>NC_029780.3:76275307-76288579 GCF_000817695.3 Arachis duranensis | reverse complement strand
ACAACGGTGATGCCCTACATACAGCTTGCCATGGAAAGGAGTGATGAAAAACTAGAAGGAAGAAGTAGGAAAGCAGAGATTCAGAAGGAACACAGCACCTCCATACACCTATCTGAAATCCCCATCATTGGATTACATGAGTAATTTTATCTTTATTTTATGTTTATTATTTATTATTAATTTTCGAAAATCCATAATCAATTACTATCCGCCTGATTGAGATTTACAAGGTGACCATAGCTTGCTTCATACCAACAATCTCTGTGGGATCGACCCTTACTCACATAAGGTTTATTACTTGGATGACCCAGTACACTTGCTGGTTAGTTGAGCGAAGTTGTGAAAAGAAAGTGCTGAGTTAATAGATGCACATACCAAAGAGCCATTATTGATGATCACAATTTCGTCCACCAATTCTCACGATGGTGACTAAACATTTTCCCAGATCCATTCGATTGATCATGATGCCAATCCGTGTACTTCGAGTTGAAGCGTGGAACTTCATTGAATCTTGCATACCATCTCTGAGTGCGAGTCATTTCCCTTTTACTCTTAAAGCCGCAGAGAACTCTAAGCTGGCCATCTGTTTCAAGTAAACCATATTCAAGTGGAAAAATAAAGATAAGAGTCAAGGATTTTACCCACTTGAAGTCTGTGTTGGTTGGTAGTGGCCTTGGGATCAGTGTTTTTAGTGGTTCTGCAAGCTCTACTCCCTTGTGGTCTTCAGTGAATTCCTTCACCTCTTTGCAAATTTCTTCAACTTCACCCATGTCTTGATCAAAGTCATTGATATCTTCCTCATCACTTGAGTCATAAACAGGAGGTTGAGAAAAGTTGACCTTTGCATCATCTTCATATTCACTTGGGGAAGATTCTTCCATCTCAAAGAATTCACTTGCGGATGCAAGTTTGTTACTAAGAGAACTCGACTCGTGATCATCGTCATCAAGGAAACTTGCTTCTTGGGTTATTCTGTCTAGTTCTTCATAAGATATCTGCATTGGAGGCTGTGCACTATCATCCTTAGCATCAATTGTAGCGTTCTTGACGGAATTCTCCACAACTCTAGATTCAGGTGGCGGTTCGGCATCTCCTAAATCTTCAACCAACTCTTCTTCTTCTACAATGACAGCTTCCTCTATTTGTTCCAGTACGAAGTTATGCTCTATGCTGTCCACTGGAGTTTCTTGTGTCTTCTTCACAATACATTCTTCATTAAATTCTCCACATGAAGCCTTCGGGGTCTGTTGAGTGTCTGAACGTCTGGAAGATAATTGATTAATTGCCTGCTCCAGTTGATGAAGGGTTGCATTAAATTGTTTTACTGATTCTTTGAGGCAAACCTGTGATTCTTGGCTTGATGGATATGGACATGGTGCATAGGTGTGTGGTGGTTCTTGGGAATAGTTGGATTGGCGTTGGGGTGGATAAGGATCATATGGTGGCAGATGGTGAAAAGAAGCTTGTGAGTGTGGTGGTTCGAAGTTATGTCGAGAGAATGGTCTCTGAGCACAGGGTGGGGCTTATTGGTAGTTACAAGGAGGTCCACCAAATCTATCAGTTGGGCATGTATTGTAAAATGGTCTTTGTCCATGATATCTAGGAGGATGTTGTTGCCTAAAGGGGTGATCAGATCCTTATGGCTCCATCCATCTTTGATTGCTTAGACTTTGATGCAAAGTCATGTTATAGCTTCCATTCCTTGCAACAAAATTAGAACCAAACTCAAAGCGAGAGGGGTGAGAATTCATAGTAGTGAGAGAAAATAAAAACAAAAACTAACAAAAAGAAAATATTTTGAAAAAGATATAATTTTTGAAAAAGGATAAGATAAGAAAAAAAATTTTAAAATCTGAAATTTTTTTTTGAAAAATATTTACAATAACCAATAATAAGGCACACGTTTGCAATTCCCCGACAACGGCGCCATTTTGAAGAACTGAAGATTGATGGTTTAGAAGTTATAGTAAACTCTCGTTGTATGTATAGTTACTAAACCAAGCAATCAACCTTTCTTACAAACGTTTTGGGTATTTTTTCTTGCAATTCGGTTGGGTATTTTTTCTTGCTCATAGGAATGATGATTTTCATGCTTTCTCAACCCTTTGCAAAAGAATTCAAAATGAAAAAGATTTGAAAATAGCCCACTTAAGAAGTGATCACGGAAAAGAATTTAAAAACTAAGATTTTGAAAAATTCTGTGATGATTTTGGAATTGCTCATAACTTTTCCTGCCCTAGAACTTGGTGCACGGAATTGTGATCACACTTTTCACAACTCCGGTACAACTAACCAGCAAGTGCACTGGGTTGTCCAAGTAATAAAACCTTACGCGAGTAAGGGTCGATCCTACAGAGATTACCGGCTTGAAGCAAGCTATGGTCATCCTGTAAATCTTAGTCAGGCAGATTCAATTGGTTATGAGTTTTGATAATTGAAAGATAAATAAAACGTAAATTAAAATAAAGAAACTTATGTAATTCATTGGTGGAAATTTCAGATAAGCGTTTGGAGATGCTTTGTTGCTTCTGAACCTCTGCTTTCCTATTGTCTTCATCCAATCATGCGTGCTCCCTTCCATGGCAAGCTGTATGTTGGTGGATCACCGTTGTCAATGGCCACCACCTGTCCTCTCAGTGAAAATAGTCTAGGTGCGGTTTCTGTACGGCTAATCAACTGTCGGATCTCTCGTCTCGGATGAAAAATACCAGGCATAGCTACCGCACGACTAATCATCTGTCAGTTCTCACTTGTGTTGGAATAGGATCTCTCTATCCTTTTGCACACTGTCACTATGCCCAACATTCGTGAGTTTGAAGCTCGTCTCAGTCATCTCATCCCAGATCCTACTCGTAATACCACAGACAAGGTTTAGACTTTCTGGATCTCGGGAATGCTGCCAATTGGTTCTAGCCTCTACCACGAAGGTTCTAATCTCACGGATTCGAATGCTCTGTTGTCAGGAGAGGAAAGTCAAATCCGTGGATCAGAAACCCAAGAGACTATACTCCGGCTGTCGTCCAATGACTACGTTGAACATCATGTAGATCGCTTGTTGTTGTCAGGCACGCGGATCTTGGCTAAGCGAGTAACGAAGATAGTGGGTAATTGTCACGAGTCACCCCTTCATTCTTACTTAACTAAATTAAGTACGAGATTATATCTTGAAGAAGAAGTAAGTGTGAATTGAAAGAGAAACAATAGTACTTGCATTAATTCATGAAGAACAGCAGAGCTCCGCACCTTAATCTATGAGGTGTAGAAACTCCACCGTTGGAAAATAAATAAGAGAAAAAGGTCTAGGAATGGCCGAATGGCCAGCCTTCTAAATGTGAAAAATGGCATAACATCCCCTGAATACAATAGAAAAAAGTGCTATTTATACTAAACTAGTTACTAAGGATTACAGAAAATAAGTAACTAAGTGCAGATAGTGTAGAAATCCACTTCAGGGGCCCACTTGGTGTGTGCTTGGGCTGAGCATTGAGCTTTACACATGCATAGGCCTTTTCTAGAGTTAAACACTAGCTTGGATGCCAGTTTGGGCGTTTAACTCCAGTTTTGGTGCCAATTACGGCGTTTTACGCCAAAAAAGGTCTCTGGCTAGTGTTTGAACGCCAGTTTGGGCCATCAAATCCCAGGAAAAGTATGAACTATTATACATTAATGGAAAGCCCAAGATGTTAGATTTCCATCCCAATTAAGAACGTGCCAATTGGACTTCTGTAGCTCCAGAAAAATGTGTTTGCGTGCAGGGAGTTCAGAATCCAACAGCATCTGCAGTCCTTTCTCCGCCTCTGAATCAGATTTTTGCTCAGGTCCCTCATCTTCAGCCAGAAAATACCTAAAATTACAGAAAAATAAACACACTCATAGTAAAGTCCAGAAATGTGATTTTTGCATAAAAACTAATAAAAATATAATAAAAAGTAACTAAAACATACTAAAAGCTACCTAAAAACAATGCCAAAAAGCATATAAATTATCCGCTCATTAGAACCCCTCAACAAAATGGGTTCGTTGAAAGAAGGAATAGAAGTCTTCAAGAGATGACTAGGGCTATGCTATGTGAAAATGAGGTTCCAAAATTTCTATGGGATGAAGCTGTAAATACAGCTTGTTACATTTTGAATAAGACTATCATTAGAAAAGGGTTAAAGAAAACTCCTTATGAGCTATGAAAAGGAACCCCTCTGAATCTTAAGTATTTCCATGTTTTTGGATGTAAATGCTTTATACTTAACAATGATGAAAATCTTGGTAAATTTGATCCAAAATCCTATGAGGGGATGTTTGTTAGATACTCCACCACTAGCAAGGCTTATAGAATTTACCTCAAAGAACATATAACCATAGAGAAATCCATACATGTCTCTTTTTTTGATACTAACTCAATTCCCAGTACTGTGATAGAAGATGATACAGATTGTGAAGATGCTATCAACAAGGAAGCCACTGAAGAATATCCCAAGTCTGTCCAAAATGAAGAATCTGTTTGTCCAATTTTGTCTCATCAGGATGAAAGAGACATTTTTGTTTTGTCTCCTGATCCAGCAAGAGAATCTGGAACAGAACAACCCGCTGAAGCTCATCAAAGCTCAACATCACTTCAGAAACTAAGGGAATGGAAGTCAATGAAGGGTTATCCTCATGACTTTATCATTGGTGATCCCTCACAAGGTGTAACAACAAGATCCTTAACAAAAGGCAAATCGAACCAAGCAATCTTGATTTCTTGTCACAAATGGAGTCTAATAATGTGAGGCAAGCTCTTGGAGATCCCTCTTGGATCAAAGCCATGCAAGAAGAGCTAGCCCAATTTGACAAGAATGAGGTTTGGACATTAGTACCTCATTCGGATGCTAAGAAGGTAACGGGTACTAAGTGGGTATTCAAAATAAATTAGGTAACGGGTATTAAGTGGGTATAGATTTTGATGAGTCTTTTGCTCCGGTAGCAAGAATGGAAGCAATTCGGTTGCTTCTTGCCTATGCTTCCCATAAGGGTTTTAAAATGTTCCAAATGGATGTCAAATGTGCTTTGCTTAATGGCTTTATAGATAGAGAAGTGTTTGTGCCTCAACCCCCCGGTTTTGAAAATAAAGAATTTCCAAATCATGTTATCAAACTTTCAAAGGCCCTTTATGGTCTTAGGCAAGCTCCAAGAGCTTGGTATGAAAGGCTTAATGCCTTCTTATTGGAAAATCAATTTCAAAGGGGTACCACCGATACTACTTTATTTATTAAAGCATCTATTGATAATATTCTCCTAGTTCAAGTTTATGTGGATGATGTAGTGTTTGAATCGGCCAATGAATCCTTATGTGAAGAGTTTGAAAAACTCATGACTAGTGAGTTTGAAATGAGTTTAATGGGAGAGCAAACATTCTTTCTTGGCCTCCAAATTAAACAAACTCCTAGTGGCACCTTTATTCACCAAGGAAAGTATGCTAAAGAATTAATCAAGAAATTTGGCCTAGAAAATTCCAAACCAATGGGAGCACCCATGCATCCAAAAACTAAACTTGAAAAGGATGATGATGGCAAAGATGTGGATGAAACAAAGTATAGAGGAATGATAGGTTCACTCATGTATCTTACCTCTTTTAGACCGGATATTGTTCGAAGTGTGGGTGTTTGTTCAAGATTTCAATCTCACCCAAAGGAATCCCATCTTTTGGCCATTAAACGCATCATTTGATATATTAAGGGTGTGATTATGGCTTATGGTATCCAAAATCTGATGATTTTTGTGCAGTAGGATTTTGTGATGCAGATTATGCTGGAGATAGGGTGGATAGAAGGAGCACATCGGGCATGTGTTGCTTCCTTGGAAGCTCACTTAACATGTGGTCTAGCAAAAACCAAGCCACAGTGGCTCTATCCACAGCCAAAGCTGAATACATTTCTGCATCTGCATGTTGTTCACAATTAATTTGGTTGAAAACTCAATTGGAGGATTACAAATTAAAAATCAATAATATACCCTTGTTTTGTGACAATATGAGTGCTATTAACATTTCTAAAAACCCTCTTCTGCATTCAAGAACCAAGCACATTGAAATTAAATATCATTTTATTAGAGAACATATGCAAAAGGGAACTATTGATATTCAATTTGTAAAATCCGAAGAATAACTTGCGGACATTTTTACTAAACCCTTGTGTGAAGACATATTCTGCTCTTTAAGAAACAGTTTGGGAATGATAGAATTAAACTCTGTTGATAATTTGTGAAATTTTTGATTCTGTTTGGTTTTGTCTCGTAGGAAAGCAGGACACAAATTTTAGGACGTGATGAACGGGCATTGATACAGGAGGAGACTGAACTGATGTTAATTATCTTGGACTCCACCAAAATTTCTTTGACCTTACTCTGACCCGTTTTTGGATTCCTCAATATTTTAATCATACTCTTTGGGAAGTTGTCATATCAAATCTTGTAGGAAGGGGTTGTCGTCAAATAAAAAATCCTTATCCTTCCCTCATCCCTTGATTCTAGGAGCTAACCTCTCAGTTTTAATTTTAAAATCTTTCCTTGGTTAATAACCATGCCCATTAATGGGTAATAACTCCCTCAATTCTCTCTCTCCAATCAGCATTAAATGCTCCCATAACCTCTCTCTTCTCACCACTCTCTTCAGCCTCTCTTCATCTTCCCTCTCCCTTCTCCATTTTTCATAACATGAAAAAGAAGGTTGCACCAAAGAGAAGTAGCCGAAACCCTCTTCCCGAAAATCCTCCATTTAGTTCTACCCCCCAAACTCATACTCACATTCATATCCACTCTACATCTTCCTCATCTCCTTCACCTTTTTCCAAACAAACCGAAACCATGAGAAGAAAGGTTATTGCACAGAAAACTTCATCTCGAAGGAAGATTGGAAAGGACAAAGAACTAGTTGTAGAAGAAGAGGAGGAGTCTCAATCATCACTGCCTCATTCTCCTCCAAAGAAGGCAACTCCTCATGCTTCGGGTCGAAGCTCTCAGCGAGGGAAAGGATACACTCTGTGCAACACCAAGGAACCACCAAATTTGGAGTCACTGGATTTTTAAAACAAATACAACAAGGGTCACTCACACTTTGATCCAGGAAGGTTTAACTCATGTGCCTCATATGAGTTCTATAATGAAGTTCTGAAGAAGCGTCACCTCTGTGCTTCCCACATAGTGAACCTGGAATCCCTGGCTGCAAAAGGCGCCAACTTTGTCACTCTCTTTAATAACATGAAGTGGACTCCTTTGTTCAATATTCAGAAACATGTGTATCCTGCCTTAGTTTGCGAGTTTTATGCGAACATAAGACTTATTGATGGTGCAATCCATTCCTATGTCAAGAGGGTTCACATGTCTCTGAAGAGAGAAACAATAAGTGCGGCCTTGGGATATGTTGATGAGGGAGCCACCGCTTATATGACAGAAAAATGAGATTTACAAGTTGGGGTCACATATCAGATAGCTCTGCACCAAACCTGCGAGAACTTCTCTGGTCTGGATGGCACAGTCCTAACCCACAAAGCTCTTGGCCCTGAAAGAGCACTTCTTCACAGAATCATCACTCACATTCTGATGCCTTATAATGGTTCATACCACAGAGTAACCTTTTCTGATACCTTAGTACTTTTTGCTATTCTTACTTCATCTCCTATCTCTTTTGCATACCTCATGGTAAGCCACATGTAGAAGTGTGTTAGAAGTAACAAAAAGGCTAATCTTCCCTATGGAATCTTGCTTATATGCATTTTTGAATATTTTAATGTTGATCTAACTAATGAAGATGTAGAGAATAAAGTTTTCACAATTAAGGGAGGAGGAGTTTCGGGCTCTATGAAAGGCAAAGGAAAATGCTCTGAGCCAACTACATATTCTGATAGTGATCTAGAAAGCCGCCCTACCGAGCCAACAAAGGTTGGAGAATCCATCAAAGAGGTCCTCACTGAATTCTCCAATATGTCAAAATTGATGGTGCAATCCTACAAGGCTGCTCGAAAAAAGGCGTATGAAAGTGAAAAAGCCTGAACCAAATGTGAAGAAAGAGTGAATCTGATGCTTGAAAAACTTGAACAAGAAATGGGAGCTGCGGATGAGGATGCTACTTCTGAATATAATCTTTCGGATGATTGATCCAGTTATCACTTGTTGAACTCTGGTTATGTTTTGCTATTTTGGTATACTGTATGCTGTTGGATACTCTGGACTACTATTATTTTGTTAAACTGTTAAAAACTTTGTTCTGGTTATTTTTGTTTTTATACCACTATCTTTTGTATTGCAGGTTCCCCTTTGATGACAAAAGGGAGAGAAAAGGTTGAAAAATTGAAGAAAACAAGAAAACAGGGGCTGAAATCATTTTTTGATTCATGATCACCCCTGTGCATAAAACTCTATGTTTCAATGATTATGATATGCTTTGTTTGCTGTATTAGAACTTAGTTATGTTATGATAGTCATCTTGTGCTCTGATGTGTGTTGAATACTTTTTTTGTACTCAGATATGATTCTGTTTAAATTGAAAATGTTTTTGCTTGCCATAAACTGATTTTCTGCTCTGATATGATAGCTGAAAAATGTTGTTCATTTAATCATTTTTTTGGTAGAAAATTGTTTATCAATTATGTTTTGGTTGCCTTGTACTCTGTACTAAAAAACTTTGTTTTTTTTAGCAGAAAATCATTTATATGATAACAAATTAGTTTTGTTTATCACTCTACCTCTGCGCATAAATCAAGTCATTCAACATTTTAAAATTTCATAAATTGAATACATAGTTGCCTTAAGCTTGACTTTAAAAGTTACAGGTAAGAGCTTTGATGTGTGAAAAATGATCCAACACAAAACTCACCGGCAAGTGTACCGTGTCGCATCAAGTAATAAAACTCACGGGAGTGAGGTCGATCCCACAGGGATTGAAGGATTAAGCAATTTTAGTTCAGTGGTTGATTTAGTCAAGCGAATCATGTATTGGTTGAGTAATTTTGTATTCAACAGTAAGTAAATAGCAGGAAATGTAAAGGGAGAGGGATGAATTGCAGAATTTAAAGAGAACTGAAAGTAAAGGTGCTGAATCTTAAAGAACAAGAAATTAAATGACTGAAACTTAAAGTGCAAGAAATGTAAATTGCAGTAACTTAAAGTGCAAGAAATATAAATTGCTTGAATGGAAAAGGGAGTTGAGGATTGGGAATTCAGAATTTCAGCAAGGGAAATTAAATTGCAGCAATTATCAAAACAAGAGATGAATTGAAATAGACTAGATCTCAAACAGAAATGGAAATTAACTTGCAGCAGGGGTTCACAGAAGAACCAAAAAGGAAAATGGGATCTCAGGGCTCCAGAGACTAGATAGCAAAGCCTAGATCTCAATTGCCTTCCCAGATCCAAGTTCACAAAGCAATTAACAAGAAATTAAAGAAGAAGCAGTAAAGGAAATGAAATTGAACTCAATTATGCAATAGAGAGATTAAAGAGATCTTGAATGGAGATTGAGACAGAAATTCCTCAATTCTTCACACCCAAGACTCAAACAAGAAAAGTAAAAATGCTCAAACAAGAACGAGGAAAAAGAGAGATCAATTCTCCTCCCCAATTCTCTGAAATCTCAGTTCCTAGCTCTCAATGAAGTCTCCAAATTCAAAAATCAAAAGAAGGTTCAAAAGTTCAAAAGTAAAGTAAAAGTTCACAGCTCAAAAGAAAAGGTTCCTAATTACATCAAACTATCTCCTATTTATACACTTTCTATTCTTGGATCTTGGAATTTGGATGGGCTTTTGATTATGTGAAGAAATGAATTAAATTGGATTTTTAATCCAATTTTCAGCCCATGAAAAATTGGCTTCCAATAGGCTGCCCTGCCCTTGTGGAGGGCAGGGCAGGAAATTGTGCGTGCGGCCCTTGTGCGTGCGTGTTGGTGCGTGTGGTGCTGCAGGATGCTGCCCTGCCCTTGTGGAGGCCAGGGCAGAGTTTTTTGGTGCGCCAGATTCTGCTGCCCGTGCATGCTGCTGCTGCCGAGACTCCCTTGGTGCGCCCAATCTTGTGCGCTGGCTGTGCATCACAAAATGCTGCCCTGCGCTTGTGGAGGGCAGGGCAATGTGCCAAAGGTGAAATCCCACGTTCGATACTCGGTGGAGGCACATGTTGCTCCTTTTTCGTTGGTTTTCTTGGCACTAAAGTCATGCTTAATTCCTTACTTCCTCATGGTGCTGTGTTCGATTCTTGGAGTTTGAAAGCAAGCTTGTTTTCTTTTTGTTTGAACGCTACTCCTTCCTTCCTTGTCCTTGGGTTCGAAACCCATAAGAAGCACTAGGAAGCAATTTCCTTTGAATTATTCTTGATTGAAGCCCGATATTGCTCTTGAGGAGGGCAGGGAAGAGTTTTTGCTCCCTTTGGTCCTTGGCATCAAATTTTGCTCCGCCCTTGTTGTGGGCAGGGCAATGTTGCTTTTCAAGGCTTGGTTCAATATCTCCCCCACTCCCCCTTGCTCATGAGTTCGGGCAGAATTTCTTTGGAAGCTTGGTTCACTATGCTGCTCTCCTGGAGGGCAGTGTGCCCTTGTGGAGGGCAGTGTTTGCTTCCTTCTTCTATGTTGCACCACACTTCTCCTCCCATGGTCACATTTCTTAAGCCACGTTTTTCTTCTTTTCTTCCTTTCTTCACCTACAAGAAACCAAAACAACCAATCAAAGTATCTCTAAACTCATAAGGTTTATAAATCATTAAAAATCAATTAATTTTAGCTCAAACCTCATGATTTAGCATCAATCTAATGGTGGTTGTTTGATTTAAAGAAGTTATGCATTTTCATTCCAAATTACTTACTTAGGATGCAAGAAAGTGCATAAAAACTAGTGAAACAAGTGAAATTAGCTTGAAAAAATGGGTATATGATGACTTGTCATCACAACACCAAACATAAATCTTGCTTGTCCCCAAGCAAGCATCAAAATTAAGAGGAAATGAAATGAAAAAGAAGAGCAAACATTTCCTTATTAGGCATATAGTAGAACTTGGTTCATGGAGTTTCATGCAGATCAATAGTAGTTCATTTATTACTTACTGTCATAACAAACAATGTCTTCTAAAGGGTTCACCAAGGTTGCTGCTATAACACCTTACTTTTTAATAATTTCCCTTGTTAGCTTTTTCTTCTTTCTTTTGCATTAGAGAGCTTATTATTTGTTGAAGGCTTGGTGGCAAATGTTGCAGCAGCCTTTGGCTTTATTTTTGGCTCAACATTTCTTCACCACAGACACATGGCTCACCATTTCCTCCTAGGATCATTGATGCCCAGCATCTCTTTGGATAACTAAATGCTTTGTAACTAGGTTGCTCTTTATTGTGGACTTTCAATTGGCCATCCCAAATCAGTTGATCTAAGTGGTCAGGTTTTGAAATACCCCTTAGAATTTACTTGTCCAAGCATATCCTAGTACAAGAACACCACAGGCATGTGTCCTAGGGTCCAAGCTATTGGTGCCTAGCCTTATTCTTTGTTTCTTTGCCAGCTTTTGGCTTTTTCTGTTTCCTTTTCTTTTGATTTTGCTTTATTTCCAAGGGATTTTCATTGATTGAAGGGTCATAGCAGCAAACCAGCTTAAGCTTCAAGTAACATGTCATTATGCAGCAATTATTCTATGAGCTAACAATTGAGTCAAACACCTACCACCACTAACTTCTATTCTAACTTATGCAACATTAGATGTTTACTTTCTAGTTCAACCAATTCTCTTTTATTCAAGCATATGGAAAACAAAACAAAATTTAAGCTGAGTAATGAATGACAAGTATCATGCAGATAAGCATACTTAACAAACAATTCCACTTGCAACCAGATAAACACCTTAGCAGGACATATAAGGGCTCCCAGATTCAAAACAATTTATAGCAGCAAGGATCAAGTTTAGATACAACCTTTGAAGTTGCAGCCCTTTGATTCTTCCTTCTGTTGTATCCCCTTTTGAGTCACAATGCAATCTGTCTTCAATTGTTGGCTAATTTCCTGCATTATTCTCAACAGTTGCTTGCTTCTCAAGCCCTTAAGTGCATGGTTAGTCTAAAAATGATTATGGCTTTTTGAACTTACTTTGGTGTGTGAACACCAAACTTAGTTCCTTGCCACTATTTTTCATGCATCAACTTAACCATATGTGAAATCTTGTGTCTTTGCTAAAGGTTATGGAATTAAAACTAGAAAGCAGTTAAATAGTTAGATAAGTTGTTTGATTGCTTGGAGCTGGCATTATGCAGGAGGTGAGAATGTTCTTTTAAGTGAGATTTTGGTGGAACACCAAAATTAGAATCTTTCATTCTCCCTTAAATTGTTTTGGTGTGCAACACCAAACTTAGCTCCTTGTAATGCATACCAATTATTCAACATTTTTATTGAAAGAGCTATGAAAAGAAAACTACCTCAGGTTGGGTTGCCTCCCAACAAGCGCTCTTTTATTGTCACTAGCTTGACATTGATTTCCCTTTAGGGTGGTTGATGCTGGTGATGTCTCAACTTGTCCCCTCTCACTGTAAGCTTTCTCTGTGTGCCTTGATGCTCTATTTCAATGTGCTCGAGAGAGAGTAATTGGTTAACAGTGTAGTGGTCTTCTGCTCCCAACTGTTGATATACTAATTGCACCTTGTCACCTTTGGAAAATCCTTCAGTTGGGATTTTTTTGTTCTTCCACCCTTTGGAAACTTTCTTCTTGTTTTTCTTCCTTTTTCTTGTCAGTCTTTCTTCCTTAACAGTGGCTTTAGTTGTGACATTTCCCTTATTGTTTATTATCCTAGCTTCTTTTTGAATTCCTTCTCCTCCTTGTACCTGCTCATTTTTCTGTTCTACTGTATTGTTGGTTGCTTGCTTTGGAAGAGAGTCACTACTTGTCTTGCTTGTTCCTTCATTACTCTATGATTCTGGAAATACTTTCAGGGTGATGCTTTCTTCATGCATCCTGAGGGTTAGCTCTCCCTGCTCTATATCTACAATGGCTCTAGTAGTGGCCAAAAATGGTCGACCAAGTATTATGGAGTCATTCTCATTCTCTAATGAATCTAGGATCACAAAGTCTGTAGGAAAAATGAACTTGTCGACCTTAACTAAAAGGTTTTCAATCAACCCTTTAGGATACACCACTGATTGGTCCACCAATTCCAAGGACATCTGTATTGGTTTCACTTCTCCTATGCCAAGCTTTTTCACTAAAGAAGATGGAATTAGATTTATACTTGCTCCTAAGTCACACATCCCCTTGTTAATACATAGGCTTCCAATAGTGCAAGGCAGGG
>NC_029780.3:76268928-76272662 GCF_000817695.3 Arachis duranensis | reverse complement strand
AAGAACGAGGAAGAAGAGAGATCAATTCTCCTCCCCAATTCTCTGAAATCTCAGTTCCTAGCTCTCAATGAAGTTTCAGAATTCCAAAAATTAAAAGAAGGTTCAAAAGTCAAAGTAAAGAAAAGCTCCAAAGGTTCAAAGCTCAAAAGAAAGGTCCTAATTACATCAAACTATCTCCTATTTATACACTTTCTATTCTTGGATCTTGGAATTTGGATGGGCTTTTGATTATGTGAAGAAATGAATTAAATTGGATTTTTAATCCAATTTTCAGCCCATGAAAAATTGGCTTCCAATAGGCTGCCCTGCCCTTGTGGAGGGCAGGGCAGGAAATTGTGCGTGTGGCCCTTGTGCGTGCGTGTTGGTGCATGTGGTGCTGCAGGATGCTGCCCTGCCCTTGTGGAGGGCAGGGCAGAGTTTTGTGGGGCACCAGATTCTGCTGCCCGTGCGTGCTGTTGCTGCTGAGACTCCCTTGGTGCGCCAACTCTTGTGCGCTGGCCGTGCATCACAAAATGCTGCCCTGCCCTTGTGGAGGGCAGGGCAATGTGCCAAAGGTGAAATCCCACGTTCGATACTCGGTGGAGGCACATGTTGCTCCTTTTTCGTTGGTTTTCTTGGTACCAAAGTCATGCTTAATTCCTTACTTCCTCATGGTGCCGTGTTCGATTCTTTGAGTTTGAAAGCAAGCTTGTTTTCTTTTTGTTTGAACGCTACTCCTTCCTTCCTTGTCCTTGGGTTCGAAACCCATAGGAAGTACTAGGAAGCAATTTCCTTTGAATTATTCTTGATTGAAGCCCGATATTGCTCTTGAGGAGGGCATGGCAGAGTTTTTGCTCCCTTTGGTCCTTGGTATCAAATTGTGCTCCGCCCTTGTTGTGGGCAGGGCAATGTTGCTTTTCAAGGCTTGGTTCAATATGTTGCTCTCCTGGAGGGCAGTGTGCCCTTGTGGAGGGCAGTGTTTGCTTCCTCCTTCTATGTTGCACCACACTTCTCCTCCCATGGTCACACTTCTTAAGCCACGTTTTTCTTCTTTTCTTCCTTTCTTCACCTACAAGAAACCAAAACAACTAATCAAAGTATCTCTATACTCATAAGGTTTATAAATCATTAAAAATCAATTAATTTTAGCTCAAACCTCATGATTTAGCATCAATTTAATGGTGATTGTTTGATTTAAAGAAGTTATGCATTTTCATTCCAAATTACTTACTTAGGATGCAAGAAAGTGCATAAAAACTAGTGAAACAAGTGAAATTAGCTTGAAAAAATGGGTATATGATGACTTGTCATCAAGCTTCCCTTAGTAAAAAAAGGTATATATTTGAGGGGAGCTAGGAAACTTTTGGAAAGGGGGAGGAGTTCTAATCTTCAAAGGGAGTACTCTAAACTCTAATCCCTTTCATTTCAACTTTTAATAATGTTTGTTATCAAGGGGGAGATTGATGAGTTTGAAAAACTCCAAATTATATTGATGATGATCAAACATGATTAAAATAATTAATTGCAAAATTATTAACTTGATCTTTATTTAACATTTGTTTAATAATTTTGTGATGTGCAGATCTTAGCTTGGGTCAAAAAATAGCAAGCCCAATGGAAAGCTAATATTCAGCCTTGGTTATCAAAAATGTTAAATATTGTGGCTAAATTGTTTCTATACTTGTTGGGTCAAATTTAATTATTATTAGCCCAAATCTTTTTTTTAAGAAGAGATCCATTAGCTTGGTCCAAATTGAAAAAATGAGAAAGAGGGAACCATGCATGCTTCCACGGTTACCACCTCTTTCATTTGGTGGAATTCAAATTTTTGTTAAGTGGAATTAATGCAGACATTGAAAATAGGAAAGAGAAAGTGAAAAAGTGATTTGATAGCTTTTAATGTATTACACGCTACTAGGCATGGGTTTTGGAAAACTTAATTCATTTCATTCTCTTTCTTAGCTCCACTAAAAGCATTTCAATTTCTCTCTTCTCTCTCTTCTTTCTTCAAGCTTCGGTCACCTCAAAGGAAATATGGAAGAAAATATAAGCTATCAGAAGAAAGTGGAAGAAGCTAGTTGCAATGCCATTGTGATGATGGCATCAAGAAAAAAAAAATCTGAAGTATGGTGTGGCTGAGATCTTTACCACAAAAGAAAAGATGTGGTGAAGTAATCTCAAGCCTTCCATACCCGAAAATGGAAGAGATCCACTTCAATCAGAGGAAGAAGATCCTTGGAGGCATGGCTCGTCTCAGCTTTTGATCAACCACTACAGGAAGTAGTTATTGTAGCTACGTGGAGGAAGAGGCAGAAGTTAGAGCAGATGGAGCTGTCATCATCAAGAACTCATCAAGGGCTAGGAATCCTTCTTGGAGTGCAAGTCAAGATGGAAGGCCCGAATTGATGAAGATTGGTGACAAAGGAAGACACAGAGGTAATTGCATGTAGGGTTTTACATTCAGTTTTCTCTCCTCTCTCTCTGGCCGAACCGGTTTTTGCATGAAGAAGAAGAAGTTTAGCTCAGTTCAAGAGTTTCAACCTTGGAGGCTTCCCCTTCTGTAAATAAGGGAGAACAGCCAGGGCTTGAAACAAAGAAAAGAGTGGAAAGCACAGTGTTCCTATAACTACCCCAACTAACAGAAATTCTTCTCCTTCAATGTTCTTCATTTTGTATTTTTTTGTTTAATTTTGTCTGTCTTGAGTCTCATGGAAAAAGGCAAACAGTGAGGTTTGTAAGAAAAAATCATAGAGTGGAAAAAGGCAGAGTGCACAAAATTAAAAGAAAAATCCATAGATGTCCTTAGATGTTCTTTGTACATCTGTGTTGTGTTTCATGATTCTGTGGGAATTTTCTTGCAAGTTGGGTTAGCACTTTGTAGTTGAAAGCTTGGTGGGTTACCAAGTCAAGTTCAGGATTGGGGTCAGATTCTGGACTTGTCCCGGATAGGAAGGGTAGTTCCTAGGGAGAATTGGTGTATGTAATAATGATTATAGTGAAATTCCATCATTGTTGTGATGGGGACTGGATGTAGGCTGCATTGCACTTAGCAGTTGAACCATGATATATCTTGGTGTGATTTTCTCTTTTTTTTACTCTATTTCTGTTTCTGCTGCATAGGAGACAAAACTGAAAAATATCTCTTGGCTGGTTACGAGACAAAAAGAAAAAGTCTCTTGACTAAGTACGAGACAAAAACAAGAAATATCTCTTCAAGTATCCCAAAAAGACAGCAAGTGTTATTAAACAAAAAGAAGGTTAAGATTCAACCCCATTCTTTTAGCCATTGATAAAACATCATGTATGACATACCTATAAGAGCGTTCTGTGTGAGAAAAGAAAGATTTTGAAAGAAAAAAATGCATGTAAGTAAAAAAGAGTGTCAACATATACTTTTTGGTCTGTTTTGGACATGCACCATAGAGAGAAGGGAAATTAATGTCATGTTCTGTAGAAAACGATATATATATAAGTTTCATGAAACACACAATATAAAATAATAATATAAATCTCTAGATATTAATAAAAGAATAAATATTTCGTACAAATGTTACCTACCGTCCTTAGCGTTTGAAAGTGCATGATGCTTACTCAGCATGCCGTGCTTTAATTTGATGATATAGTTTCCATGCCGTATAGTGTGCTTACTCAACATATAAGCCCAATTTTGTAGTTATTCAGATATATATTCATTTCATTTTCATAACTTGTATCGAAGATGTGGATCTTTTGAGATCACTTTGATGTAAGAACTG
>NC_029780.3:76253574-76268620 GCF_000817695.3 Arachis duranensis | reverse complement strand
TGTCATATATTTAAATTATTCAGGAGTTATTTTATCAAAAATATTTTTTGTAACACCCTATCACACACAGTCTTATACTATAACCGTAAATTAGAGGTGGTGAGGTGTTATAACTTTTAAAAATAAAAATACATACATATAATTAAAAGATATAAATATAAATAGGAGTAAAAAAAAAATAACAGAACAAAAGCGCATCACACTCAAAACGTTAGAGAAAACAAGCGTCGGTATATAAAAAAGAGCAAGACATATATATATGATTCAACAGGAAATATATATATCAACACTTGATTCAACAGGAAATATATATCAACACTAGTCTCGACCTACGAAGACAAGACTATCTAGAAAGCATAATACAAATCAAAAGTAAATAAAATACAATTTGTTTCTACATAACTCAACCTCTAAGAGAGATATATAAGTGTATATTTAACATTGGAGAATGAAAATACACTAAGCACAAAAATACAAAGGAATCTTCGCCTTTTAAAAAAAGTCCAACATGCTCAACGAGGTGCGTCACGTCCTGCATTTGAAAACAAAATCCGACAACGGGTGAGAACTCGAAGGTTCCAAGTAGGGTAATAATTCTAAATAAAGACAATATAAAAAGATATGAACCCGCTAAGCAATCCTAAACTCCAATCATTCAAGGTTGAAGCCTAGAGATCTTTCAAATCCAAACAGGGTTAAGTTACTAAGTCTCAACCCTTGTCAACTATCTCTAATCCCAATTCTTTCTAACACTAAGCTATTAATTCTCTCAATGTCATTATTCTTCATTTTTCAATATTAAGCCATTCCGATTTTGTAATACCCTCACTATCAGAAGTCACGCTTCCGGTTGTGCTACTCTGATAGTAAGAAGTGTTACGACTATTTTACATACTAAATACTAAAATAGGAGCCTGTGACTCGACACTGTATCGCTGATTTCTTTGAAAACCGGAAATAAACACTTTATCTTAAGAAAAATACAAACAGGCATAGATTCATATACAATACTCATTACCTAATAACTCATAATATAATATACATATAAAACATACAATTCCTATCCCTCTTACAAACTTGTAATAACAAAGACGAGGGAAGAAAATAATCTAATTAATACAACAACTTATAAACCAAACGCAGTATAACTCTTCTTGATGCTTGTTCATCCGGTTCCTGAAAAGGTAAAGCTGTAGGGGGTGAGAACCTAATCGTACGGTCTCACCACGGAGTTTCAAAGAAATCAGCGATACAGTGTCAAGTCACATACTCCTATTTTAGTATTTAGTATGTAAAGTAGTTGTAATACTTCTTGCTATCAGAGTATTGCAACCGGAAGCGTGACTTCTGATAGTGAGGGTGTTACAGGTTTCATCAGTCTCTAACAATTATTATTAACAACATTCAGTCTCAATGGTATCTATTATTGTCATTAGTCTCAACAGTTTTAGTAAATATCAACAATCTCAATACAAGTTATCAGTTATACTAGTACTCTTAATTTCTCAATCTGGAGTAAGTGGGGGTTAACCACACCCTTGCATCTACCCAGGGAGCTCGAATCATCTCAATCAATAATCATTTTCACCATCCAGTTATTCAGTCATTAATATTGCATCGAGAACAGACTTCAGCGTCGCCATCGCCAGTATAAGGGACTTCTCAGTTGTTCAAACATATACAAAACATCACAAAAAATACACAAATAGAAGGAACAGATAAAGCAAGTAATTCAAATAGCGTATAGATACAATTATTCAAGTATTTCATATCGCCATCCCTACTGATAAAATTTGTTTTCTCTATGAGCGTTACGTATCGTCGTCCTCATGGGAACCCTCCTTCAGGTATCAAGATGGCGTCACGTATCGCGGTTCCCATTGAGCCTCACGCACGTTATCTCAAGTGAGCGTTACATATTGCCATCCTCACGAGATTGTACTCAACATCAATCTCAAATCACAAACATGACACAAGAGAGGGAGTCCTTCATCCTCAACTTGCCTAATCTGTGAGTGGGATAACACCACCATCCTCATTAATCCAGCCATTCAGGCCGTAAAATGTCAACATCCATATCTTTCAACAATATCGTTAGTTATTAAACTCATTAACCTCAATTCAATATCAAGTCATCAAGTATTAAGTCCATTGACCCCGATTCTCTGTCATGTTACCCATTTCATTCTCTCGTGAGCAGGATAATA
Source organism: Arachis duranensis (assembly GCF_000817695.3). Lineage (NCBI taxonomy): Eukaryota > Viridiplantae > Streptophyta > Magnoliopsida > Fabales > Fabaceae > Arachis > Arachis duranensis. Next base: position 76,266,413 of record NC_029780.3, on the reverse strand, counting down.
CCATTGTCTTCACTGTAGACGGGATGAACCACTATCCCTGCAACCTCATCATCCGGTTTAACCAAGCGTTTATCCAAGAATAATTTAATTTAATCTATTCTATAAACTCACACTCATTCCAGAGCCCAAAACCTAGGTATCAGACCTTAATTAGAGGGTTACAAAAGGTTACAAGCTTGGCCAAAAAGCCAAACAATCAAAAATAGAGTTTAAGTGAGAAAACAGAACTTGTGCGTAGGCATCACCCTTGTGCATATGCACAAATCAGAAAGGCTTCCTAGCTTGTGCATATGCACAACTTGCAAAATTTATGGGCATGCGTACGCAGGCCCCTCATGCGTATGCACGAGCATTTAACTCGCTCTATTGGGTGTGCATGCACCATACTGCGCGTGGACATGTATATCAAAATTTTTGGTTTTCTGCATAATCTCAGTTTTCAGATTTTTATACCAGTTTTCAATCATTCATAACTTTTTCTACAAAGTTCCATTTTCTTCTATTCATAAACCATTTTAAGGATATTTTCATCAACTTTGTTCTAAGATAACTCTCATTCGATTCCGAACTCTGAGCGCCAAGTTATGACCCGTCAAAGTTGGTCAAAAACTGGTTTTTACCAAATTTTATTTAAGTGCCAAATTCATTAATTCTCAATTCAATTCAACTCAAAACCAACCTAAAATAGTTCATAGGCATCCTCAACACATAATTCTCAATTTTCTATCTCTCATAACAATTCAAGACTTAATTAACTCAATTTCAACATTTAATCCATCATTGGACAAAATCAAACTATCAATTCCACAACAATTCACACGGCACTAATACATCCAATATCACAACCAACCATGCCAACACTCAATCATATTTAATCCCTTCATTACTCCTTTCATTCGTTACTCATTAATCTCAACAATTATCCAAATCAAACACTTTTTACATATTAAATACCAAATTCAATATTACTATCACAATCCCAAATCACACCAAATTCACTTATTTCACTCTATCAAACTTGTCCAAACTTATCATATAGAGGATTCCTCACCCTATCACGGTCTCCGGCTCAATTTTGACATAAATCATCATCATATACATTCATACCACTCAATCCACAATATCGCAACCAATTTAATCATGCACACACAAAACACCTCCATTCAACTAATCACAATAACAACCAATTTCAATCCAATCCTATCTTAGAAGTAATTAACCTAAGTTTTCACATAGTGTTAGATGCTGCATATCCAAAATTCAGACCCGATACATAAAATAGCTCTCAGTTAAACCATAAGTGACTTAAGGAGAATTAGTCCAACCTGATACATGCACAAGATCAAGCTCGAGGATGATGCCAGACTAGTAGTGCAACCACAAAGACGATTGAATCTGGCCATAAAGGAAGTAGTGCAAAAAGAAGTCACTAAATTGTTGGAGGCAGTGATTATCTATCCCATCTCAGATAGCCCCTGGGTTAGTCCTGTCCAGGTTGTACCTAAGAAAGGAGGGATAACCGTGATCCACAATGAGAAGAATGAACTGATTCTCACAAGGATAATGACATTGATTATAGAAGAATCAATAACGCCATAAGAAAGGATCATTTCCTTTTACTATTCATACACCAGATCCTGGAGAGACTGGCTGGGCATGCATTCTACTATTTTCTGGATGGCTATTCAGGCTACAATCAGATTGCAGTAGATCCTCATGATCAAGAAAAGACAACATTCACATGGTCATATGGAGTGTTTTCTTACAAGAGAATGGCATTCGGCCTCTGTAATGCATCTGCCACCTTTCAGAGGTGTATGCTCTCCATTTTCTCGGACATGGTTGAGAAATTTATTGAAGTATTCATGGATGATTTCTCTATCTTAGAGGATTCCTTTGATTCCTACCTTAACCACCTGGCCCTAGTTTTGAAACGATGTCAATAAACTAATTTAGTTTTAAACTGGGAAAAATGTCATTTCATGGTAACTGGAGGTATTGTTCTTGGACACCGAATTTTCAACAAAGGGATAGAGGTCGATCAAGCCAAGGTGGAGGTAATTGAATGATTACCACCACCTACTAATGTCAAAGCAATCAAAAGCTTCTTAGGACATGCTGAGTTCTACAGGAGGTTTATAAAAGATTTCTCCAAAATTGTAAAACCCCTATTCAATCTCTTAACCACTGACACTCCTTTTATCTTTAACAAAGAGTGCAGGCATGCCTTCGTACTTCTGAAAGCAAAGCTTATCTCTGCACCTGTCAATTCTGCACCTAATTAGGACCTCCCGTTTGAACTAATGTGTGATGCTAGTGATCATACAATTGGTGTCATCTTAGGACAGAGACATGATAAGCTATTACTCATTATTTACTATGCCAGTCGTGTTTCAAATGACGTGCAAAGAAACTACACCACCACTTAGATGGAGTTACTTGCAGTAGTTTATGCCATTGACAAGTTCAGATCCTATTTAATAGGATCTAAGGTCATATCTGTACTGACCATGCTGCTCTCAAGTACCTACTGTCCAAGCAGGACTCTAAACCCGGATTGATAAGACAGGTATTGCTCATGCAAGAATTTGACATAGAAATCAGGGACAAGAAGGGGTTAGAAAACCAGGTGGTGGACCACTTGTCTCGGATCAAACCTATAGCAGGGACGTCCGCTCTCACTACTGAGATATTTGAGACATTCTTTGACAAACACCTCTTTGCAATATGCAAGGCACCTTGGTTTGTAGACATTGCAAATTACAAGGTGATAAGGTTCATCCCCAAGGAATATAATAGACAACAAGTTCGAAAACTTATTCATGAAACTAAATACTACTTATGAGATGACCATACTTTTTCAAAAGGTGTTCGAACAGTATAATCCGTCGTTGCGTATCTGAGGAAAAAATATAGCAAATCCTATCGGATTGCCATGACTCAGATTATGGAGGCCATTTTAGAGGTGAGCGCATAGCCACCAAAGTCCTTCATAGTGGAATCTACTGGCCAACGTTCTTCAAGGACTCCTAGGAATTTGTTTGCAACTGTGACAGTTGTCAACGAGCTAGCAATCTCCCTCATAATCACAAAATGCCTCAACAAGGGATTTTGGAAATTGAGCTGTTTGATGTATGGGAGATAGATTTCATGGGCCCTTTCCCTTCCTTATATTCGAACACATACATCCTTGTGGCAGTAGATTATGTATCTGAATGGGTTGAAGCAATTGCATCACCTATTAATGACATAAGAGTGGTGATGAAATTCCTCTAGAAATACATTTTTAGCAGATTCGGCGTCCCAAGGTCACTGATTAGTGATGGAGGCATTCACTTCTGTAACAGGCAACTTGACTCAATTCTTGCACTGTTATAGTGTTCGCCATAGAGTAGCAACTCCCTACCATTTGCAGACAAATGGGCAAGTTGAGGTTCCAACAGGGAGCTCAAAAGAATCCTGGAAAGAACAGTAAGCTCTTCCCGGAGGGATTGGGAAATGAAACTTGATGATGCTCTCTAGGCGTATAGAATAGCTTTCAAGAGCTCTATTGGGATATCACCTTACCAACTGGTCTATAGCAAGGCATGTCATTTACCGGTGGAATTGGAACATAGAGCCTATTGGTGATGCGTGAGCATCTTTCCTATCTTTTCCTAGTGAACTTACCTGTGAACTATTAAGTTTAATCAAGATTTAAATACTTTTTAGCCACTATGAATGCTACTTTGAGTTCTGTGCAATTTTATTTATTTCAGATAGCATTCGGATGGATTTGACAAAGTTTTTGTAGAAGAGAAGAAAGTAGATGATGCTGTCAACCCTTACCTCCTTGCACTCAAACAAGAATAACTTGAGCTACAGAGGTCCAATTGACATGATTCTAGTGGCATTGGAAAGCTAACTTCTAGAGATTTCCAATGATATATAATAGTATACACTTTATTTCTAAATCACACGGCATTGGTGGCGCCAAACTTTGAATTCTCTAAGCTTAGTGCCATGATCATTGCAAACTCGCCAAACACATTGCCTTGGTGGCCCCAAACTTGAGATTCTCCAAGTTTGGCGCCAAGATGAAGAAAAAGTAGTATTGCATATGGTTGAAGTGGCACCAAACTTGGAATTTTCCAAGTTTGGCACCAACCTTAGTGAACTTGGTGGTCCCCATTCGTCTGAGAGGAGCAGCTCGAGATGATTTATTTATTTCTGATTAAATCTTATTTTATTTTAGAATAAGAAAAGATATTATTTAGTTTTAGAAAATATATTTTACGTTAATTAGGATTAGATATAAAAGGAAAAAGAATCAGCACTTCGGGCTCTCGTCTCTTCTCTTCGATCTCATTCCGCACTTTACAGTTTTATAGAATCCTAGTTTTCTCTCTGAACCATGAACAACTAAACCTCCACTGTTAAGGCTAAGAGCTCTGCTTATTCTATGGATTAATACTATTACTCTTCTATTTTAATTCATGTATTAATTTAATTTCAAGAATTGTTTTTGTTCTTTATCTTATGAATTTGGGTGGAACAGAAGTATGACCCTTATTCTATTTGAGTTCTTGAAAAACAAGGAAAAGCTCTTTGAACAATAGCTTGAAAATAAATTCTCCTAGATTTCTAATTATTTGGACTTAACGGGATACGTGACATATAATCCTTTTATATTTGGGTAATTAGGATTTCTGTGGTATATAAACTAGAATTAAACCTAACCCTCTAATTGGAATCAAGTGACCAAGGAATTGGCGGTTGATGAAGGTTAGAGGAGACTAAAAAGGTCTAAAGAATTTGGGTTTAGTCACATACAGTTTGCCATGAATTGAATCTTGCATGATTAAAATAGTTGGTAAGAAAAGTTAATCAAGAAAATAAATATCTGTGAAACTTTAACTATTTTCTTCCATATTGTTCACACCAATTTACTACTTACTTTCTGATTTTTTGAATCTACTGTTAATGCTTTTGAACTCGTAAAACACCATTTTCTATTTGTCTAACTAAGTAAGTCACACAATCATTGTTGTTTAGTCCATCAATCCTCGTGGGATCGACCCTCATTCACTTGAGGTACTTCTTGGTACGACAACCAGATTCCTCAACTTTGATACCAAGGCTGCAGGAGACAAAAGATTGCTCCAGTTAAATGGGTTAGATGAATTTCGACAAGCTACGGTTAACATTGCAAAAATATACAAGGAAAGGTCCAAGAGATGGCATGATCAAAAGATCTCCTCCAGAGTCTTTGAGCCGGGTCAGAAGGTTATACTATTCAACTCCAGACTCAAGCTTTTTCTTGGGAAGCTCAAGTCACGATGGACGGGACACGGGACCTTTTTTGGTCACTAATATATCACCCTATAGTCATATAGAACTCCAAGATGGAAACTATGATAAAAGATTTACAGTGAATGGACAAAGAGTCAAGCATTATCTAAGGGACAATCTGGAGCAACAGAGCTCCACATTGTTGCTAACATGACAACAGTAAGGTCAAGCTAATGACGGTAAGGAAGTTCTTGTTGGAAGGTAACCCAACCATAGGTGGTGTATTACTGCTTGAGTTCTTTTATTTATTCTCATTCACATTCATTTTCAATTCATTCCTTTTTAATTTTCATAGTTTCCCTTTGCATTTTAACATTTTTTTATCATTCCTTATATTCATAATTGGAAACAAAACACCCTGGGGAGAACCCCTTACTGGCGTTGAACGACAGACAAGGAGGAAAGTTGGGTGTTCAATGCCCAAGAAGGAGAGGAAGGCTGGCATTGAACGCCAGAGAGGAGGTATATTGGGCGTCCAACGCTTATTAGGGAGAGAAGGACTGGCATTGAATGCCACCAAGGGAATCCCTTGGGCGTTCAACACCTAAACAGGGGCAGACTCAAGACCATTTCATGGTCTCCCACGGGTATTCAACGCCCATCGTTGGCGTTGGATGCCCCAATCAATCAAAAAAAATAAGAGAGACACCCCCTGGCATTCAACGCCAGACTTGAGCGTTGAACGCCCAGGATGGGTGAGCCATACACTCGATTTTTCAAGGAAGGGAAGGAGGGGTTGACTTGGTCAAACTATATATTTTCAAAACCGTATCTTTTCATCAATCTTCTCTTTAAATCACTATCTCTTTTAATTTAAATTGAATTTCAACCATATCTCTTTCAATAACTTAATTTCCAATCTTATCTTTTCAAATCAAATCTCTCTTAATTTGATTCTTTTTCAAATATTTTTAATATATATCTTATCTTTCATATATTTTCTTTATGAATATCCTCTCTTTCCACATGATCTTCTTTCAAATCTTTTTCAAATCATTCTTCATTCAAATTGATTTTTGATCGCATCTTGTTCCCTCTTTGCTCATCTCTTTAAAAATTCAAAACGGATTATCTTTTTCCCTTTTATAAAGACCCATGCTCCCTCCCTCTTTCTCCACATTCGACTCCTGCTCTCTCCTTCATGCTCCTATTCTGCTTTCACACGTCCCCTCCACTTCTTCTTTCAGCTCGAGATGAGCAAACCTTTTAAGTTTGGTGTGACAAAAGCGTTACTCTTTCGCTTATTTATAATCCATGACTCCAAGAAGTAGAAGATCTACATCAAGAAACAAGAAAGAAAGCGCTCCACCAACAACTGCCTATAATCCTTACAGATTCTACTCCAAGCTTCATGAGGAACATTACTATAATGTAATAAGCAAGAAGACAGTGATTCCGGAAGTCAAGTTTGACTTAAAAGAAGAAGAATACCCGGAAATACAGGAGCATATTTGAATGAAGGGTTGTGAAGTTCTAACCAACCCTAGAACCAATGTTGGAATAGTAATGATCCATGAATTTTATGCAAGTCTGTGGATGACAGAAAAAAAAGAAAGATGGATAAAGATTCCATACATGGCGCACCATGGTCCAAGGTAGGACTCTGCATTTCAATCTGGATAAGGTGAGGGAGATTTTCAAACTACCCCCGCAAAAGGATGACCCTGACTCATTTAATAGGAGGGTAGAAGCTAATCCGAGGCTAGATTAAGTTCTTGAGGACATATGTCTGCCCGGAACTCAATAGATCAATGACAAGAAAGGCAAACTAAACCAACTGAGGAGAATGGATCTCAAGCCAGTTGTTAGGAGTTGGTTGGGCTTCGTTGGGCGTTCCATACTTCCCACTAGCAACCGTTATGAAGTTACTGTTACGCAAGCAGTAATGATCCATTACATCATCTTGGATAATGAGGTGAAAGTTCACCAACTAATATCTTGTGAGTTGTATAAATTCACAAACAAGACCTCAGCTCAGTCCAAGCTGGCTTTCCCATATCTCATCTCTCGCCTGTGTAGTGAGGCAGGAGTCTTGATTGATAGGGACACGTGTATCCTAGCAGAAAACCCAATCACCAAGGAAGGTATGGAGAGCACCAGGGGGCCAACACCAGATAAGATTCAGCAATCAGTTGACCCTCCTAAGAAAAAAAACGCTCGAGCCACCTCAAGAGCAGAGTATCACTCTAATTGAATATTGGACTCAACTAGTAGCATCCATTGAATAGTTGCAAGCCACTATGGACTAATTGAGAGAGGAGTAAAAGAACCAGTCTTGCATGCTACTGAAGCTGGTTGAAGAGCATGAGAAGCAGGGGCGAGCATTAGAAGAGTAGAAGCGCAAGAAAGTAGCTCCTGAAGAAGACAATGACCACCATGTTTAAGGTGGTTGAGTTTCACTCCCCATCCTGTGCCTATTCTAATTCCTATTTTCATATATAAGATTATATAATCATTAGTAGAATTTTTTTATTTATTTTATTTAACAGCAATTAATTTTCATTCTTGTTAATTAAGTATAAGATATTCCACTTGTCATTCTATTAAATTTAAATAACAAAATTTCTTTTTCTTTTAAGAAGCAGTAAAATACAAGACTTCTTGAGTTGATTATAATGAGTTCCTTCTAATTCAAAAGTGGTGGCATTGCATATACTCTCTGAATGCATGAATTAACTGTGCATTATTGTCTTGAAGTTAAGGGTGTTGGCTCTTGGAAGGACAGTGAATTTAGAGAAGTATTATTGGTTTTCAAAAAAATCTAAATTATTTATATTCTTGAAGCAAAAGAAACTGCATCCCTATTCAAAAAAAAAATATTATATTTAAAAAATAGAATGTTTTGTTTTTATGAAGAAAACGAATAAAAGGATCCAAGGCTTTGAGCATCAATGGATAGGAAGGTTAAAAAGTAGCCTAAAAAGCTCAATTGAGCTGCTACCCGTAACTAAATGCTTGTGGTGTGAAGGTGTCAAGTAAAAAGCTTGAGACTGAGCAGTTAAAGTCGTGATCCAAAGCAAAAAAGAGTATGCTTAAGAACTCTGGGCACCAGTGACTGAGAATTTAATCAAAGCTAAATTCAAATCCAAAGGGTTCCTCCAATTAAGTGGCTGTGGCATTTATGTATCTTGTGGTAATACGATAAAACATTACGCTTAGGGTCATGACTAGGCTCGGAAAGGTGCAAAGCACCTAAAGAAAGCTGTGTTCAAGAATCAAGAAGAACCTGAAGAAGAGACCCCATAATATCATCCAAATTCTAATTCTGAAAGATGCCAATGCCTTTGAGCTTTAAAGAAAAGTGAGATGCCAAAACTGTTTAGAAGTAAAGAACCTATTAGCCCCACTCAGTATCTGGAACTGAGCTTCACTAAAAAACTTTAAGACTTATTGTATCTTCCTCTTCTTTTGGTCCTACTTTGTTTTGGTTGCTTGATGTAGGAGAAAATCACTGATCAAGAGTTTATAGAGAAAACAACGTTGCAAGTATAGCTCTTAACTAATGTTGATTCCGCGTATCAATTTAGAAGGGTTGTCACAAGATTTTAGAAATAAAATACTGGGAGTATGAATCCCAAGTCGTCTCCCAATGAGCTGACAAAAGAGTGCTATTTTATTGATCAGAGGTTTTCTAAGGATTTTTAAGAGTTGAAGAACAGAAAGGTAAATGGTTGAGAATTTATATAATTAAATAAAAAGCCTTGACCGGGAGTAGATTAATTGGAAGTTCTATCCTTGATGGAATTTCTCAAGTGTAGTTTCAAGAGGTTGTTATTTTCACTTAGTTAACCCTTACTAAATAAAGGAAAGTCAAGTGACTAAGCTAATTCTTATTTGCAAGTGCTAATCCTCTCCCTTGGAAGAATTAGCGTTAGTAGATAGAGAATTATCCAATAACTTCCAAATTAACTGAGCACTTGAGCATTCCAACTCAAGGGTCTCCTCTTAATCACCCCCTAAGTCAAGTGGGAGGTCTACTCCATTGACATGAATATAACTTTCACAGAATTAAGAGAGGAATAAAAGTGAGACATGATAAACAATAACTAAAAATTAATTAAAAGTAAAAATAGTTCTTGCATTAATAAATTCTAAAAACAATCCAATTGTAACTCTGAATAAAGATTAAGGATATTGAAGAGTAAGGGACAAAGGAAACAAATTGGAATAAATGAAACTTCAACGGAGGTAGCAATTCTTCTCAATATCCCAATCAATAGCAAAAAGCAATAAATTCTAATAACTATGAATGTGAAGAAAACCTAGAAGAAGAAGTGGAAAATCTCTCTCTATATTCTCAAACTAAAAACTAAAAACTATGCTAATGAGAATCTGTCCTGAGTCTCTGTTGTTCCCTGGCTCTAGTTTGTATTTTTGGGCCAAAAACTGGGTCTAAAACTAGGCCTGCAATCGCCCCCAGCATTTTCTGTTAATTTTGCAGATCGCGCATATCATGTGTACGCGTCAGTCACGCGTACGTGACGCTAGTCGTTTTGGTGTATCACGCGTACGCGTCTAGCACGCGCGCGCGTCGTTACAAATTTCTCCATCTCGCGCGCATGCGTGAGCCATGCGTGCGTGTCGATGCTCGCTGGTTATCTCCTTAGTTTCTTGTGTTCCATCCATTTTTGCAAGCTTCCTCTCCATTCTCTAAGCCATTCCTGCACTATAAAGCTTGAAACACTTAACATACGGATCACGGCATCGAATGGTATAAAGGAGAATTAAAATACACAAATTAAAGATTCTAGGAAGCAAGTTTTCAACCATAGATCAAGACTAGGAAGGAATTGTAAAACCATGCAAATCATATGAATAAGTGTGCAAGGACTTGATAGAAACCACTCAATTAAACACAAGATAAACCATAAAATAGTGGTTTATCAAACTCCCCACACTTAAACATTAGTATGTCCTCACGCTTAGCTCAAGCAGATAAAATAAATGAGTAGGGAAAAGTAAGACTTATGCAATGCAACCTATGAATGTCAATGCAACTATATGCTAAGATGTTTCCATCTACTTGGTTAAAAGCAAATAAGTTCTCCAAGACAAAAATAATTCAAATTTCACTGATTCAAATCTTATAATAAAAGACAAGCAAACTTGTAAGAAGATAGCTCATAAAAGCAAGGACCATAGAGTCAAGCGTTGGACCCTCACTGATGGTGTATATGCACTCTAATAACTCAAGTGTATAGGGTAATTCACTCTAGTCTTCCCTAGTCATACTTTCTAAACTTTGTTCTTCACCTAACCAGTCAACAATATTTAATTTACTCTAATCTCTCAAGTGTATAGGATAATCCACTCTAGTCTTCTCTAGTCATGCTTTTTAAACCTTGTTCTTCACCTAACCAATCAACAAATATTTAATGTGCCAATGCATACATCATGAGGTCTTTTCAAGGTTGTAATGGGGCTAAGGCAAAGGTGAGGGTATATATATGGCTAAGTGAGCTATGAATTGAATCATTGAACAGCCTAAGCTTTCACCTAAACATACTCTATATTCTTCTTAAATCATGCCTAGCTACCTAAATTTCCCACTTTTGCATTACATACTCATGCATCAACCCTTCTTTTAACTTGTATCACCTGTGCATTGATCTTTTCATTAACTTTAACATTGGGATAATTTTGTACCCTTATTCATTTACTTATTTATTTAATTGAATATATATACATATATATATATATATATATTTAAGGGAAAAAGTAAACATAACTTATCAGTGCACATGGATATTCTTTTATTTTTCTGGTCTTACACGAGTAGGTACCTAAATTCCCAATATTTTATCAAAGTAAAAACATAACACATTCCTTTATTAACCCATGTTCCCACTTTTCACCACACTTAGTTGATACACAATCTCTATCTTAAGCTAACCAAAGATCCAATTGGGGGTATTTAAATTTTTTCCGCTTAAAGCTAATGATGTGGTAAAATATAGAACAAATGGGATTAAAAGGCTCAAAGTAGCTAACAAAGGTAAATGAAAGGGTAGGCTATTTGGGATAAGTGAGCTAATAATCAAATAATGGCCTAAATCATATGCATGCATTTAAATACAATTAAACATTGGACATATAGACTGGAACAAAATATAGATTACAATCATCGAGAAGAAAACACACAAGAATAAAATGTTATGGTTAAATAATGTAACCATATAATTAAGCTCAAGTCTCACAGGTTGTGTGTTCTAGCTTAAAACGATGTTCCAATTTACAATCTTCAAACAAGTTTTAACCCAAAGGTTTTGGTTTAAATTAGTGAAATTTTTCAAAAATAGGGTCTTAAAAAGAAACTTATTGTTTTATTTTTCAACCAAATAGAACATGCATGAAAACACTTATTACTATGCAATCTATCTTATCCTAACAAAAGAAAAAATAACTTATTAGTGTTAAGAAAAAGAAAATTACCTCCGGAAGTCAGGTGCTGGCCGACCTCCCCACACTTAAGGCTTGGCACCGTCCTCAGTCCCATCGGTCAGGAACAAAAGGGGGCTGGTAGCAATGTCTCCACAATCGGGACCGTCATGGCTCCCTGTGCTAGTAAATAAAGTGGAGTTTGGGGTGTCTGGGTCTTTTTCAGGTGGGTGGTTACCAACAAGCAGCTCCTTGAGGTATGTGAATCAGTGCTGGTTACGGTGCTCCCTTAGCTTTGCCTTCCGGTCTTGCCTGTCAAACCTCTCAAGTATCTAATGGAGCAGTTGATTTGTGGAAGGTGCTTGTGGTGTGGAAGGAGAAGGAATATCTCTGGCCGGGTCTGCAGTCTGGCTGGTAGTGGATAATTTGTACGCTTTTTGGCATTGTTTTTAGTATGTTTTTGGTATGATCTAGTTAGTTTTTAGTATATTTTTATTAGTTTTTAGTTAAAATTCACTTTTCTGGACTTCAATATGAGTTTGTGTGTTTTTCTGTGATTTCAGGTATTTTCTGGCTGAAATTGAGGGACCTGAGCAAAAATCTGATTCAGAGACTGAAAAGGACTGCAGATGCTGTTGGATTCTGACCTCCCTGCACTCGAAGCTGATTTTCTGGAGCTACAGAAGCCCAATTGGCGCGCTCTCAACGGCGTTGGAAAGTAGACATCCTGGGCTTTCCAGCAATATATGATAGTCCATACTTTGCCCAAGATTTGATGGCCCAAACCGGCGTTCAAATTCACCCTCAGAAATCCCAGCGTTAAACGCTGGAACTGGCACAAAAGTGGGAGTTAAACGCCCAAACTGGCATAAAAGCTGGCGTTTAACTCCAAGAAGAGTCTCTACACGAAAATGCTTCATTGCTCAGCCCAAGCACACACCAAGTGGTCCCGGAAGTGGATTTTTATGTCTTTTACTCATCTCTGTACACCCTAGGCTACTAGTTCTCTATAAGTAGGACCTTTTACTATTGTATTTTTCATCTTTGGATTATTTTAGATCCTTTGATCATCTTTGGACATCTAGTTCTTAGATCAGATCTTGGTTCTTCTGGTTCCCTCTCTGGGGCCA
>NC_029780.3:76236987-76253079 GCF_000817695.3 Arachis duranensis | reverse complement strand
ATAGGAACATTTTCACTGAGAGGATGGGAGGTAGCCACTGACAACGGTGAAACCCTACATAAGCTTGCCATGGAAAGGAGTGAGAAGGATTGGATGAAGACAGTAGGAAAGCAGAGAGACGGAAGGGAAGGCATCTTCATGCGCTTATCTGAAGTTCCTACCAATGAATTACATAAGTACCTCTATCTTTATCTTTATGTTTATGCGTTCATCACCATATCTATTTGAGTTTGCCTGACTAAGATTTACAAGATGACCATAGCTTGCTTCATACCAACAATCTCTGTGGGATCGACCCTTACTCGCGTAAGGTTTATTACTTGGACGACCCAGTACACTTGCTGGTTAGTTGTGCGAAGTTGTGTTTATGCCATGGTATTGAACACCAAGTTTTTTGGGGTTCATGACCGGGGATTATGAGAGTTGTGAAAAGTATTGTTCACAATTTCGCGCACCATCTGCAGTGAAGAAAGACTCGTGAGTGCTCGAAAAGACATAGTGGGACATGATTTGTGCCCACACTCGAGCCTCCAAAGTAAGTGCTGAAGCCAATATTCCCATAGGTCGGGATCGATGGTATCCATAGATCCATCTGCTGCCAGGTTGTGCTATAACTCTAAGCGCGGCGTCTGGTACACGAAATCGTGATACACAACTTCGTGCAGCTGACCAGCAAGTGTGCTGGGTTGTCCAAGTAATACCTTACGTGAGTAAGGGTCGATCCCACAGAGGTTGTCAGCTTGAAGCAAGCTATGGTCATCTTGTAAATCTCAGTCAGACAAATTCATATGGTTATGAATTTTTGATAATTAAAAGTTAGATAAACATAAAATAAAGATAGAGATACTTATGTAATTTATTGGTGGGAATTTCAGATAAGTGTATGGAGATGCGTTATTCCTTCTGAATCTCTGCTTTCCTACTGCCTTCATTCAATCATTCATACTCCTTTCCATGGTAAGCTGTATGTTGGGGATCACCGTTGTCAATGGATACCTCCCGTCCTCTCAGTGAAAATGGTCCTCTACGGTTTCTGTACGGCTAATCAACTGTCGGATTTCTCGTCTCGGATGAAAAATACCAGGCACAGCTACCGCATGGCTAATCAGCTATCAGTTCTTGATCGTGTCGGAATAAGATCCTGTGATCCTTTTGTGCACTGTCACTGCACCCCACAGTCGTGGGTTTGAAGCTTGTCACAGTCATCCCTTCCCAGATCCTACTCGAAATACCACAGACAAGGTTTAGACTTTTTGGATCTCAAGAATACTGCCAATTGATTCTAGCCTATACCATGAAGATTCTAATATCGGATTTAGATGCTCTGTTGTCAGGAGAGATGATGTGAATCGTTGAAGAGAGATCCAAGAGATATGCATTCAAGCATGTTTTCATGTAGAACGGAAGTGTTTGTCAGGAATGCATTCATAAGTGAGAATGGTGATGAGTGCCACTTGATCATCACATTCACCATGTTCTTGTGTGCGAATGAATATCTTAGAATAAGAATAAGCTTGAATTGAATAGAAGAACAATAGTACTTTGCATTAATACTCGAGGAACAGCAGAGCTCCACACCTTAATCTATGGTGTGTAAAAACTCCACCATTGAAAATACATAAATGATAATGGTGTTCATTGGTTTTGGCCCCAGAGAGGGAACCAGAATAACCAAGATGTCTAATACAATGAGAAAAAGTAATATTTATACTAAAAATAGTAGCTAAGGTTTACAGAGATAAGTAAATGATGCAGAAATCCACTTCCGGGCCCACTTGGTGTGTGCTTGGGCTGAGCATTGTAGTTTTCATGTGTAGAGACTTTTCTTGGAGTTAAACACCAGCTTTGGTGCCAGTTTGGGCGTTTAACTCAAGCTTGTAACTCAGTTCTGGCGTTTAACACCAAAATAGGGCACGAAGTTGGCGTTCAAACGCCAGGTTGCGTCATCAAAACTCAGGAAAAGTATAGACTATTATATATTTTTGGAAAGCTCAGGATGTCTACTTTCCAACGCAATTGAGAGCGCGCCAATCGGGTTTTTGTAGCTCCAGAAAAGCCATTTCGAGTGCAGGGAGGTCAGAATCCAACAACATTTGCAGTCCTTTTTCAGCCTCTGAATCAGATTTTTGCTCAGGTCCCTCAATTTCAGCCAGAAAATACCTGAATTCATAGAAAAACACACAAACTCATAGTAAAGTCTGGAAATGTGATTTTTGCATAAAAACTAATAATTATATACTAAAAACTAACTAAAAACAATACCAAAAAGCGTATAAATTATCCGCTCATCACAACACCAAACTTAAATTGTTGCTTGTCCCCAAGTAACTAAAAACAAAATTGAATAAAAAAAAGAGAATATACGATGAATCTCACAATATCAATGAAACTTAGTCCCAATTAGATGAGTGGGGCTAGTAGTTTTTTTCTTCTGAACAGTTTTGGCATCTCACATTATCCTTTGAAATTCAGAATGATTGGCATCTATAGGAACTCAGAAATTTAGATAGTGTTATTGATTCTCCTAGTTCAGTACATTGATTCTTGAACAAAGCTACTTTATGAGTCTTGCCTGTGACCCTAAGCACTTTGTTTTCCAGTATTACCACCGGATACATAAATGCCATTGACACATAACTGGGTGAACCTTTTCAGATTGTGACTCAGCTTTGCTAAAGTACCCAGTTAGAGGTGTCCAGAGTTCTTAAGCACACTCTTCTTGCTTTGGATCACGACTTTAACCACTCAGTCTCATGCTTTTCACTTGGACCTGCATGCCACAAGCACATGGTTAGGGACAGCTTGATTTAGCCGCTTAGGCTAGGATTTTATTCCTTTGGACCCTCCTATCCATTAATGCTCAAATCCTTGGATTCTCTTTACCCTTGCCTTTTGGTTTTAAGGGCTATTGGCTTTTTCTGCTTGCTTTTTCTTTTTCTTTCTTTTTCTTTTTTTGCCATTTTTTTCTCTTTTTCTTTTCGCAAGCTTTGTTATTCACTGCTTTTTCTTGCTTCAAGAATCAATTTCATGATTTTTCAGATTATCAATAACATTTTTCTTTATTCATCATTCTTTCAAGAGCCAACAATTTTAACATCCATAAACTTCACTATAAAAAATATGCACTATTCAAGCATTCATTCAGAAAACAAAAAAGTATTGCCACCACATCAAAATAATTAAACTAATTTCATGATAAAATTTGAAATTCAAGTACTTCTTGTTCTTTTGTAATTAGGCGTATTTTTCATTTAAGAAAGGTAAAGGATTCATGGAATTATTCATAGCTTTAAGACATAGACACTAGACACTAATGATCATGTAATGAAGACACAAACATAGATAACACATAAAGCATAAAATCGACAAACAGAAAAATAAGAACAAGGAAATCAAGGAATGGGTCCACCTTAGTGATGGCGGCTAGTTCTTCCTCTTGAAGATCCAATGGAACACCTGAGCTCCTCTATCTCTCTTCCTTGCCTTTGTTGCTCTTCCCTCATGGCTATTTGATCCTCTCTAATTTCATGGAGAATAATGGAGTACTCTTGGTGCTCCATCCTTAGTTTCTCCATGTTGGAACTCAAATCTCCCAAAGAGATGTTGAGTTACTCCCAATAGTTGTGTGGAGGAAAATGCATCCCTTGAGGCATCTCAAGGATTTCTTGATGAGGAACTTCCTCATTCTCTTGTTGAGGTCCATGAGTGAGCTCTCTTGTTTGCTCCATCCTCCTTTTAGTGATGGGATTGTCCTCTTCAATAAGGATGTCTTCCTCTATGACAATTCCAGCTAAACTGCATAGGTAACAAATGAGATGAGGAAAAGCTAACCTTGTTAAAATGGAGGACTTGTCAGCTACCTTGTAGAGTTCTAGAGGTATGATCTCATGAACTTTCACTTCCTCCCCAATCATGATACTATGGATCATGATGGCCCGATCCACAGTTACTTCGGATTGGTTGCTAGTAGGAATGATGGAGCGTTGGATGAACTCCAACCATCCTCTAGCCATAGGCTTAAGGTCTGGTCTTCTCAATTGAACCGGCTTGCCTCTTGAGTCTCTTTTCCATTGAGCTCTTTCCACACATATGTCCATGAGGACTTGGTCCAACCTTTGATCAAAGTTAACCCTTCTAGTATAGGGGCGTGCATTTTCTTGCATCATTGGCAAGTTGAACACCAACCTTACATTTTTCGGACTGAAATCTAAGTATTTTCCCTGAACCATTGTAAGCTAATTCTTTGGATTCGGGTTCATACTTTGATCACGGTTCTTAGTGATCCATGTGTTTGCATAGAACTCTTGAACCATTAAGATTTCTAATTATTAAATGGGGTTGGTGAGAACTTCCCAACCTCTTCTTCGAATCTCATGTCAGATCTCTGGATACTCATTCTTTTTTAGCATGAAAGGGACCTCAGGGATCACCTTCTTCTTTGCTACAACTTCATAGAAGTGGTCTTGATGTACCCTTGAGATGAATCTCTCCATCTCCCATGACACGAAGGTGGAAGCTTTTGCCTTCCCTTTCCTCTTTCTAGAGATTTCTCTGGCCTTAGGTGCCATAAATGGTTATGGAAAAACAAAAAGTAATGATTTTACCGCACCAAACTTAAAAGGTTTGCTTGTCCTCGAGCAAAAGAAGAAAGAAAGAAGGGGAAGAAAAAGAAAATGGAGGAGATGAAGGGTGGTATGTGGTTCGGCCAAAGGGTAGAAGTAGTGTTTGTGATGTGTGAAATTGAAGGAGGGATGAGAGGTTTATATAGGAGTGGCGGGAAGAGGTAGGTTCATGTATCTGGGATTGGGTTTGGGAGGGAAAAGTGTTTGAATTTGAAAAGTGAGGTAGGTGGGGTTTTTGGGGAAGAGGGATGGAGGTGATTGGTGAAGAGAATATAAGGAAGAGTATAGGATTTGATAGGTGAGTGGTGTTTTAGGTAGAGTGTTAAAGAGATGTGTGAGGGAGAGAGAGAGAGAAATGGGGTAGGTGGGGATCCTGTGGGATCCACAGATCCTGAGGTGTCAAGGATTTCTCATCCCTGCACCATTTAGGCATGCAAAATGCCCTTAGAATGCAATTCTGGCGTTTAACGCCAGATTGCTGTTTGTTTCTGGCATTAAACGCCAGCTTTTATACCTTTCCTGGCGTTTAACACCAACTTGGTGCCCTGTTCTGGTGTTAAATGCCAGTCTGGTGCCCATTTCTGGCGTTTAACACCCAGAATGGTGCCAGACTGGGTGTTTAACGCCTATCCTGCTACCCTTACTGGCGTTTAAATGCCAGTAAGTTCCTTCTCAAGGGTGTGCTATTTTTAATGCTGTTTTTGAATTTACTTTGATTATTGCAGTTGTTTTTATGACTCCACATGATCATCAACCTAAAGAAAACATAAAATAATAATGGAAAATGGAAATTTAACATAGATAAATAAAAGTTAGGTTGCCTCCCAATAAGTGCTTCTTTAATGTCAATAGCTTGACAGTGGGCTCTCATGGAGCCTCACAGATAATCAGAGCATGGTTGTGGCCTCTAAACACCAAACTTAGAGTTTGGTTGTGGCCTCCCAACACCAAACTTAGAGTTTGAATGTGGGGACTTTGTTTGACTCTGTATTGAGAGAAGCTTTTCATGCTTCTTCTCCATGTGTACAGAAGGAGAACCTTGAGTCTTGAATATAAGGTAGTCCTCATTCAATTGAAGGACCAACTCTCCTCTGTCAACATCAATCACAGCTTTTGCTGTGGCTAGGAAAGGTCTGCCAATGATGATGGATTCACCCTCATCCTTCCCAGTGTCTAGGATTATGAAATCAGCAGGGATGTAAAGGCCTTCAACCTTCACTAGCACGTCCTCTACTAGTCCATAAGCCTATTTTATTGATTTGTCTGCCATCTCGCGTGATATTCTTGCAGCTTGCACCTTAAAGATTCCTAGTTTCTCCATTATAGAGAGTGGCATGAGGTTAATACCTGACCCTAGGTCACACAGAGCCTTTTCAAAGGTCATGGTGCCTATGGTACAAGGTATTAAGAATTTACCAGGATCCTGTTTCTTTTGAGGTGAAGTTTCCTGAACCTAGGTACACGAAATCGTGATACACAACTTTGTGCAGCTGACCAGCAAGTGCACTGGGTTGTCCAAGTAATACCTTACGTGAGTAAGGGTTGATCCCACGGAGATTGTCGGCTTGAAGCAAAATATGGTCATCTTGTAAATCTCAGTCAGGAGAATTCATATGGTTATGGAGTTTTGATAATTGAAAGATAGATAAACATAAAATAAAGATAGAGATACTTATATAATTCATTGGTGGGAATTTCAGATAAGTGTATGGAGATGCGTTATTCCTTCTGAATCTCTGCTTTCCTACAGCCTTCATTCAAGCATTCATACTCCTCCATGGCAAGCTGTATGTTGGGGATCACTGTTTTCAATGGCTACCTCCCGTCCTCTCAGTGAAAATGGTCCTCTACGGTTTCTGTACGGCTAATCAACTGTCGGATTTCTCGTCTCGGATGAAAAATACCAGGCATAGCTACCGCATGGTTAATCAGCTATCAGTTCTCGATCGTGTCGAAATAAGATCCAGTGATCCTTTTCTACACTGTCACTGTGCCCCACAGTCGCGAGTTTGAAGCTCGTGATAGTCATCCCTTCCCAGATCCTACTTGGAATATCATAGACAAGGTTTAGACTTTCCGGATCTCAGAAATGCTGCCAATTAATTCTAGCATATACCACAAAGATTCTAATCTCATATTTAGATGCTCCATTGTCAGGAGAGACGATGTGAATCGTTGAAGAGAGATTCAAGAGATATGCATTCAAGCTTGTTTTCATGTAGAACGGAAGTGTTTTTCAGGCACGCGTTCATAAGTGAGAATGGTGATGAGTGTCACTTGATCATCACATTCATCATGTTCTTGTGTGCGAATGAATATCTTAGAATAAGAATAAGCTTGAATTGAATAGAAGAACAATACTACTTTGCATTAATACTCGAGGAACAGCAGAGCTCCACACCTTAATCTATGGTGTGTAGAAACTCGAGAAAAGTATAGACTATTATATATTACTAGAAAGCTCAGGATGTCTACTTTCCAACGCAATTGAGAGCCCGCCAATTGGGTTTCTGTAGCTCTAGAAAATCCATTTCGAGTGCAGGGAGGTCAGAATCCAACAGCATTTGCAGTCCTCTTTCAGCCTCTGAATAAGATTTTTGCTCAGGTCCCTCAATTTCAGCCAGAAAATACTTGAAATCACAGAAAAATACACAAACTCATAGTAAAGTCCAGAAATATGATTTTTGCATAAAAACTAATAATTATATACTAAAAACTAACTAAATCATACTAAAAACTACCTAAAAACAATGCCAAAAAGCGTATAAATTATCCGCTCATCAGTGTCCCAGTCCAATTGGTATGTCTGGCATTTGGATGAGGCTTCTTGGAATGCGTCCAATCCTTCTGGAGCAGGGGGGAGATCTAAAGCTCGCTGAATGGCCTCTTCAGTGATGGTGACTTGCTTCTGACAGACATAGACAGACTTCAGGGTTGGCATGTGAAAATTGGAGTAGAATTCAACTACCCATGAGAGATTAACCTGCCGTGGCTGTCTCCGTAAGAATCCCCATTATCTATGCTCAATCTGAGGCACTACAAAGTCAACAATGTTTGTCGGGAGGATGAGTAGGTAATCATTGTTATAGTTCTGCTCAGCTAGGATGGAAACATCTGCTCATAGTAGCGGTTAGTGAACCACGCAGTGTCCCTTGCTGGAAAGGCTTTCTCTATTTCATTGACCTTAATGATCCTCTTGGCCCTCTTTGTTGTTGGTTTGACTACTGTTGAGGATGGTTCCGCAGTTAGTGCTCTTTTTGTCACTTTCCTTGCCGGTGGTTTAGGAGTAGCTTTCTCTTTACCCTTCTTGGTGGCCATCCTGAAAAGGGAAAAGGAAAGTTACATTTAAAGCTAAGGGTTAAAGCAAGGAAGAGCACAGTACAAGTGATAATCAATGCCAAGGTAATGAAGATGTCGTGAACACAAGGTCGCGACTACATGTGATCAGTTCATCAATGGAAATATATTAAGTGCTGGTATGGCAAGTAAATGGATGATGTTTATTAGCATGCCGACAAAGGCATGAGTAGCATAGATCAAGCATTAAATGCCCAATTTGATTATCAAATGTTTCAAATTAACAATCTATTTGTACTGACAATTATATTCAATCAACGAAAAATTGAAAGGGGTTTTATGAAAAATAGGCATTAGAGTAGAAGAATAGAGTAATTTAAAATTGCACAATGCCATACGGCCTTTTTCACAAACACTTAGCATGCATAGTAAATAAGTTATTGAAAGTATTAAATTTGAACATGCAAGTAACCCAAAAAAAATTAGTGATAATTGTCAATAACTCCTTAATAATCCACAAGCAAAATATAGAAAATAATCACCCAAATAAGTTTCTAACACCAATTAAAAGGATGTAAAAAGAAATAAATAGTTAAGAAGAAGAAGACAGGAAAAATAGAAAGAAAGAACATTGAGAAGGTGGTGATAAAGAGAGATGATTGAGAATGTGAGAGTAAGATAATATGAGGGAAGAGAAAAGAAGAATAAAAGAGTAAAGGAAGAAGAAGAAGAAGAAGAGGAAGAAAAGAAAGAAGAAGAAAGAAATTAGGATTGGAAAAGATAAGAAAAGAAAAACAGGACTGCGCAGGGTTCAGGTGCGGAATCGTGAATGATGCGTACGCGTACTCCACGCATGGATTGCACACTGAGGGGGTCGACGCGTAGGCGTCGGTCACGCGTACACGTGACCATGTTTGTGCTACTAGCGCGAGGGCAACGTGGCTCTTGCACAACCCTCTGTTCAAATTGGGATGTGTGCCAAAATGCCATATGACGCGTGCGCGTCATGCAGGCGCACGCGTGAAAGTGCTTATTGGGAAAGTGACACACATGCATCCGCGATGCATACGCGTGATGCAATTTATGCCCCGGGCATAGCGCCAGCACAAATCCAGCCCAACTTTCGGCCATTACACATTTTACGTCGAATTTGCAAGGTGACGCATGCGCGTGATTGACGCGTACATGTGGAATGCCAATTTCTCAGATGACGCGTACATGTGAGGGACGCGTACGCGTGGTGATGCTTGTGCGATTGGCATACTTTCTGCACTGTTCCCACGCAACTTTCTACCCTTTTTTTATGCAGATGCAAATGCAGGCTATATGGAGAAATAATGAGAAGAGTCACTAAAAATAGAAGCTAACAAGAGAGGAACGATCATACTATGGTGGGTTGTCTCCCACCCAACACTTTACTTTAACGTCCTTAAGTTGGACGGTCCACAAGCTTAATCTGCTTCTGTTGGCGGGTCCTCCAAGAGGAGAACCTCTAGCTCTTTATTGTCCTTCATTTTCTCACCATGATACAGCTTTAAGCAATATCCATTGACTTTGATGAGATTGGAACTTGAAGGATGGCTCAGGTGAAAGACTCCATATGGCTTTGCCTTCTCTACTCTGTAGGGTCCTTTCCACCTTGATCTCAGCTTGCCTGGCATGAGCCTCAGCCTTGAGTTGTAAAGGAGAACTAATTCCCCAGGTCTGAACTCTCTCTTTTAATGTGCTTATCATGCACAACCTTCATCTTTTCTTTGTATAGTCTGGAGTTATCGTATGCTTCTAGGCGAAGGTTCTCTAATTCTTGTAGTTGCATTTTCCTTTCAGCTCCGACCTTCTCAAATCCCATGTTGATTTCTCTCACTGCCCATAATGCCTTGTGTTCTACCTCCACAGGGAGGTGGCAAGCCTTTCCGTATACTAGGCGAAAGGGGCTTATCCCGATTGGTGTCTTGTATGCTGTCCGATATGCCCAAAGCGCATCTTGTAGCCTGGTGCTCCAGTCCTTCCTATGAGGCTTGACTATCTTCTCCAGGATACGCTTTATCTCTCTATTAGACACCTCTGCTTGTCCGTTAGTCTGTGGGTGGTAGGCAGTTGCTACCTTGTGGACAATCCCATGCTTCTTCAGTAGTCCTGCTAAACTCCTATTACAAAAGTGAGTGCCTTGATCACTCACGATTGCTCGTGGTGATCCAAAGCAATAGATAATGTGGTTTCTAACAATGGAAACAATAGTGTTAGCATCATCAGTATGGGTAGGAATGGATTCCACCCATTTAAAAACATAATCTACAGCTAACAGTATATAAAGATAACCATTGGAGTCTGGAAATGGACCCATGAAGTCAATGCCCTAAACATCAAAAATTTCACATAATAGCATAATTTGTTGGGACATCTCATCCCTCCTGGATATATTCCCAAACCTTTAGGATGGGGAACAAGATTTACAGAAGGCAGTAGCATCTTTAAAAAGAGTGGGCCATCAGAATCTACAGTCTAAAATTTTTCTAGATGTTCTTTGAGGGCCAAAATGTCCACCACTCTCAGAGGAGTGGCAGGCCTCTAAAATGGACTGGAATTCTGATTGAGGCACACACCTTCTAATTATCTGATAAGCACCATACCTCCACAAATATGGGTCATCCCATATGTAATATTTGGACTCGCTTTTCAGCTTGTCCTTCTGATGCTTAGTAAAATTGAGAGGGAAGATATGACTAACTAGATAATTAGTGACAGGTGCATACCAAGGAACTACTTCAGATACTGCATGCAAGCTATCAAATGGAAAAGCATCATTGATAGGAGTGGAGTCATCCTTATTGTGCCCAAGATGACTCAAGTGGTCCGCTACTAAATTCTGAGAACCATTCCTATCTTTAATTTCTAAATCAAATTCTTGCTGCAGCAGTATCCAACGTATTAGCCTTGGTTTGGACTCTTTGCTAGCTAATAAATACTTTAGAGCTGCATAGTCCGAGTACACTACCACTTTAGTACCAAGTAAGTAGGCTCGGAATTTATCCAGAGCAAAAATAATGGCTAGAAGCTCTTTTTCAGTGGTAGTGTAATTGGACTGAGCAGCGTCTAATGCCTTTGAAGCATATACAATTACAAAGGATCCTTACCTGCGCGCTGGGCTAGCGCCACTCCTACAGCATGGTTGGAGGCATCACACATAATCTCAAAGGGCTAGCTCCAGTCTGGTCCTCTCACAATTGGAGCTTGAGTCAAGGCGATCTTCAGCTTATCAAACACTTCCATACAGTCCTCACTCAGCTCGAACTCAACATCCTTCTGCAGTAGTCTAGATAAAGGTAAAGCTACCTTACTGAAGTCTTTGATGAATCTTCGGTAAAAACTTGCATGGCCCAGGAACGAACGGAATTTCCTCACGGAGGAGGGGTAAGGTAAACTAGAAATGACATCTACCTTTGCTGTATCTACAGAGATACCAGTATTAGAGACAACGTGTCCTAGAACAATACCTTGTTTAACCATAAAATGACATTTTTCAAAATTTAAAACAAGGTTTAAACTAACACACCTGTCTAATACTCTAGATAAACTATCTAAGAAAAGGCTGAAAGAATCACCATACACACTAAAGTCATCCATGAAAACTTCCATATAGTCTTCAAGGAGATCTGAGAAAATACTCATCATGCATCTTTGGAACGTTGCCAGTGCATTACATAAGCCAAAAGGCATCCTCTTATACGCATATATTCCAAAGGGACATGTAAAAATAGTTTTCTCCTGATCTTCAGGAGCTATATGAATATGAAAATAGCCAGTGTAACCATCTAAAAGATAGTAGTGTGATTTACCTGACAGATTATCAAGCATCTGATCGATAAATGGTAAGGGGTAGTGATCTTTACGAGTGGCCTGGTTGAGATGCTTGTAACCAATGCATACCCTCCAGGCATTCTACACCCTAGTCGCGATGAGCTCTCCATGCTCATTATTTACTGTTGTGACTCCAGATTTCTTTGGAACCAGTTGTACTAGGCTGACCCATTCGCTGTCTGAAATTGGGTAGATGATGTCTGCCTCCAGTAGTCTGGTCACTTCCTTCTTGACAACCTCTAAGATGGTGGAATTCAGTCTTCCTTGGGGTTGACGGACAGGCCTTGCTCCCTCTTCTAAAAATATTCTGTGCTCACAAACTTGAGGGTTGATTCCTACTATTTTCGCCAAACTCTTCCCAATTGCTTTCTTGTGTCTTCTTAGCACACTAAGCAGTTGTTCCTCTTGTTGGGAAGTGAGTTCCATTGCAATGATAAATGGGAGCTTCTAGTTATCCTCAAGGTAAGCATACTTGAGGTGCGGTTGAAGGGGGTTTTAACTCCAATCTCTGCTGGCTAGCCACTTGATCATCTGGAGCTAGTGACGGCTGTAATGTGTCTCCGTCTTGTCCAGGGGATGTCCCCACACTTACATCTTGCTCCATGTGCCTCTCCTCTATTTCCTGCTGGTGAACTACAGCTACAATCTCATCAATAACGTTGCACTGGAAATGGAATGGTCTTCCGGAGGATGCTTCATAGCCTCATTTAGATTAAAGCTCACTGTTCGGCCGTCTATCTCAAAAGAATAAGTTCCTGAGAATACATCCAACTTGAACTTTGAGGTCTTCAGGAATGGTCTTTCGAGTAAGATGGATGACGGTCTTCCTGAGTCATTCTGGGGCATCTCCAAGATGTAGAAGTCAATAGGAAATGTGAGCCCCTTAATGTTCACCAGTACGTCCTCAGCAATGCCAACCACTGCAATAATGCTTTTATCTGCTAACACAAAACGAGCACCGACCTTTTTAAGGGAGGGAGCCTCAAAGCATCATATATAGAGAAAGGCATAATACTCACGCATGCTCCTAAATCACACATGCAGTCAGAAAATATTACACCTCCAATGGTACAGTTAACCATGCATGGACTTGGGTCACTACATTTTTCAGGTATATCCCCCATTAAAGTAGATATAGAACTACCTAAAGGAATAGTTTCTAATTCATTAATTTTATACTTATGCATGCATAAATCTTTTAGAAACTTTGCATATTTAAGGACTTACTGAATAACATCAAAAAGGGGAACAATTACCTCAACCTTTTTGAAGATTTCTACCATTTTTGGGTCAAGTTCCATCTGCTTTCTAGGCTTTCATACAAGGTGTGGAAATGGGATAGGGATGGCATCTCTAGGAGTTTTAACTTCTTTTGGTGAGCCATTCTCTGGTTGAGTTGCTTTTTCCACAACCATGTCTTTTACTTCATCTTCCTTTTCAACATCCTTCACTTCAACCATGTCCTCAACTGGGGCATGTTCTTGTGAGCTTGGCTCCTCAAGACTCCTCTCTTGTAGTGTGGTTCTGAATCTCAAAGTGATGGCATTGATGCCTCCCTTGGGGTGGGGCAAAGGTTGAGAAGGAATTCCACTGGAGCCGGAAGGTTGGAGTTGTTCATTGATCCAATCTGTGAGACGAGAGCTTGTAAAGTAGAGTTCAGACCGTTCAAGGTAGAGGTAAGGTTGTTCTCCATGGCCTTCTATCTTTGATCAATAGAGTGTAGCAATTCGTTATTAGAAGAGGAATGGGGTAAGTAATATGAGGAGTCTGCTGTTGGTTATTTTGAGGTGCGTGGGACTGCCTTTGGTGAGGTGCTCTGTAAGGCTGGTTTTGGTTCTACTATCTGTTGTTGTTGTTATTCCACCTCTGATTTCCATTGTTGTCTCTGCCTCCCCTATTGTAGTTATCCCTCCATCCCTAGTTGGAATAATCTCTCCAACCCTGGTTGGAGTTGTCCTGCCAACTTTGATTGTAGTTCCCACCTTGGTTGTAGTTGCCGCCTTATTAATAGTATCCTTAATTCGGGCAATCAAAGAAATTATGAGTGGCTGCCAAGGTGTTGTCCTCATGTTGGAGTTGTGGACACTTATCAGTGTAATGACTATAATCAGCACATATTCCACATACTCTCTGAGGAACCAGTTGATGACTCTGTTGCGATGGGGGGCTGAGGTTGTTGTTGATTCAAGATTATCAGTTTCAGTAAGTTGGTCATCTCACATAGACTTTATGTGAGAGTGGTAGTCTCCTTGCTAGAGGAGACCTCCGCTACAGCCTTAGAATGGTTGTTTCTATGCTTATGATTCCGAGCAGACTCAGCCAAGTCAGCGATCAGTTGCCATGCTTCTTTTGTGGTCTTGTACTTTTTCAGAGAATTATTACTCGCACCATCTAATATAGTCTTGTCCTGAGGCTTCATGCCCTGTGTGAAGTAGCTAATCAATACCAACTTGTCAATCATGTGGTGGGGGCATGCGTCGAGGAGATTATTGAAACGCTCCCAATACTCGTAAAGAGTTTCGGATTCGCCTTGAATAATCATTGAAATTTCTTTCCTCGGTCTATCAGTAACTTCAGCTGGAAAGTATTTTTACAAGAATTCTCTCCTGAGCATGTCCCAGTTAGTAACAATTGCTTCAGGTTGAGTGTAGTACCACTCCCTCACCTTTCCCTCAAGAGAAAATGGAAAGGAGGCTAGCAGGATAGAAGTCTCAGTTTTACCATTACGCCTGACAGTAGAACAGGCTGTCTAAAAATCTCTGAGGTGCTTGAGAGGCTCTTGAGCAGGTAAGCCATGAAACTTCGGTAGTAGATTGATCAGTGCAGTATTCAATTCAAAATCTACACCCAGATTTGGATGACGCACTTGGAAAGGTGGTAATGTAAAGTCCGGAGCTCCTGCTTCCTGGAGAGTAATCCTCTTTGGCGCTGCCATGTCCTTTGCACTTAAATCAGCCAAGTCAGTAGTAAAGGAGCTTGTTTCTTCCTTAAATGACGTTTCAAATTCGTCCTCAGAAGGACTAATCGACGCAGAGCCCGCCTTATATGTGAGATAGTTCTTTAAATTTCAGGATCAAATACGGGTAGGCTCGGATCAGGTAGTGAACATGTCATTCAATGAAAGAAACATACAACTTATGGTAATAAAATTGAAAAAATGCAAATAAATAAATTTCAACCAATAAATTAGCACACTGTTGCAACTCCCCGGCAACGGTGCCAAAAATTGACGTATTGGAAAATCACCGATCAAGAGTTTATAGAGAAAACAACATTGCAAGTATAGCTCTTAACCAATGTTGATTCCGTGTATCAATTTAAAAGGGTTGTCACAAGATTTTCGAAATAAAATACTCGAGGTATGAGTCCCACGTCGTCTCCCAACTCAAGGGTCTCCTCTTAATCATTGATGAGCGGATAATTTATACGCTTTTTGGCATTTGATGAGCGGATAATTTGTATACTTTTTGGCATTGTTTTTAGTATGTTTTTGATATGATCTAGTTAGTTTTTAGTATATTTTTATTAGTTTTTAGTTAAAATTCACTTTTCTGGACTTTACTATGAGTTTGTGTGTTTTTCTGTGATTTCAGGTATTTTCTGGCTGAAATTGAGGGATCTGAGCAAAAATCTGATTCTGAGACCAAAAAGGACTGCAGATGCTGTTGGATTCTGACCTCCCTGCACTCGAAGTGGATTTTCTGGAGTTACAGAAGCCCAATTGGCGCGCTCTCAACGGCGTTGGAAAGTAGACATCCTGGGCTTTCCAGCAATATATGATAGTCCATACTTTGCCCAAGATTTGATGGCCCAAACCGGCGTTCAAAGTCACCTCAAGAAATCCCAGCGTTAAACGCTGGAACTGGCACCAAAATGGGAGTTAAACGCCCAAACTGGCAATAAAGCTGGCGTTTAACTCCAAGAAGAGTCTCTACACGAAAATGCTTCAATGCTCAGCCCAAGCACTTGTTCTTGTTCCAAGATATCACTTGTTCTTCAACTTGATGAATGTGATGATCTGTGACACTCATCATCATTCTCACCCATGAACAAAGTCACTGACAACCACTCTTGTTTTACAAGCAACTAAGGCCATAGTGAATGTCTCTTGGATTCCTGATTGCACGATGCATGGTTGATCGCCTGACAACCGAGTGCTCGCCTGACAAACGAGCCAGCCATTCCGTGAGATCAGAGTCTTCGTGGTATAGGCTAGAACTGATGGCGGCATTCAAGAGAATCCGGAAGGTCTAACCTTGTCTGTGGTATTCTGAGTAGGATTCAATGATTGAATGACTGTGACGTGCTTCAAACT
>NC_029780.3:76235319-76235543 GCF_000817695.3 Arachis duranensis | reverse complement strand
GAAGATTCAGAACATTCAGCAGAGGAATTGCACAGAAAAAGCTGGGCGTTCAAAACGCCCAGTAAGGAAGGCAAACTGGCGTTTAAACGCCAGCCAGGGTACCTGGTTGGGCGTTTAACGCCCAAAAGGGTAGCATTTTGGGCGTTAAACGCCAGAATGTGCACCATTCTGCGCGTTTAACGCCAGGATGGCTAGAAGGGAAGATTTTGTTTTCAAATCAAATT
>NC_029780.3:76234125-76235125 GCF_000817695.3 Arachis duranensis | reverse complement strand
CCTTTTCTGTTGAGAAAGGTTTAATGTTTGAATCATATCTTTTCTTGTTAGTCAAGTTTTTAATT
The DNA here is from genome assembly GCF_000817695.3 of Arachis duranensis. Lineage (NCBI taxonomy): Eukaryota > Viridiplantae > Streptophyta > Magnoliopsida > Fabales > Fabaceae > Arachis > Arachis duranensis. The sequence continues at coordinate 76,235,060 of NC_029780.3, read as the reverse complement.
TTCAAATCAAATCTTTTTTTTAAAATGTTTTCAAATCATATCTTCTCAATCTCATTTTTTTAAATCAATCATATCTTCTTAACCACATCTTTTTCAAAATAGTTTTCAATCAAATCTTTCTGATTTCTAATTTCAAAATCTTTTTCAAAAATCATTTGATTTCTTTTCCCTTTTCATTTTCGAAAATTAATTAGTGTTTTTCAAAATGTTTTCAAAATTTTTCACTTAATTTTCGAAAATTACTTCCCTCCTTCTCACACCCTTCTATTTATGGACTAACACTATCCCTTAATGCAAAATTCGAACTCCATCTTCTTTGTTAAGTTCGAATTTTCTACTTCTATCTTCTACTCTTCTTTTCCTCTGACACCTAAAGGAATCTCTACACTGTGACATAGAGGATTCCACATTTTCTTGTTCCCTTCTCTTTCTTATGAGCAGGAGCAAAGACAAAGGCATTCTTGTTGAGGCTGATCCTGAACCTGAAAGGACCTTGAAGAGAAAGCTAAGAGAAGCCAAAGCACAACTCTCTTTAGAGAACCTGAACGAATTCTTCAAGGAAGAAGAACTCATGGCAGCTGAAAACAACAACAATGCCAACAATGCAAGGAAGGTGCTGGGTGACTTTACTGCACCTACTCCCGACTTCTATGGGAGAAGCATCTCAATCCCTGCCATTGGAGCAAACAATTTTGAGCTTAAGCCTCAATTAGTTTCTCTAATGCAACAGAATTTCAAGTTCCATGGACTTCCATTGGAAGATCCTCATCAGTTCTTAGCTGAGTTCTTGCAAATCTGTGACACTGTTAAGACTAATGGGGTTGACCCTGAGGTCTACAGACTAATGCTATTCCCTTTTGCTGTAAGAGACAGAGCTAGAACATGGTTGGATTCTCAACCTAAAGAAAGCCTGGACTCTTGGGAAAAGCTAGTCA
>NC_029780.3:76221700-76222255 GCF_000817695.3 Arachis duranensis | reverse complement strand
GCAGTTGGGCGTTTAACGCCCAGTCTGGCACCATTCTGGGCGTTTAACGCCAGAAAGGGGCACCAGACTGGCGTTAAATGCCAGAAAGGAGCAAGAACCTGGCGTTAAACGCCAGGAATGGGCACCAGCCCGGCGTTTAACGCCAGAAATGGCTCAAAAACGTGAATTTTGATGCCATTTGGTGCAGGGATGACTTTTCCTTGACACCACAGGATCTGTGGACCCCACAGGATCCCCACCTACCCCACCATCACTCTCTCTCTTCCCCCATTCACCAATCACCTCAACACCTCTTCCCCAAAAACCCTTCACCTATCAAATCCCATCTTTCTCTTCACCACTCACATCCACCCTTCATAAATCCCCACCAACCTCACCCTTCAAATTTAAATACTTTCCCTCCCAAACCCACCCATTATGGCCGAACCTTTACCCCCCCTCTCCTATATATACCCTTCTTCAACCCTTCATTTTCACACAACCTAAACACCACTTCTCCACCTCTTTGGCCGAACACACCACCATCTCCCTCTTCCTCATTTCTTCTTCTTCTAC
>NC_029780.3:76216138-76218391 GCF_000817695.3 Arachis duranensis | reverse complement strand
TTGCCATGGAAAGGAGTAAGAAGGATTGGATGAAGACAGTAGGAAAGCAGAGAGACGGAAGGGAAGGCATCTTCATGCGCTTATCTGAAGCTCTTACCAATGAATTACATAAGTATCTCTATCTTTACCTTTATGTTATTTTCGTTCATCACCATTACCATTTGAGTTTGCCTGACTAAGATTTACAAGATGACCATAGCTTGCTTCAATGCTAACAATCTCCGTGGGATCGACCCTTACTCACGTAAGGTTTATTACTTGGACGACCCAGTGCACTTGCTGGTTAGTTGTGCGAAGTTGTGTAATGCCATGGTATTGAGCTACCACGTTTTTGGAGCCACTACCGGGGATTATGAGAGTTGTGAAAAAGTATAGTTCACAATTTCGCGCACCAGCATTGTTTTTAGGTAGTTTTTAGTAAGTTCAAGCTACTTTTAGGGATGTTTTCATTAGTTTTTATGTTAAATTCCCATTTCTGGATTTTACTATGAGTTTGTGTGTTTTTCTATGATTTCAGGTAATTTCTGGCTGAAATTGAGGGATTTGAGCAAAACTCTGAAAAAGGCTGACAAAAGGACTGCTGATGCTGTTGGAATCTGACCTCCCTGCACTCGAAATTAATTTTTTGGAGCTACAGAACTCCGATTGGCGCGCTCTCAACGGCGTTGGAAAGTAGACATTCAGAGCTTTCCAGCAATATATAATAGTTCATACTTTATTTGGAAATTGACGACGTAACTTGGCGTTGAACGCCAAGTACATGCTGCTGTCTGGAGTTAAACGCCAGAAACACGTCATGATCTGGAATTGAACGCCCAAAACACGTTATAACTTGGAGTTCAACTCCAAGAAAAGCCTCAGCTCGTGGATAGATCAAGCTCAGCCCAAACATACACCAAGTGGGGCCCGAAAGTGGATTTATACATCAATTACTTACTCATGTAAACCCTAGTAGCTAGTCTAGTATAAATAGGATAAGTAACTATTGTATTAGACATCTTTTGACAGTTTAATCTTTTGACTTTGTAGTCTTTGATCATTCGGTCTCTTGATCATTCAGGGGGCTGGCCATTCGGCCATGCCTGGACCTCTCACTTATGTATTTTCAACGGTGGAGTTTCTGCATACCATATATTAAGGGTGTGGAGCTCTGCTGTACCTCAAGTTTCAATACAATTACTATTACTTTCTATTCAATTCTCTTTTATTCTTATTCCAAGATATACATTGCACTTCAACTTGAGGAATGTGATGATCCGTGACACTCATCATCATTCTCACCTATGAACGCGCGTGATTGACAACCGCTTCTGTTCTACCTTAGGCCGGGCGCATATCTCTTAGATTCCCCAACAGAATCTTCGTGGTATAAGTTAGATAGATGGCGGCATTCATGAGGATCCGGAAAGTCTAAACCTTGTCTATGGTATTCCGAGTAGGATTCTGGGATTGAATGACTGTGACGAGCTTCAAACACCTGAAGGCTGGGCGTGATGACAAACGCAAAAGAATCAAGGGATTCTATTCCAACCTGATTGAGAACCGACAGATGATTAGCCGTGCTGTGACAGAGCATAGGACCATTTTCACTGAGAGGATGGGATGTAGCCATTGACAACGGTGATGCCCTACATACAGCTTGCCATGGAAAGGAGTAGGAAGGATTTGATGAATGTAATAAGAAAGTAGAGATTCGAGGGGAGCACAGCATCTCCATACGCCTATCTGAAATTCCCACTATTGATTTACATAAGTATTTCTATCCCTTTTTATTTTCTATTTATTCCATTAATCAAATTTAAACCAATAATCCAATTACTTGAATCCGCCTGACTGAGATTTACAAGGTGACCATAGCTTGCTTCATACCAACAATCTCTATGGGATCGACCCTTACTCACGTAAGGTATTACTTGGATGACCCAGTACACTTGCTGGTAAAGTTGAACGGAGTTGTGAGCTTCTCTAACAGTGCCTGGAACTCTTTTATCGCAATTTCGTCCACCAAGTTTTTGGCGCCGTTGCCGGGGATTGTTCGAGTATGGACAACTGACGGTTCATCTTGTTGCTCAGATTAGGTAATTTTCTTTTCAAAAACTTTTTCAAAATTTTTCTTTTCTTTTTCGTTTTTCCAAACTTTATTTTCGAAAAAAAATAATAAAAATCCAAAAAAATTAATAAAATCATAAAAACTAAAAATATTTTGTGTTTCTTGTTTGAGTCTTCAGTCAATTTTTAAGTTTGGTGTCAATT
>NC_029780.3:76213056-76213364 GCF_000817695.3 Arachis duranensis | reverse complement strand
TGTGATCTGGGGTCAGGGATAAATCTTATGCCACTCTCTGTAATGGAGAAGCTGGGGATCATTGAGGTACAACCTGCCTTGTTCTCATTACAATTGGCGGACAAGTCATTGAGACAGGCTTATGGAATAGTAGAGGACGTGTTGGTAAAGGTTGAAGGCCTTTACATCCCTACTGATTTCATAATCTTAGACACTAGGAAGGAAGAGGATGAATGCATCATCCTTGGAAGACATTTCCTAGCCACAGCAGAAGCTGTGATAGATGTCAACAGAGGTGAATTAGTCCTTCAATTGAATGGGGACTACCT
>NC_029780.3:76211654-76212787 GCF_000817695.3 Arachis duranensis | reverse complement strand
TGATCACCTTGTGGCTCCATGAGAGCCACTGTCAAGCTATTGACATTAAAGAAGCGCTTGTTGGGAGGCAACCCAATTTTATTTATCTAATTTTTATTTTATTTTATTTTATTGTTATTTTGTGTTTTATTAGGTACATGATCATGAGGAGTCATGAAAAAAAATATAAAAATTAAAAACAGAATCAAAAACAGCAGAAAAAAATTTGCACCCTAGAGGAAGCACATGCTAGTGTTCAACGCCAGTAAGATGCATATGGCTGGCGTTCAACGCCAGAACAGAGCATGAACCTGGTGCTGAATGCCAGAAACAAGCAACATTCTGGCGCTGAACGCCAGGAATGTGCCTAGAGAAGAAAAGCTGGCGCTGAACGCCAGTAACAAGCAAGAAACTGGCGTTCAACACCAGAAACATGCTTTACATGGGCGTTGAACGACCAGAATGTGCACCACACGGCGTTTAAACGCCAGAATGGTGTGCAAAGGCATTTTTCATGCCTATTTGGTGCAGGGATGGAATTTCTTGACACCTCAGGATCTGTGGACCCCACAGGATCCCCACCTACTATATTCCCACCTTACCTCCTAATCCTATTTTGTGATGAGTATTCCCCATGTCACACTTCCCAATTACCCCCTTCACCACTCACATCCATCCACTCTTCCCCATAAACCCCACCTACCTTCAAAAATTCAAAACCATTTTCCCACCCATTCCCACCCTATATGGCCGAAACTTCACTCTCCCCTCTCCCTATATATACCCTTCCATTCTACTTCATTTTCACACAACACAACCCCCTTTTCTTCACCTTGGCCGAACCTACATCTCTCCCTCTCTACCATATTCTCTTCTTCTTCTTCTTCTCTTCTTTCTTCTATTGCTCGAGGACGAGCAATATTTTAAGTTTGGTGTGGTCAAAGCACAATCTTTTTTTGTTTTCCACTACCATCAATGGCACCTAAGGCCGGAGAATCCTCTAGAAAACGAAAAGGAAAGACAAAAGCTTCCACCTCCGAGTCATGAGAGATGGAAAGATTCATCTCCAAGAGCCATCAAGACCACTTCTATGATGTTGTGGCAAAGAAGAAGGTGATCCCTGAGGTCCCTTTCAAGCTCAAGAAAAATGAGTA
>NC_029780.3:76210561-76211021 GCF_000817695.3 Arachis duranensis | reverse complement strand
TATTGGGAACAACTCAACACTTCCTTAGAAGATTTGAGCCACAATGTTGAACAATTAAGGGTGGAACATCATGAGCACTCCATCATTCTCCATGAAATAATTAAAGATCAAAGAGCAATGAGGAAGGAGCAACAAAGGCAAGGAAGGGACATAGAAGAGCTTAAGGACATTGTTGGTCCTTCGAGAAGAAGACGCCACTAAGGTGGATTCATTCCTTGTTCTTATTTCTTTCTGATTTTCGGTTTTTATGTTGTGTTTATCTATGTTTTGTGTCTTTACTTCATGATCATTAGTATGTAGTAACTATGTCTTAAAGTTATGAATAATTCCATTAATCCTTCACCTTTCTTAAATGAAAAATGTTTTAATTCAAAAGAACAAGAAGTGCATGAATTTCGAATTTATCCTTGAATTTAATTTAATTATATTGATGTGGTGACAATACTTTTTGTTTTCTGAA
>NC_029780.3:76208716-76210457 GCF_000817695.3 Arachis duranensis | reverse complement strand
TTATTGATGATCTGAAAAATCATAAAATTGATTCTTGAAGCAAGAAAAAGCAGTGAAAAGTAAAAAGCTTGTGAAAAAAAATATATATATATAGAAAGAAAAAGAAAAAGCAAGCAGAAAAAGCCAATAGCCCTTAAAACTAAAAGGCAAGGGTAAAAAGGATCCAAGGCTTTGAGCATCAATGGATAGGAGGGCCCAAGGAAATAAAATCCAGGCCTAAGCGGCTAAATCAAGCTGTCCCTAACCATGTGCTTGTGTCATGAAGGTCCAAGTGAAAAGCTTGAGGCTGAGTGGTTAAAGTTGTGATCCAAAGCAAAAAGAGTGTGCTTAAGAGCTCTGGACACCTCTAACTAGGGACTCTAGCAAAGCTGAGTCACAATCTGAAAAGGTTCACCTAGTCATGTGTCTGTGGCATTTATGTATCCGGTGGTAATACTGGAAAACAAAATGCTTAGGGCCACGGCCAAGACTCATAAGTAGCTGTGTTCAAAAATCAACATACTTAACTAGGAGAATCAATGACACTATCCGAAATTCTAAGTTCCTAGAGAAGCCAATCATTCTAAACTTCAAGGGAAAAAGTGAGATGCCAAAACTGTTCAGAAGCAAAAAGCCACAAGTCCCGCTCATCTAATTATAATTAATATTCATTGATATTTTGGAGTTTATAGTATATTCTCTTCTTTTTATCCTAATTGATTTTCAGCTGCTTGGGGACAAGCAACAATTTAAGTTTGGTGTTGTGATGAGCGGATAATTTATACGCCCTTTGGCATTGTTTTTAGGTAGTTTTTAGTAAGTTCAAGCTACTTTTAGGGATGTTTTCATTAGTTTTTATGTTAAATTCCCATTTCTAGACTTTACTATGAGTTTGTGTGTTTTTCTGTGATTTCAGGTAATTTCTGGCTGAAATTGAGGGATTTGAGCAAAACTCTGAAAAAGCCTGACAAAAGGACTGCTGATGCTGTTGGAATCCGACCTCCCTGCACTCGAAATGACTTTTCTAGAGCTACAGAACTTCAATTGGCGCGCGATCAACGGCGTTGGGAAATAGACATTCAGAGCTTTCCAGCAATATATAATAGTCCATACTTTATTCGGAAATTGATGACGTAACTTGGCGTTAAACACCAAGTACATGCTGCTGTCTGGAGTTAAACGCCAGAAACACGTCATGATCTGGAGTTGAACGCTCAAAACACGTTATAACTTGGAGTTCAACTCCAAGAAAAGCCTCAGCTCGTGGATAGATCAAGCTCAGCCCAAACATACACCAAGTGGGCCCCAAAAGTGGATTTATACATCAATTACTTACTCATGTAAACCCTAGTAGCTAGTCTAGTATAAATAGGATAAGTTACTATTGTATTAGACATCTTTTGACAGTTTAATCTTTTGACTTTGTAGTCTTTGATCATTCGGTCTCTTGATCATTCAGGGGGCTGGCCATTTGGCCATGCCTGGACCTCTCACTTATGTATTTTCAACGGTGGAGTTTCTGCACACCATAGATTAAGGGTGTGGAGCTCTGCTGTACCTCAGATTTCAATACAATTACGATTACTTTCTATTCAATTCTCTTTTATTCTTATTCCAAGATATACATTGCACTTCAACTTGATGAATGTGATGATCCGTGACATTCATCATCATTCTCACCTATGAACGCGCATGATTGACAACCACTTCCGTTCTACTCTAGGCCAGGCGCATATCTCTTAGATTCCCCAACAGAATCTTC
>NC_029780.3:76154552-76208698 GCF_000817695.3 Arachis duranensis | reverse complement strand
GTAGCCATTGACAACGGTGATGCCCTACATACAGCTTGCCATGGAAAGGAGTAGGAAGGATCGGATGAATGTAATAAGAAAGTAGAGATTCGAGGGGAGCACAGCATCTCCATACGCCTATCTGAAATTCCCACTATTGATTTACATAAGTATTTCTATCCCTTTTTATTTTTTATTTATTCCATTAATCAAATTTAAACCAATAATCCAATTACTTGAATCCGCCTGACTGAGATTTACAAGGTGACCATAGCTTGCTTCATACCAAGAATCTCTGCGGGATCGACCCTTACTCACGTAAGGTATTACTTGGATGACCCAGTACACTTGCTGGTAAAGTTGAACGGAGTTGTGAGCTTCTCTAACAGTGCCTGGAACTCTTTTATCACAATTTCGTCCACCAATCACCCCCTAAGTCAAGTGAGAGGTCTACTCCATTGACATGAATATAACTTTCACAGAATTAAGAGAGGAATAAAAGTAAGACATGATAAACAATAACTCAAAATTAATTAAAAGTAAAAATAGTTCTTGCATTAATAAATTCTAAAAACAATCCAATTGTAACTCTGAATAAGGATTAAGGATATGGAAGAGTAAGGGACAAAGGAAACAAACTGGAATAAATGAAACTTCAACGGAGGTAGCAATTCTTCTCAATATCCCAATCAATAGCAAAAAACAATAAATTCTAATAACTATGAATGTGAAGAAAACCTAGAGGAAGAAGTGGAAAACCTATCTCTAGATTCTCAAACTAAAAACTAAAAACTATGCTAATGAGAATCTATCTTGAGTCTCTGCAGTTTTCTGGCACTAGTCTGTGTTTCTGGGCCAAAAATTGGGTCTAAAACTGGGCCCGAAATTGCCCCCAGCATTTTCTGTTAATTCTCCAGATTGCGCATATCACGCGTACGCGTCGCTGGTCGTTTTGGCATATCACGCGTACGCGTCAGGCACGCGCCAAGCACACGCACGCATCTTCGTGCAAACTTCAATCCACGCGTATGCGTCAGGCACGCGCACGCGTCGCTGCAAATTTCTCCATCTCGCGCGTGCGCGTCAGCCATACGTGCGCGTCGATGCTCGCTGGTTATCTCTTTAGTTTCTTGTGTTCCTTCCATTTTTGCAATCTTCCTCTCCATTATCTAAGCTATTCCTACCCGATAAAGACTGAAACACTTAACACAAGGATCACGGCATCGAATGGTATAAAGGAGAATTAAAATACACAAATTAAAGATTCTAGGAAGCAAGTTTTCAACCATAGATCAAGACTAGAAAGGAATTGTAAAACCATGCAAATTATATGAATAAGTATGCAAGGACTTTATAGAAACCACTCAATTAAACACAAGATAAACCATAAAATAGTGGTTTATCATTGCTTGAGGGCAAGCAATAGCTTAAGTTTGGTATTCTGATGAGTGGATATTTTATACGCTTTTTGACATTGTTTTCTTAGTATTTTTAATATATTTTGCTAGGTTTTATTATGATTTAGTAGGTTTTATTGCAAAATTCACTTTTTGGATACAAATTTGGTCTTTTGTGTTTTTTCCTATTATTTTAGGTGAATTTTGGGTGAATTTGGCACGTTTTGGCAAAGTCTGATTCAGAGGTAAGGAAAGCATAGCAAAAAGTTGTCAGATTCTGACCTCTATGCATTCAAACGAGCATTTCTGGAGCTAAAGAGGTCCAAATGGTACGTTCTCAATGGCATTGCAAAGTTAACTTCCAAGGATTTCCAGAAATATAAAATGGTATATACTTTTCTTTGGATTGGACTGCCCAAAATAGGCGTTGAACGCCCAAACTACCCCTTTTTGGCGATCAAAGGCCCAAGAGGAATGAAGCCAGCATTGAACGCCCGAATCCAGCGTTCAACGCCACAAAGGGAGCAAGGAAGCAGCATATTTACTCTCTAGTGGGCGTCCAATGCCCACTCCTTCAAGTTAGATGCCAAGCTCAGCCCAAAACATTCACAAAGTGGGTCTAAAAGTGGATTTTCGCACCTTTATACTTAGTCTAGCTCACTTTTGCAATTTTTAATTATTAGATTAGTATATATATGAGAAGATCACCTATGTTTAGGATCTTCAGCTCTTCAAAACATATCACACGTTACTTTCTGTACAATATGAGCAACTAAACCTCCGAGGTTAAGGTTAGGAGCTCTGTTGGTTCCTATGGATTAATGCAATTACTTTTCTACTTCAATCTATGTTAATTCTATTCTTTGATGCATTGTCGTTCTTCATCCTTATGAATTTGGGGTATGACCCCCTGTTCTACATGAGTTCTTTACGAGTCCTGACCCGGATAGTATTGAGCTAAAACTTGAGAGTGCATCATAGGTTCCAACAAGTTACTTCGGTTAATTGGGATATATGACATGAAATCCCGTTAGTCAGGGGTAATTGAGGTTCCTGTGGCTCTAAGGGCTAGAATCATAGAGCGTGATTCTCTGATCCAAAAGATCCGACCTTGTCTATGGCATTTTGAGTAGGATCATCAAGAGATTGAATTGCGCGCGCTTTACCGTCTCCCAGATTGATCTAGCCTATTCGGGTGTTTGATTTGGATCTGACGAGATTAATGACCACGACCAATGGCTTAATCACTTATAGCTTTGCCATTGAAGGAATCATTCATCATTGGAGTAGTTAGTATGATGTGTTGATCTAGAAGAATAAGCATCTCCGAAGGCTTAACTGATCGCTCATTACTGTTTCTACATTTTATTGTTACTACTTGTTTATGTGTCTACAACAAACAACAACTATCTTTCTATTCACCTGACTAAGATCTGCAGGATAACCACAACTTGCTCAATCCGACAATCCTCGTAGAATTCGACCCTCACTCACCGGAGGTATCACTTGGACGACCCAGTGCACTTGCCAGTTCAGTTGTGCGAGTTTTAATTGTGTGCATCAGCTGCTCATTCAGAAAGGTCTTAGTCACAACAGTGAGGGGTAGTGTCCCTTCTTCAGCTTCAATTCTGGATAGATGATTGGCTACTTGATTTTCTGACCCTTTCTTATCTCTAATCTCAATGTCAAACTCTTGAAGGAGTAGAACCCACCTAATCAATCTTGGTTTAGAATCTTGTTTGGTTTGAAAATACTTAAGAGGAGCATAGTCAGTATAAACAATAACCTTGGAACCAATTAAGTAGGATCTAAATTTATCAATTACATAAATACCAGCCAGTAATTCCATCTCTATAGTGGTGTAATTCTTCTGCGCGTCATTCAAAACACGACTAGCATAGTAAATGGCGTGCATAAGCTTGTCTTGTCTCTGCCCCCAAGACGGCCCCTATAGTATAATCATTGGTGTCACACATCAGCTCAAATGGCAATTCTAGTTGGGAGGGGCTATGATGGGTGCAGAGACAAGCTTTTCTTTTGGAGTTTCAAAGGTATGTAAGCAATCATTGTCAAAAACGAAAGGAGTGTCAGCAACCAAAGGTTGCTCAGAGGTTTAGCAATCTTAGAAAAATCCTTTATAAATTTCTGTAAAATCCTGCATGTCCTAAGAAACTCCTTATTGCCTTAACATTATTAGGTGGTGGTAATTTTTCAGTTACCTCCACTTTAGCTTTATCAACTTCTGTTTCCTTGCTTGAATTTCGGTGACCAAGAACAATACCCTCAGTTACCATAAAGTGGTATTTTTCCCAGTTTAAAACAAGATTTATTTCTTGACACCATTTCAAAACTAAGGCTAGATGCTTAAGGCAAGAATTAAAAGAGTCACTAAAAATAGAGAACTCATCCATAAATACCTCAATGAACTTTTCAACCATGTCTAAAAAAATAGAGAGCATACACTTCTAAAAAGTTGCTAGGGCATTACAGAGTCCAAACGACATCCTCTAGTAGGCAAATACTCCAGAAGGACATGTGAATTCCATCTTCTCCTGATCTTGAGGGTCTACAACAATCTGATTATAGCTAGAATATACGTATAGGAAGCAGTAGAAAGTATGTCCGGCTAACTTCTCAAGCATCTAATCAATAAAAGGTAGGGGGAAGTGATCCTTCCGTGTAGCAGTGTTGAGCCTCCTATAGTCAATACACATGCACAACCCTGTGACTGTTATTGTGGGAATAAGCTCATTTTTTCATTCTGGATCACTGTTGTCCCTCCTTTATTGGGAACCACCTGTACAGGGCTTACGCATGAGCTATTAGAAATGGGGTAAATGATCCCCGCTTCCCAAAACTTCATCACTTCTTTCTGGACTACCTCTTTCATGGTTGGATTAAGTCGCCTCTGTGGTTGCACAACTGGTTTAGCATCATCCTCAAGTAAAATCTTGTGCATACATTGGTTGGACTAATCCCTTTTAAGTCACTGATGGTCCATTCGATGGCAATTTTATGGCTCTTGATTACCTAAAGTAGCAGTTCCTCTTCCTCCTGCCTCAGAGAGGAACTTATGATCACTGGATACATGTTTTTGTCTCCTAGGAATACATACTTTAAGGATGGAAGTAAGGGCTTCAACTCAAGCTTTAGAGGCCCTTCCTCAGTGTGAGGTGTGTAAAATTTCTCCCTCTGGGGTAGTGACTCATCAATCTCAAGTAGAGTATCCTTAGAGGGGGGTTCCAAAATATCTTCAAGCTTTTCAGCTTCAAATGCTTCTTCTATAATGGGTTCAATCATATCAACTCTCATACACCCCTTAAAATCATCAAGGTATCACAAGGCCTCTAACACGTTAAGAACAACTTCCTAGAGTTACTTTACCCTTCTAAACATCAATAAGGGCTCTTCCTATAGCTAAAAAGGGTCTTCCAAGAATGATAGAGGCATTTTTGTCCATTTCATGTCTAGTATCACAAAATTATTAGGAAAGATAAAGGGTCCTACTTTCACAAGAAGAGTCTCAACAACTCCAAGAGGATACTTAATAGAACGGTCAATAAGTTAAAGAGAAATGCAGGTAGGTTTTATCTCATCAATTTGGAGCTTTTTCACCAATGAAAGAGGCATGAGATTGATGCTAGCTTCGAGATCACAAAAGGCTTTCTGAATAGTGGTGTCTCCAATGGTATAGGGAATTAGAAAGCTCCCAGGATCCTGCAGGTTTTCTGGGAGATTTTTTTGGATGATTGCACTACATTCCTTAGTCAACACCACTGTCTCAATCTCTTTCCAATCCCTCTTGTTACTCAACAGCTCCTTCATGAACTTCACATAAAGAGGCATTTTCTCCAGGGTCTCTGCAAAGAAAATGTTGATCTCAAGCTTCCTAAAGACTTTTGATGAGCGGATATTTTATACGCTTTTTGGTATCATTTTCATATAGTTTTTAGTATGTTTTGTTTAGTTTTTATTAAGTTTTTATAGGTTTTAGTGTCAAATTCACATTTTTTGATTCTACTATAAATTTTTGTGTTTTTGTGCAATTTCAGGTATTTTCTGGCTGAAATTGAGGAGTTAGAGCAAAAGTCTGATTCAGAGATAGAGAAAGCACTGCAGATGCTGTCCGAATCTGACCTCCTTGCACTCAAAAGAGCTTTTCTGGAGCTACAGATGTCCAAATGGAGCGTTCTCAACAGATTTGAAAATCTGACTTCCAGAGCTTTATAGAAATGTATAATAGTTTATACTTTGCTTCAGATTAGAAGACCCAAAACTGGCGTCTAATGCCAGCTTCCTACCCCCATCCAGGCGTCCAGCGCCCAAAGAGCAGAGCCCAACATCCAAATGCCCTGAGAGGACCCCCTAGCCAGCGTTCAACACCCTAGGAGCTTCATAGCACCTAGATCTCTTCTAAGCTCAACCCAAACACTCACCAAGTGGGACCCAGAAGTGGATTTTAGCACTAAAAAGACTGTTTTACCCTTACTAATCATTTGCTTAGTATTTAAGGGATTAGATTTATGTTATTCAGACCTTCTTTGACCTTTTTACGGATTTTACACATTTTTCATTGCATTCACTTTCAGTATGAGTTTCTAAACCTCCTAGGTTGAGGGGAGGAGCCCTGCTGAGTCCTATGAATTAATAAAAGTATTATTGTTTCTTCTTCGATCCGTGTTTGAATTATTTCTAAGATGTATATTCATTCTTCAACATGATGAATAGGATGATCATTGACAATCAGCTCTGTTCATCATACTAAGATGAACGTGCTTGACAAACACCCGTGTCTATGTGGGTTCGTGTTAATACGTGACAGGAAAGCACGATCCACGAGCTCTGTTTATACATCTCTCAAACGGTTAATCCACGACTTCGTTGGGGACTTCTTGAGACACCAATTCAGCCAATTTTCTTTGAGATTAGAGTCTCCATGGTATAGTCTAGAATCCAAAGAAGCAGCATTCTCTGATCTAGAAGATTCGACCTTGTCTGTGGCGTTTTGAGTAGGATCGCCAAGAGGATGAACTGCTAAGAGCTTCACCTTCCGTTAGATTGGATGACTACGACCAATGGAATTTGATCTGAAAGCAGAGGAGATTAATGACCATGGCCCATGGCGTCAATCACATATAGCCTGCCATAGAAGGGATCACTCACAAGCAAAGAAGACAGTAATACCAGAGTTAATTCAGAAAGATAAAGCAACTCCAATCTTCAACTATGTTCCTATTACTAGCCCCATTTAATTTACAAAGTATTAGCACCCTTCTGATTCGCCTGACTAATACCTACAAGATAACCATAGCTTGCTTCAAACCACAATCCTCGTGGGATCGACCCTAACTCACTCGGGTATTACTTGTACGACCCAGTGCACTTGCTGGTACAGCTGTACAAAAGTGTGGGGATTCGTGCACCAAGTTTTTGGCGCCGATGCCCGGGATTGTTTGAGTTTGGACAAACTGATGGATTGTCTTATTCCCTAGATCAGGTACTTTATTTCTTGATCATTTTTAATTGAGTCTTTTAATTTTAGTTGAGTCTTTTATTTTTCTTTTTCTCTTCTTTATTTTTCCAAAAATTATTAAAACATTTTTCAAAAATATTTTTTCTTTTCTTTGTTTAATCTTTGTTCTTCGTTTGAGTCTTTTTGTTTATGTTCTTAGTAAATTTTCATTTCTTTGAGTCTTTGTTTTTGTTCTTATTGCAATTTTCGTTCTTTGGAACCTTCCTTTCAAAAATTTTTCAAAAATAGTTTCTTTGGTTAAATCTTGTGTCAAATCTTTAAGTTCGGTGTCTTCTTGTTATTTTTCCTTTAATTTTCAAAAATTTATGTTCATTTTTCTAAAAATTTTAAGTTTGGTGTACTTTTTTATGTTCTTGTATTCTTTGAGTCTTTGAGTTTTGTTCTTTGTGTTCTTTCTAGTCTTTAAGGTGTTCTTTGCGTTTCCCTTTGTGTTTTTCTCCAAAAAAATTTTCGAAAACTTTGGGCATTAGATCTAAAAATTTTAAGTCTTGAGTCTTTTACTTGTTTTTCTCTTTCATCATTAAATTCAAAAATAAAAAATATCTTTTCTATTTTTATTTTTACTTAATTTTCAAAAATCATCACTAAAAATTCAAATTTCAATTTTAAATTTTTATCTTATCTTATCTTAGTTTTCAAAATTTTAAAAATCAAATCTTTTCAAAATTAAAAATCTTATCTTTTTCAAAATTTCATCTTATCTTTTTCAAAATTCAAAAATCTTATCTTATCTTTTTCAGATTTCAAATTTCAAAATTCAAGCTTTGAAACTAAAACTTTTTCAAAATCAAATTTCAAATCTTATTTTTTTAAAATCTTTTTAAAATCATTTCAATTTCTTATCTTATCTTTTCTAACATCCAATTTTATAATGAAATCTCTTTCAAATCTTTTTAATTTCTCATCTTATCTTTTCTTTAATTTCAATTTTTTTTTTAATTCAAATCTTTTCTTATCTCATCTCTTATCTTATTTTAAATTCAAATATGTTCTTAACCACTTCTCTTCTCTCTCTTCTTTTTCAAAACCTCCTAACTAACTCTTCCCTCTCAATTTTTGAAAACTATTTCTTCTTCTCTCTTTTCTATTTTTGAAAATTCACTGACTAATTTTCAATTCTTTTTAAATTATTAACTTAATTTTTGAAAATTAATTAATAAATAAAATAAAAATGAAAATATTTTAATTCTAATTTATCTTTTCTATTTATACTCCTTCTCCTATTCACTTCTATATTCGAATTCTACCCCCCTTTCATCTTTCATCTTTACTTTTCTATCTTCTTCTTTCTTCATATCAGACTGGAAGCTCTTGGTCTAAGTAGCACAAAAAGCTTCCTTCCTTCCTTTCTTTTCTTCTTTTCTTCTTTATGACCAGGAACAGGGATAAAGAACCCCTCTTTAATCTTGATGCTAAACCTGAAAGGACGCTGAATAAAAGCTTACAACAAGCTAGAGCACAACACTCCAGAAGAAACCTTTTAGAAAATTTTGAACAAGAAATAAGAGACATGGCCGAACCTGAAGGTGATGCCAGAAAGGTCCTTGGTGACTTCAACATGGCTACCTCTGACTTTTATGGCAGAAGTATCTCTGTACCTGTCATTGGAACTAATAATTTTGAGCTTAAGCCTTATTTAGTCTCTCTTCTGCAGTAGAACTACAAATTCCATGGACTTCCAATGGAAGATCCACATAAGTTTTTAGTTGAATTCTTACAAATCTGTAATACTGTAAAGACTAATAGAGCTAATCTTGAAGTCTACAAGCTTATGATCTTTCCCTTTGCAGTAAGAGATAGAGCTAAGGTATGCTTGGATTCCCAACCAAAAGAGAGCTTAGACTCTTGGGAAAAGTTAGTTAATGCTTTTCTAGATAAATTCTTTTCTCCTCAAAGGATGAGCAAAATTAGAGTAGAAGTTCAAACC
This sequence comes from Arachis duranensis, assembly GCF_000817695.3. Taxonomy (NCBI): domain Eukaryota; kingdom Viridiplantae; phylum Streptophyta; class Magnoliopsida; order Fabales; family Fabaceae; genus Arachis; species Arachis duranensis. Next base: position 76,199,862 of record NC_029780.3, on the reverse strand, counting down.
TTTAGACAAAGAGAAGGTGAATCCCTCTATGAAGTTTAGAAAAGGTAGAAGCAACTAATAAGGAGATGTCCTCCTGACATGCTTTTAGAATGGTCCATCATAGGCGTGTTCTATGATGGTTTGTCTGAGATGTCCAAAATTTCATTAGACAGCACTATAGGTGGATTACTCCACTTGAAGAAAATACCTGCAGAAGCTAGAAAACTCATTGAGATGGTTGCAAACAACCAATTCATGAACACTTCTGAAAGAAATCCTGTAAACCATAGGATCTCTCAGAAGAAAGGAGTTCATAAAGTTGATACTCTGAATGTCATATTGGCTTAAAACAAGATTTTGACCCAACAGGTCAGCATGATCTCTCAGCATCTGACTAGGATACAAACTGCAGCTAGTAGTACTCAGGAAGCTTCTTCCGAAGTAGAAGCTTATGATACTGATCAATCCACCATGGAGGAGGTGAATTACATGGGAGAACCCCATGGAAACACCTACAATCCTTCATGGGGGAATCATCCTAACCTCTCATGGAAGGATCAACAGAAACCTCAGCAAGGTTTCAATAACAATAAAGGTGGAAGAAACCAGAATAGGTTCAATAACAGACCACCATTCCCATCTTATCAAGGGAATATGGAAACCTCTAAGCAGAGCCTCTCTGACTTAATTATTCTAGTTTCCAACCTCTCTAAGACCACTCATAGTTTCAAAAATGAAACAAGGTCCTCCATTAGAAATTTGGAGGTACATGTTGGTCAACTGAGCAAGAGGATCCCTGAGACTCCTCCTGACACTCTTCCTAGTAACACTGAGGTGAATCCAAGAGAAGAGTGTAAGACCATAACCATGGAGGTAGAGGCTGAATCTGAGGAGAATGGGAAGGCATTGAATGCCAATGAAGAAGCCTTCCCTGGGCGTTCAATGCCCATAATGGTAGCAAGTCTGGCGCTGAACGCCAGTGAGGAACCCCTCACAGGGCATTCAACGCCCATCCTGGCAGCAGAGCTGGCATTGAACGCCAGCCAGGGAGCACTGGCTGGGCGTTCAACACCAAACACACAGGCTTTCTGGTGTTAAACGCCAGCCAAAGAGCACTGGCTGGGCATTTAACGCTCAAATAGGCAGCCATTCTGGCACTTAACTTGAGAGAGGAACCCCTCACTGGGTGTTCAACGCCCACTCACCCAGGGAAGCTGGCGTTAAATGCCAACAAGGATACCCCTACTGGGCGTTCAACACCCAAAATACTAGAGGGATTGGCATTTAACGCCAATAAGGGAGGACAGGAATAGCGTTCAACGCCCAAAGAGCTATCAGAGTTGGCGTTGAACGCCAGTAAAAGCACACCCTTTGAGTGCTTAAATCCCACTCAAGAACCCTCTATCCCTGAACAAAAGGTAACCATAAAAACGATAAAGTTTCTTTTGAATGCACTTCTGCAGTGTATGAGTTCTGATGAATACTCATCCTCTAATGAGGATGAAGACACTAGGGAAGAGCAAGTTGCTCGGTACCTAAGAGATCTAATGAAGCTACCTCAGAAGCTTCCAGATCCTGGACGCTTCCTGATTCCTTGCACCATAGGCACCATGACCTTTGATAAGGCTTTATGTGACCTAGGGTCAAGCATCAACCTCATGCCACCTCTGTAATGGAGAAGCTGGGAATTCTTGAGGTATAAGCTGCAAATATCTCATTAGAGATGGCAGACAAGACAATGAAGAAGTCATATGGCTTAGTAGAGGATGTCTTGGTAAAGGGTGAAAACTATTACATCCCTGCAAACTTCATTGTCTTGGACATTGGAGAAGATGAGGATGACTCTGTCATCCTTGGAAGACCTTTCCTAGCCACTGCCAATGCTATCATTGATGTGGCTAAGGACGAACTGACTCTACAACTAGGGGAGGACCACATCTTGTTCAAGATGCCTCATCCTAATTCTCCCTCAAATAAAAAAGAGATAATTGTGCAATACTTCATGTTCCAATCATCTCTTTTTATACAGAGCTTTACAGAGCCCCTAGATATCAATTCTAAGTTTGGTGTTGGGTAGCCATCAACAAGCTCCAAGCACAAGGGTACTAGGAAGAAAGTGCCTAAAGGCTGGAGGGACAATAAAGTCCCGAATGAAGGCCTCTCGCCTGGCATGAGAGTTGTCTTCGCCAAGAAACTAGTCTTACCACATACAGTGAGTCGTGTCCTGTCTTTAGAGCATGTGGAGCTCATTCATTATAAGACAGGAAGAAAGTTCACTGTAAGGGGCAAAAATCTGAGCCCAAATTCCCCTTTGTAAAGAACTAACCATCAAGCTAATGGCGTTAAAGAAGCGCTTGTTGGGAGGCAACCCAAACTTAATTAATTATTTATTTTGTTTTATTTTGTTTTATTTTTCTTTTAGGGTCATGATCATATGCAGCAGTCAGAACAGAGACAGAATTCACAGCAGTGAAAATAGAACACTCTGGATGAAGTGTTATTAAAGTTAAACACCAGCCAGGAAGCAGCCCCTGGGCGTTCAATTGCCAATGCAGAGAAGCAGGGAATCTGGATTCCCTAGCCTCTCAGGACCAGTGGGTCCCACAGCATCTTTTACCTTCCCCACTTATTTCTACCTACTTTCACACTTTCCCATACACACTTCCCTATAAACCCTAGCCCAATCACATTCGTACCACTTTCCCAAAACCATCATAATCCCACAAACCCCCACCCACTTTAAAATCAAATTTTCCACCTAAAATCCCACCGATGACCGAACCTTAACCTGTCCCCATTCTATAAATACCCGTCTTCATAACCTTTCATACACACACTTCTTATACACTCATAAACCCACAAGGCCGAGCCCTCTCTCTCCCTCTATCTTCCTCTATTTTCTTCTTCTTCTACTCCATTCTTCTCTTTTCTTTATTCTTGCTCGAGGACGAGGAAAGTCTTAAGTTTGGTGTTGGAAAAGCATAGCTTTTTTCTTTCCATTACCATTCATGGCACCCTTAAAAGGTAGATTCGTTCTCTTTTACCTCATTTCCCTTTTATTATTTTTCTATTATGTTTTATTTTTTCTCTTGTTCTAGTTGCATGATCATTTGCATTGATGTCTTAAAGTTGTAAAATGTTCCATATATCTCTCACCTTGCTTAAAAGAAAAATTTTATTTGAACAGAATTGAGAGATACATAAATTTCAAGTTTAAAATAAGAATAGTTCAATTATGTTGATGTGGTGGCATTGCTTTTGTTTTCTGAATGTATGATTAAACAGTGCATAATTGAAGTTGAATTTTAGAATGTTGGCCCTTGAAAGAATAATGAAAAAGGAAAAGTATTATTAATAATCTAAAAAATCTAAAAATTGATTCTTGAAGCAAGAAAAAGCAGCAAAAGAAAAAGAAAAAGCATGTTGCAAAAGAAAAAAAAATATGAATGCATGCAAAAAAAGAAAAAAATGGCGAAAAGAAAAAAAATAAAGCAGAAAAATCCATTACTGCCCAAAAACCATGAAAAGGAGGGCAGATTGAAAAATTCAGTAACCCTTTAAACCAAAAGACAAGGGTAAAAGGATCCAAGGCTTTGAGTATTAATGGATAGGAGGGCCTAAAGGAACAAAATCCTAGCCTAAGCGGCTTAATCAAGCTGTCCCTAACCATGTGCTTGTGGCGTGAAGGTGTCAAGTGAAAAACTTGAGAATAGGCGGTTAAAGTCGTAGTCCAAAGCAAAAAGTGTGTGCTTAAGAACTCTGGACACCTCTATCTGGGAATTCTAGCAAAGCTAAATTACAATCCAAAAGGGTTCACCCAGTTAAAGTGTCTGTTGCATTTATGTATCCGGTGGTAATACTGGAAAACAAAGTGCTTAAAGTCACGGCCAAGACAATAAAAGTTGTGTTCAAGAATAAAAAAGAACTTAAATAGGAGAGTGAATAATATCATATGGATTCTAAGTTCCTAAAGATGCCAAGCATTCTGAGTTTCAATGGATAGTGAGATGCCAAGACTACTCACAAGCAAAAAGCTACTAACTCCTGCTCATCTAATTGTAACTAAGCTTCATTGGAAACTTAGAAATTTATTGTATCTTAATTTTATTTTTATCCTACTATGTTTTTAGTTTCTTGGGGACAAGCAACAGTTTAAGTTTGGTGTTGTGATAAGCGGATATTTTATACGCTTTTTGGTATCATTTTCATATAGTTTTTAGTATGTTTTGTTTAGTTTTTATTAAGTTTTTATAGGTTTTAGTGTTAAATTCACATTTTTGGATTATACTATGAGTTTTTGTGTTTTTGTGCAATTTCGGGTATTTTTTGGCTGAAATTGAGGAGCTAGAGCAAAAGTTTGATTCAGAGACAGAGAAAGTACTACAGATGTTGTCCAAATCTAACCTCCTTGCACTCGGAAGAGATTTGCTGGAGCTACAGAAATCTAAATAGAGCTCTATCAACGGCTATGAAAGCTGACTTCCAGAGATTTCCAGTAATGTATAATAGTCTATATTTTGCTTCAGAAGGCCCAAAACTGGCGTCCAACGCCAGCTTCCTTCTCCCTTCGAGGCGTCCAGCGCCCAAAGAGTAGAGCTCAGCTTCCAAACTCCCAGAGAGGACCCCCTAGCCAGCATTCAACGCCCTAGGAGCCTCATAGCACATGGATCTCATCAAAGCTCAGCCCAAACACTCACCAAGTGGGCCATTTTAGCACTAAAAATATTGTTTTACCCTTACTAGTCATTTGTTTAATATTTAAGGGATTAAATTTATGTTATTCGAACCTTCTTCGACCTTTTTACAGATTTTACACATTTTGCATTCAGGGGAGGAGCCCTGCTGAGTCCTATGAATTAATAAAAGTATTACTATTTCTTCTTTGATCCGTATTTGATTTATTTCTAAGATGTATATTCGTTCTTTAACATGGTGAATAGGATGATCAGTGACAATCAGCTCTGTTCATCATACTAAGACGAATGTGCCTGACAAACACCCGTGTCTACTTGGGTTCGTGTGAATACGTGACTACAAAGCGTGAACCGCCAGTTATGTTTATACATCTCTAAGACGGCTAATCCACGACTTTGTTGGGGACTTCTAGAGACACCAGTTCAGCCGATTTCTGGGGAGATTAGGGTCTCCGTGGTATAGGCTAGAATCCAAAGAAGCAGCATTTTTTGATCCAGAAGATTCGACCTAGTCTGTGGCATTTTGAGTAGGATCGCCAAGAGAATGAACTTCTAAGAGCTTCACCCCCTGTCAGATTGGATGACCATGGCCAATGGCGTTTGATCTGAAAGTAGAGGAGATTGATGACCACGGCCGATAGCGTCAATCACATACAGCCTGCCATAGAAGAGATCACTCACAAGCAAAGAAGATAGTAATATCAAAGTTAATTCAGAAAGATAAAGCAACTCCAATCTTCAACTATGTTCCTATTACTGACTCTATTTAAGTTACAAAGTATTAGCACCCTATTATATTAGACCTTTTTTACTCTATCAATCCAACAACTTTCTAATTCGCCGGACTAAGACCTACAAGATAACCATTGCTTTGTTCAAACCACAATCCTCGTGGGATCGACCCTGACTCGCTCAGGTGTTACTTGGACGACCCAGTGCACTTGCTAGTACAGCTGTACGAAAGTGTGGGGATTCGTGCACCAACTTCCAAAAATTTGGAGAATTGATTGTCCGTAGATTCCTTCTGAAGTTTCTGGGGATATGGCATTTTTGCCTTGTACTTTAGAGCCTTGGGTAGAGCAGGATGTGTATTAAGAGTAACTGGAAAAGGGTTATCTGGATGCCTTGTAGGTGCATTCTTTGAATCTTCATGGGTGTTTAGCTCCCTCACTGGCTCCCCTGCTAGGCGTTCAGCGCCCTCCTTGGCACTCTCTGTCTCTGCAATTTCCTTCACTAGTGTTTTTTTTTCAACCTGCTTCTCACCACTCTTAGTTCCTAACCTCTTGATTTTACCACTTCTCAATTGAACAGCTTGGCACTCTTCTCTGGAGTTGGAAACCATATCACTAGACCACTCGCATGTTTGCTTGCACAACTAATCCAATTGTATCTCTAAATCCCAAAGTGAAGCTCTAGTTTCCTGCATAAAGTTATGTTGGCTCTAAGAAAGTTCTGCAATCATGGACGACAAGTCAGGACCATTCTGAGATTGAGAGGGTTGAAAAGGAAGATTGTTGAATTGATTCTGACTGAACCCGCCCTGAAAGTTGTTAGTATAGTCTAGTTGTTGTCTGTGAGGTTGGTCTCCCTACCCAAAGTTTGAGTGGTTCCTCCATCTATGATTAAAAGTCTGATAATTGTTAGTATAATCTAGTTGTTATCTCTGACGAAGGAAGAACTTATTTAGAAACTTGTTAAACACCTTGTCCCAAGTGTCCAGGCTCTCCTTGGGCTGAGCATCAAGCTACTGCTTTGCTCTATCCCTCACAGTAAATAGGAAGAGCATTAAATTATAAATTTCAGGATTCACTCCATTAGTTTTAACAATGTCACAGATCTGTAGGAAGTTGGCAACGAACAGATTTGGATCCTCCTCCAGGAGTTCATAAAACTGACAATTTTGTTGCACCAGAGTAATCAGTTGTGGCTTTAGCTCAAAATTCTTTGCTCCAATAGGGGTACAATAATGCTATTCTTGTAGAAATTAGGAGTAGGAGCAGTGTATGAGTCCAGGGTCCTTCTAGGTTACTCATTTCTATTTGGATCCATGGTTGAGCTCCTTCTTCTTTCTGCACACACAAACTGAAAACAAAGAAAAGTGAAAATCTCTACATCAGAGTTCAGAGAATTTCCAATGAGATATCTTATATAAAAAAGAAATAAAATAAAATAAAACAAGATTAGAGCTAAAAGTTTAGAAAATAATTAAGAAAAATTAAACTACTAATTCAGAAATTAAATAAGGAAGAATACTAATATTATTGAAAATTTTAAAAAAGAAAAATTACTACGGGAACACCAACTTAATTTCAAAAATTAAGGGAAAGAAACAAAGCCTAATTCAAAAATCTAAATAAAAATAAACAAATAAAACTAAGAAAAACACCTAATCTAAGCAATCAGAAACTGGTAATTGCCAATCAGCGTCAGTCCCCAGCAACGGCGCCAAAAACTTGGTAGCGAATTTTGAGAATATCCATAAGTGAAGCGGCTAGTGCATCGAGTCATTCAAGTAATACCTCAAGTGAGTGAGGATCGATCCCATAAGGACTGATGGACTGCGCAACAAGGGTTGACTGATTGGTTTAGTTAAGCAAACAGAAAAGTTGGTCTTGTGATTTTTAAACGCATTAAATAGTAATTTAAGAGTAAAGAAAACATATCGGAGAATTTGTGAGAAATCAATAAGAGAAAGCAGTTAAGGTATCAGAGATGTTTACTTTTCCGGATTAAGTATTCTTACCAACTATTTTAATCATGCAAGATTCTTTTCATGGTAAACTGTAATTGACTAAACCCTAATCTCTTAGTGATTTAGTCTCCTCTAACCTTCATCAATAGCCAATCCCTTGGTCACTTGATTCCAATTAGAGGGTTAAGTTCAAATCTAGTTTATGGCCACAAAAATCCTAATTACCCAAAGCTAAACGGATTATATGTCATGTATCCAAATCAGTTCAAGTAATTAGCAATTTAGGAGGAGTTTACTTTCAAGATGTGTTCAGGTGAGGAACCACTTCCAAGGGTCACAAGAACGCATCTAGAATAAGGGTCATACTCCCGTTCTACCCAAATTCATAAAATGAAGAACGAAAGTAATCCAGGAAACTGAATCAATATATTAATTAAAATAGAACAGCAGTAGTCTTAATCCATAGAAATAAACAAAACTCCTAACCTTAACCAAGGAGGTTTAGCGGCTCATGACTTATAGAGAAAACAAGGTTTTTGAAAAATGTGAAAGTGCGGAAGTGAGAAGATCCCCCGAAGAGTGAATCTTTACCCTTTTATATCTAACCTAATTTGGTCTTAAACTAAAATAAAATAATAAATCCTAGAACTAAAAGATATTGTTTGTAAATAAAAATTACAAAAATAAAAGTTAAGATAACTAATAAAAGCTAAATCCACTTGAATATGCATCCTTGATGGGCTTTTAATTCAAACTGTCGCGCCCAATAGAGGCAGAAATGTCCCTTTTGCTTGCTGGATGCTGGTGCTAAACACCAGCTTGGCGTTTAATGCCCAAGAGGGTTGCTTCAAGTATTCTCCTTTTTGCTCAAAACTCTACCAAATTGCTCTGAATTCCACCTGAAATAAATAAAAAGACTAAAACACTCAAAGTAGCATTGAAAGAGGATTTTTGCATTAAAATAATATAAAACTTAATAAATTCTAACTGAAATTGACTAGAAAATACAGAGAAAAAAGATACAAGATGGGCAGAATTTACTACCATTTCCCAATAATATTGATGAATTCGCTCTTGGCAAGTGCACCAAAATTATCGTCAAGTATTAACCTACAGAGGAGTGGGATCGTATCCATAGAGATTGGTAGATTTGAGCAATTTTAATCAATTAGTGAATTAGTCAAGCTCAACAGAATAAGTTTTAAGTGCAGAATTATAAATGGTAGAAACATAAATGGCAAAGGAATAAAAGAAAGCAATAAAAATGCAGAAATAGAAATAATAGGAATGTAAAGGGAATGGGATTTTGCAGAATGTAAGTAAAGCTATAAAAGAATGGGAGAGATAAGAATGGAGGAATTCATTGAGATCAGGAGATATTGTCTCTTTGGATTAAATCCAGCTCATATCTTCTTCAATCATGCAACTCATTGACCTCTTGGCAATCATGATTGATTGAGTCCCAATTCTTTGGTGACTCAATCTCTCAGATCTTGATCAATAGCCAATTCCTTGGTCGAATTGCTCATGAAGAGAGATATGCTTGGTCCTTGATTATACCACACATCATCATAGGTCCAAGTAAAGGGAGGATTGTAGGTCACCATATCCAAACACCAAAACCCATATTCTACTCAAGTGCGAGAAGGGATTTCTAGCATGGTTTCATGTTTCCTTTTCCATGGTTCCCATGAAACCCATTTTGCATTCAATCTCATTTCCAAGTTAACTGAACACTAAGCATGAAAATCAAAATTCCTTCTAGCAAATCAAAGAGAAGATGAAGAGAAGAAGAAATTCACTATCATTAATCCATCAAGTACAATAGAGCTCCCTCTCTCAATGAGAGGGAATTTAGCTACTCATAGTTCAGAGAGAAAGTACAAAAGATGGAAGAGATGAAGTGTGAAAAGTAAAAAGTGAAATCCTAAAACTAAACTCTGTGACTTGCTAACCCCTTTTCCAATACTTCCAAGGGTATTTATACTACTCCTACATCTAGAAAATAAAGGAAAATTATAAAAGTGAAAAGAAAATTACAATTTGGAGGGAAAAAAAACTCAACAAACGTGATCTTCCAGCTGGCGTGTGACTAGCGCTTCTCTAGCATGTCACGCCCCTTCTGCTTCTGGTTTGGCGTGCCACACCTCTCCATTCAAGTGGCACGCTGTCCTCTGTTTAACCCCTGGCGTGCCACGCCTTCGAGCCAAAGTGGCATGCCCAGGATATTTTAAATGACCAAGTAACCTAGCGTGCCACGCCTTCGATACCAAGTGGCACGCCCAAGGTCATCTTCCTTATCTCCATGCTTTTGGAAATTTGTACTAGCGTGGCACGCCCAGGGTCTAGCATGCCACGCCCTTCTAAAAGCTTCACCCTCTTGCTGGCGTGCCACGCCTCATCTCCCAAGTGGCACGCCTGAGTTCATTGGCTCCTCTTCTTCCTCTCTGAAAAATACTACCAGCATGCCATGCCAAAAGACTGGCGTGTCACACCCTTTATTTGCTTCATTTTCTTGCTGGCGTGCCACGCCTCATCTCCCAAGTGGCACGACTGAGTTCACTGGCCCTTTAATTCGTCCTCTGGAAAATACTACCAGCGTGCCACGCCCTGAGACTAGTGTGTCACGCTCTTCATTTGCCATGGTCCCAGAGGTTGGCGTGCCATGCCTGGATGTTCAAGTGGCATGCCAAAGTTGGATGATTGAGCTGGCGTGCCATGCCTTCGATACCAAGTGGCACGCCCAGCTTTATTTGGCCTCCTTAGGTGCTGGCGTGCCACGCCTTCGATACCAAGTGGCACGCCCAGCTTTATTTGGCCTCCTTAGGTGCTGGCGTGCCATGCCTTCGATACCAAGTGGCACGCCCAACTTTTGCATTGTTTCCTTGTTCGCTGGCGTGCCACGCCTTGTTGCTCAAGTGGCACGCCCATTCAATTGTGGGTCTTATAGGCTTGGCGTGCCATGCCTTGGTCCTCAAGTGGCACGCCCAAGTGAACTCTGGGGATGGTGTGCCACGCCTTCGACACAAAGTGGCACGCCATAGTGATGATTCCTCTAGTAACGAATTGGTGTGCCACGCCCTGCTTCTGGCATGCCACGCCCTGCTATGCCAATACATTTTTGTGGCGTTTGTTTCAAGTGGCACGCCTGCTTCACACGCCCCACTTGTTTTGTTGTTTTCTTTCCCATTTTTTATGTCTTCTCCACCTGAAATCCATCACAAACTCATTTCAAAGCAATGTACTATGATATTCATCAATTAAGGCATGAATTGTAATGATCAAATAAGATTATACCTCTTTTATGGTCCTTTTCATGCAAGAAAAAGGGTAGATGATGTAAGTCATCACAACACCAAACTTAAGCTTTGTTTGTCCCAAGCAAATCAATGTGAGTGGTCTTTTTGGTGAATTGAGACTTGACCTTGAATGGATGCAATATAACTAATAATTGGACTAAGTGCTCAACTCATGCATGAATTCTTTGAATATCACAAAGGGCTCCTAGACCCTTAAGGGTTTTTCCAAGTATGTGTTTTAGGGGTCCTTTTCATTGATTGTCACCTTGAAGTAGTAAGAGTTAGCTCATTTTCTCCTTTTGTGCTTCTTTTCTGTTTATTGACCACGACTCTAAGTGTTTTATCTCAAGACAACCCTTTAGTTAGGCTTTCAATTAACACTCCCAAGCCAGTTGGCTTTAGGGTGCTAGGTGTTGAAACACCCTTGAGAATTTACTTGCCCAGGCCTCCTCCTGACACATCTTCACCACAAGCATCTACTAGGGTTTCTAACTCCCCTTTTTCCTTTTTTTTTAGTTTTTCAATATTTCTCTTTCCTCCCTAATAGTTGATGCTCAGAGCCTTGGGTCTTTGTTGCTTACTACATCTTGGTTCTATAGATATTCAAGGAACACCCCTCAACTTCTACCTGTCATGCCTTCTAGGACTAGTTACCTTTCATGACTCATTTTCTTTTGACTTCATTCAAGGTTCTTCACTTAGTCTTTTGTTCCTTAGTTCTTTTGAATAAGCTTTCTTTGTCTTAGTCTCATTTACTCTTGTTCTTACACACTCACAATAACTCTTATGGAGACAAACTCTACTTTGTTGATGTAAATAAAGACTACAATTATCATTGCATTTTCTTTTTTGCATATCAAAGGACTCACAAAAGACTTCAAGAAAAATAAAACATAAACTATCCTAACATTATCAATTATTCTCAAACATAAAGTAAACAGATAAATACTTAAACAGAATTCAGAAATTTGGGAAATGTCAACTATGGAACTCAACAATCTTATGCAACTTCTTTAGTTCATTGGCCCCTTGCCTTTGTCGTTCTTCTTGGAGGGGGAGGAGTCATCTCCATCCTTTTTGGAGGATCCTTCTTGTGCTTTCTTGTCCTTGGGCTTCCAGAAACCTAGCCTTCTCATGTAGGACTTCACATTTTCTTTGTGCTGATACGTAATTTCCTTCTGCCGTCCACTGAGTTCCTCCAATTTCTGCATATAGGTGGGGTAATTGGGATTCAAGTTGGCTACTGCATTGTACAAGTAACTCAACTTAGTTTGTGCATAGCAGTCATAATCCTTTCTTGCTATAGTTCTAGCTTCATAAAGGTGTCTGAATTCAGCAAGGCTGTTCATTTGATGTAATTGATGTTCCAGCATCATCCCTAAGCTGCCTTGCAATTCTCCCCAGTTGATCCTTCCTTGCTGCTCCTTCAGTTGTTCAAAGCTTCCTTGGAGGTTTTGCACATTCTCATTCACTTAGTTCCATTGCTCCCTTTGGCTACTTTGAAATTGGTTGACATCTTCCCTCAGTTGATGCAGATCTCCCTTTATTTGGTGCATGTCTCCTTGCAGCTGCTCCCAGTTGAAGTGCCAGAAATTGTGGTTGCTCATCTGCCTCCTCTTCCTCTCATTGTTGTGGTTGTGGCACATGAGCATGAGCTCTATGCTCTCTAGCCCTTTGAAATGGATTGACGGCTAACACCTTGGCCATCTTCTTGGCAGTTATAGGTTTATCTTGCTTCACCAACACCTCATCAATCACCTTCTCAACTCCAGCGTCATCACGTAGCTCTTGTATGATGCTGGGGAATGCCAATCTTGTGCTCTCGTTAGTGCTCTTTAGTATCTTGTTGATGTTGTTGGCAATCAACTCCCCAACATTCACGTCTTCTCCCTTCATTATACTGTATATAAGTACAGCCCTCTCCTTGGTCACCTCATATGTGTTTGATGTAGGGATCAAAGATCTTCTCACAAAGTCTAGCCACCCCCTAGCTTGGGGACTCAAGTCCCTTCTCCTCAGCTGGTTGGGTTTTCCATCTTTGTCATTGATCCACTGCACATTTAGTACACAGATTTCATTCAAGATTTCATCAAATCCTGGGTCTGGTTGCTTCATCCTCTCCTCATAACTCCGAGTGGAGTTTATCTTTTTCACCATCAGCACCCTTTCTATGTTAGAGGGACTATAGTCAATAGATTTCCCCCTCGCATAGCTAATATACCCATAAGTTTACCCTGGCTGTGGCACGGCATTGGCATAAAACTCCCTTACCACTCCTTCCACCACTTTCTTTGGTGTGTTACAGAAGAGTGCCCAACCCCTGTTGTTGATCTCAATGTTGATCTCAAGGTGATCATTCCTTCCCAGTTGGAAGCTGACCTCTGGGATGATCTCCCTCTCACTCACCCAACCATAGAATTGGTTTTGGTTGAATGTTGAGAGGAATTTGTACTCATTGAAGTTTGAGCTTGAAGAACCAGAGGTTGGTCCTTTGGTCTTTCTTTTCTTTGAGGTTGAGGATCTTGGTGGTGCCATTGGATATATATAGAGAGAGAGGGTGTTTGAGGATTCTGAGATATTAATGGAGTGTTACAAAGAAACACAAGCAAAATAAAGTTTTGTCCCAATATCAAACTTAGCACTTGATTGTCCCAATCAAGTAAAAAGATAGAAAGAAAGACGAACAAGAAAAGAAAAAGAAGGGTATGTGTGAGTTTGTTTGTGTATAGAATGGCTTCTGAATTGGGAGGGATTGGGAAGGGTAGGGGATTTATAGGAGTGAAGGATGTGGTTCAAATGGTGGGAAAAGAAGGAAATTCAATGTTTTCCACTTGGGGAGTGGCGCCTAGCATGGGAAGAGGCACCAACCCTTATCCCACTATACCATCTGAATATGTTAAGTTCCAAAGTGTAAGTACACTTTGACCTCCTTGTTATCTATCAAGTGGGCCCCATTCAATCTCCTAAAAAAAAGAAACTGAAAACCCATCAGTAATGACAAAATGATCCTCCACATTCCTTTTCAATGCTAGTGAATGGAGTTGCAACTGATGGGTGTCCCTTGGGACACCAAACTTAATTCATTTGCATCTCAATAAATTGGGTTCATTATTGGGTTTTTAATGTGTTCATGGGGAAGAAATAATTCCAATCCTTTCACATTCTTTGCTTCTAATCTCCCATGAACACATTAAAATTTTCATTCAAGCCTCCATCAATATATTAAATGCTTCCAAATTGAGTGGTATTGTGCTTGCTGATTGATTTTTGTATGGTGGTGGCCACACCAAACTTAATCTCTGGGCTTACTCCTTAAAAATTTAATTTATCCAAATGGTTGTAAGCCTAGATCAAGTTAGTGAGTGGCCACACCAAACTTAGCTTTTTAGCTAGTTCTTAGCCTAATCACTCATCATCATTAATAAATGTTTTCATCCAGCTGCACTTCCAAAAATAGGAGACAAATTAACTCACAAAGCTATCTTAACTATCAAAACTGAAATTAACTTCCTAAGCTAATATTCACAATCTACTTTTAATAAAGCAATAAATCAAAAGGATATAAAATGTTGGGTTGCCTCCCAACTAGCGCTTCTTTATCGTCACTAGCTTGACGTTCTTCTTTTTTCAGTTGAGGTGGTAGCTCACTCTCCTTTCATCCAGTGAGTCACCCAGGTAATGCTTGAGTCTATGGCCATTTGCAGTGAAGGTTCTCTATGTTTTGTCCTCCATGAGCTCCACTTGACCATAGGGGTACACTTTGATGATGGTGAAGGGTCCAGACCATCTAGAGTTAAGCTTTCCAAGGAAGAACCTAAGTCTAGAATTGTACAATAACACCTTTTGTCCTTCAGTGAACTCCCTCCTTGCTATCTTTTGATCATGCCATCTTTTTGTGTTCTCTTTGTAGATCTTTGCATTCTCATAGGCTTGGTTCCTAAATTCTTCCAGCTCGTTGAGTTGCCTTAGCCTCTTTTCCCCAGCAGTTGGTATGGTGATATCCCAATGGGGGTCTTGAAGACTGTCCTGTAGGCCCATAAAGCATCGTCTAGCTTCTTAGACCAGTCCTTCCTCGAGCTTCCAACAATTTTTTCAAGAATCCTTTTGAGTTCCCTGTTAAAAATCTCTGCTTGTCCGTTGGTCTGTGGATGATAAGGGGTTGCCATCTTGTGTTTGACTCCATATCTAAGAAGGAGTGCTTCCAGTTGTTTATTGCAGAAATGTGTCCCTCCATCACTAATGAGTGCCCTGAGAACTCCAAACCTGCTGAAATGTTCTTTCTTAAGAAGCTCATTACGACCTTGTTGTCATTTGTGGCGGTGGCAATAGCCTCCACCCACTTTGACACATAATCTACAGCCACAAGTATATAACTATTTCAGTAGAAGGATGGGAAAGGCCCCATGAAGTCAATCCCCCATACATCGAATAGTTCTAGCTCCATTATAAATCTCTGTGGCATCTCATTATTCCTGGGTAGATTGCCAGCCCTTTGGCATTCATCACACCTTGACACCAAGTCCTTTGCATCCTTGGAAATGCTTGGCCAGTAGAATCCACATTGGAGCACCTTGGCTGCTGTTCTTTCTCCACTAAAGTGGCCTCCATATGCAGATCCATGACATTACCAAAGCACCTCTTGTCCTTCTCCATGGGATATACATCTCCTCAAGATCCCATCAGCACACTTTTTGAACAAATATGGCTCATCCCAGATATAGTGTTTGGCATCTTTGATGAGCTTTCTCCTCATGTGTTTGTTGATGTTGGTTGGTAGTTCCCCAATGGCCTTGAAATTGGCCATGTCAGCAAACCAAGGAGTCTCTTGTATCATCATCAATTGTTCATCTGGGAAGCTTTCATTCACTGCAAGATGGTATGCTCCTTCTTCTTCTTGTAGGATCCTTGAGAGGTGGTCAGCAACTTTGTTCTCTGCTCCACTCCTATCCTTAATTTCGATGTCAAACTCTTGGAGTAACAAGATCCATCTTATTAGCCTTGGCTTGGACTCTTGTTTGGTAAGCAAGTATTTGAGTGCTACATGATCAGTGAATACAATTACTTTAGAACCAATGAGATATGATCTAAATTTATCAAAAGCAAAGACAATGGCAAGTAATTCCTTCTCCGTAGTGGTGTAGTTCCTTTGATTCTCATTAAGGACCTTGATGGCATAATAAATGACATGCACTAATTTATCCTTCCTCTGTCCTAAAATAGCACCCACAGTAAAATCTGATGCATCACACATCAACTCAAAGGGTAGATCCCAACATGGTGGTGCTTTGATAGGTGCAGAGGAAAGTTTGTTCTTAAGCTCCTCAAAGGCTAACATGCATTCATTATCAAAAACAAAAGGCACATTAGAGACAAGTAGGTTGCTCAATGGCTTGGCAACCTTAGAGAAGTCTCTAATAAACCTCCTATAGAAACCAGCATGTCCCAAAAAGCTTCTAATTGCTTTGACATTGCAAGGAGGGAGTAATTTTTCAATTACCTCTACTTTTGCCCTGTCCACTTCTATGCCCTTCTTTGAGGACCACTCCTTCTGTAACCATGAAATGGCATTTTTCCCAGTTTAAAATAAGGTTGGTCTCTTAGCATCTCTTCAGCACCAGGGCTAAGTGATGCAAGCAATCAGAATATGTGTTACCAAATACAAAGAAGTCATCCATAAACACCTCAATAAACCTTTCAATCATGTATGAAAATATGGAGAGCATGCACCTTTGGAATGTTGCAAGTGCATTGCACAGTCCAAAGGGCATCCTCCTGTAAGCAAAGACACCATATGGACAAGTAAATAAAGTTTTTTCCTGGTCCTTTGGGTCCACAACTATTTGGTTGTAACCCGAATAACCGTCAAGAAAGCAGTAGTATTCATGTCCAGCCAGCCTCTCAAGCATTTGGTCCATGAATGGTAGGGGGAAGTGGTCCTTCCTGGTGGTTTGCTCATAGAGTGTTTCACCATCTAGCTGTCTGAAGATTTGCACCTCAGCTCTTAGCCTGTTGATCCTCTGTGGAGGGTAAAATTTTGCTAGAAATTTGTTCACAACATCCTCCCATGTGGTTAGGCTCTCCTTGGGGAATGATTCTAACCACTTTATTGCCTTATCTCTGAGCGAGAAAGGGAACAGAAGTAGTTTGTAGGTGTCAAGGTGTACACCATTGGACTTTACAATATTGCATATCCTCAAGAATGTGTTAAGATGTTGATTTGGATCTTCTTAAGCACCTCCTCCATATGAGTAGTTATTCTGGACTAGTGTGATGAGTTGAGGTTTCAACTCAAAATTGTTGGCATGGATTGTTGGCTTGAGGATGTTGTTGCCACAGTTTCCTGGATTTGGGTTGATGTAGGAGACCAAGACTCTCCTCTCTTGCCCAGCTTAATTTCCAGCTCCTCCTCCAATATCTTCGTGCACTTCGTCTTTAATGGTGGTTGTTAGATCTTCTTCTACTAGTTCTTCTCCAACTATACCCCTGCCTCTAGCCTCCCTCCTCAATCTAAGGAAGGTTCTCTCAGGTTCACTATCGAAAAAGGATGAAGTTTCTCCTCTTCTACCTGTTATACAGTCAACACACAGCAAGAAAAGAGCAAGTGAAGGAATCTCCTCAGTTAAAATTAGTGATACGCTTGAGTGATGCAATTAATCAAACAGTTAGAAGAGTGAAAGTATAGATAATGAATAGCTAAAGAAATCTCAGAGAGACAAGAAAGAAAAATAGAGATTAGAAAGGAATTTAAAGGTTACACTAGGAAACGAATAAGAAAACATTTAAGGAAAAATAAAAATAAAAAATGCTTAATCTAGCTCTCCAATCAATTTAATCATTATCAAATTCAAACCAATCCCTAGCAACGGCGCCATAAAACTTGATGGGCGGAATTCACTACCCTTTCCCAATAATATTGATGAATCCGCTCTTGGCAAGCGCACCAAAATTATCGTCAAGTATTAACCCACAGAGGAGTGGGATCGTATCCATAGAGATTGGTAGATTTGAGCAATTTTAATCAATTGGTGAATTAGTCAAGCTCAACAGAATAAGTTTTAAGTGCAGAATTATAAATGGCAGAAACATAAATGGCAAAGGAATAAAAGAAAGCAATAAAAATGCATAAATGGAAATAATAGGAATGTAAAGGGAATGGGATTTTGCAGAATGTAAGTAAGGCTATAAAAGAATGGGAGAGATAAGAATGGGAGAATTCATTGAGATCAAGAGATATTGTCTCTTTGGATTAAATCTAGCTCATATCCTCTTCAATCATGCAACTCATTGACCTCTTGGCAATCATGATTGATTAAGTCCCAATCCCTTGGTGACTCAATCTCTCAAATCTTAATCAATAGTTAATTCCTTTGTCTAATTGCTCATGAAGAGAGATATGCTTGGTCCTTGATTATACCACACATCATCATAGGTTCAAGTAGAGGGAGGATTATATGTCACCATATCCAAACACCAAAATACAGATTCTACTCAAGTGTGAGAAGGGATTTCTAGCATGGTTTCATGTTTCCTTTTCCAAGGTTTCCATGAAACCCATTTTGCATTCAATCTCTTTTCTAAGTTAATTGAACACTAAGCATGAAAATCGAAATTCTTTCTAGCAAATCAAAGAGAAGATGAAGAGAACAAGAAATTCACTATCATTAATCCATCAAGTACAATAGAGCTCTCTCTCTCAATGAGAGGAAATTTAGCTACTCAAAGCTCAGAGAGAAAGTACAAAAGATAGAAGAGATGAAGTGTGAAAAGTAAAAAAGTGAAATCCCAAAACTAAACTCTGTGACTTGCTAATCCCTTTTCCAATACTTCCAAGGGTATTTATACTACTCCTAGATCTAGAAAATAAAGGAAAATTACAAAAGTGAAAAGAAACTCAACAAACGTGATCTTCCAGCTGGTGTGTGACTGGCACTTCTCTGGCATGTCACGCCCCCTCTGCTTCTGGTTTGGCATGCCACACCTCTCCATTCAAGTGGCACGTTGTCCTCTGTTTAACCCCTGGCGTGCCACGCCTTCGAGCCAAAGTGGCACGCCCAAGGTCATCTTCCTTATCTCCATGCTTTTGGAAATTTGTACCAGCGTGGCACGCCTAGGGTCTGGCGTGCCACGCCTAGGGTCTGGCGTGCCACGCCCTTCTATAAGCTTCACCCTCTTGCTGGCGTGCCACACCTCATCTCCCAAGTGGCACGCCTGAGTTCATTCGCTCCTCTTCTTCTTCTCTGGAAAATACTACCAGCGTGCCACGCCATGAGACTAGCGTGTCATGCCCTTCATTTGCTTCATTTTCTTGCTGGCGTGCCACGCCTCATCTCCCAATTGGCACGCCTGAATTCATTGGCCCTTTAATTCATTCTCTGGAAAAAACTACCAGCGTGCCAAGCCATGAGACTGGCGTGTCACACCCTTCATTTGTCATGGTCCCAGAGGTTGGCGTGCCATGCCTGGATGTTCAAGTGGCACGCCAAAGTTGGATGATTGAGCTGGCGTGCCACGCCTTTGATACCAAGTGGCATGCCCAGCTTTATTTGGCCTCCTTAGGTGCTGTCGTGCCACGCCTTATCACTCAAGTGGCACGCCTTAGTGGGACTTCTTGAGCTGGCGTGCCACACCTTTGATACCAAGTGCCACGCCCAGCTTTTGCATTGTCTCCTTGTTCACTGGCGTGCCACGCCTTGTTGGTCAAGTGGCACGCCCATTCAAATGTGGGTCTTATAGGCTTGGCGTGCCATGCCTTGGTCCTCAAGTGGCACACCCAGGTGAACTCTGGGGCTGGCGTGCCACGCCTTCGACATAAAGTGGCACGCCATAGTGATGGTTCCTCTAGTAACGAATTGGCGTGCAACGCCCTGCTTCTAGTGTGCCACGCCCCTTTGATAGTCTTCATTTTTGCTCTTCTGGAATGTTGTACCAGCGTGCCACGCCAATATATTTTTGTGGCGTTTGTTTCAAGTGGCACACCTGCTTCACATGCCCCACTTGTTTTGTTGTTTTCTTTCCTATTTTTGATGTCTTCTCCACCTGAAATCCAGCACAAACTCATTTCAAAGCAATGTACTATGATATTCATCAGTTAAGGCATGAATTGCAATGATCAAATGAGATTATGCCCCTTTTATGGTCTTTTTTATGCAAGAAAAAGGGTAGATGATGTAAGTCATCTCTCACGCATCAGGAACCCACTTGGAATACACGCTAGAGTACCCTTAAAGAAGAAAAATTACAAGATTTCAACACCATGTACCCAAAAACGCAAAACAGTAGAGAAAATTGAAAACTAGGCAAAAGTTTTGGATTTATTTACCACAATACCTAGATAAAATTGAAGAGGGATCCGAGATGACACGTGGCCACAAACAGCTCGTCAATCATAGCATAAGTTATGGTGATTTGAAGGTGAGGAAGGTTAGGGTTTGCTCTCCCTTTTCTCTTCTCTCTATCAACCCCCCTCTCTAACAAATGGTGATTTTGTGCTGAAATAGTTTTAAGTGTGAGTTTAAATAGTGTGAGCTTGGGCCTGGTGAAGCCTAGTTCAATTGTTTAGTCCGTTGGCCCAAATTTGAACCAAAACCTTTAAGATAAGTATTTGGGCTTTCGTTTTAAATCTTTCTTCTTATCATTTTCACATTTTTAGTTTTCTTCACTTGCAGTAATGGATAGACTTATGCCGGCACAGTCGATTTTAATGCTGGTACATGTTTTTTCACAATTAATTATATTTTTGCACTCAATTTTATTTTCCAACTTCAATTCTCACCGGTAATTCTTTAAATCATAAATTTCTAATTTTCTAATCCCTTTTTATTATAATTAATTTATTAATAAATTATTCAATATTTATCAAAGTTTTACATTATAAAATATAAAAAATGTGACTTTAATTTTAATAATATTTATATCCACTATAATCACTATAAAGCGAAGTGAACCACGATTCACTAATTTTATAAATTTCAATAATAAAAAGTCCAAGGTAATAGAACGGAGGCTGAGATAAGAGACACAAGTAACAGGAAACCAATTTGGTTTTATGCCAGAAAGATCCACCACTGAAGCTACATACCTGTTAAGAAGGATGATGAAAAGGTATCGTAATAATAAGAGGGATCTACATATGATGTTTATTGATTTGAAAAAAGCGTATGTGCAACATTTTGGAAAGAAAGAGAGTAAGAATCGCATATATTTGGGCAACTATAGACATGTATGATGGGACTACTAGTGTAAAAACTCAAGGTGGTGTGACAAAGAAATTTCATATTAGTATATGATTACACAAAGGATCATCCTTAAGTCCATACCTTTTCACATTAGTCTTAGAAATACTCACAGAGCATATACAAGAGCCTATGCCATGGTGCATGCTTTTTGCCAATGATATCGTCTTTATTGTAGAGTCAATAGAAAACCTAAATAAGAAGTTGAATTTATGGAGATAAGCTCTAGAAGTGTAGGGTTTGCGTATAAGCCGTAGCAAGATGAAATATATGGAATGTAAGTTTGGTCGCCGAAGGAAAAATGCTCATACATAGGTGTAGATTTGAGAAAATATCCTACAAAAAGTTAAAAGTTTTAAATATCTTGGGTGCATCATACAAGATAATAGAGAGATTGAACATGATGTAAATTATAGGATCCAAGCAGGTTGGTCAAAATGGCAAAGCACGTCTAGTTTTATATGTGACCAAAAAGTGCCTTTAAAACTTAAAGGTAAATTCTATCGTACTGCTATCAGACTGACTATACTTTATGGTACAAAGTACTGGACAGCCAAAAGAGAGCACGAGCATAAATTAAGTATGGCAAAAATGAAGATGTTGAGATGGATGAGTGGTCATACACGTTTAGATAGAATAAGGAACAAAGATATAAAAGAGAGAGAGAGAGTTGGAGTAGTACCTATTGTGAAAAAACATAATAGAATCGCGTCTCAGGTGGTTTGGACATGTGAAAAGAAGATCGACAAAGCATCCAATCAAGAGGGTGAATGAGATGGAAGATAATCAATAGGTAAACGGCAGAGGAAGACTTAGGAAGACCATTCATGAGGTGGTCAAACGAGATCTACATGTAAACGACATAATACATGATAGAGTTCAATAATATTATTTGATTCATATAGTTGACTTTACCTAATGGGACAAGACTTTATTGTTATTGTTGTATTTGCCAAGGAGTGGAATGTGTCTTTGAAGCACATCTTTAAGGAAGTTAATGACTGTGCAGAACTTGGTCATACTCATAATGGATTTCCTATTATGTATGAGTCTTTCTCAGTGCTATCTCTATGAAATTATTGGCGAATCTCAAGGGTGTAACATTCTCCAGAAATATTAGTGTGTAATCTTTTTCTTTGGGCATAAGTTCCATTGAGTATTAAAAAAAAAAAAAGTAGTAAACTGAATATGCCTTTAGAAATTACGTCATAGATTTTTTTTAAAGATAAATATTTGATTATTTTCTCGTCTTTATAGTTTTATAAATTTTTAATTAATTTATAATTTAAAAATTTGTGATTGAATTATATCATATTAGATTAAAATTTTGAGTATATCATTATTAAAATGATAAGAATTAGCATAATAATAAAACTTAAAAACACTAAGAATTAGACTCTGCTTTTGCTTTAAGATCTTCGATGCAAAAATATGTGAAAATATATTGTGTAGAATAATACAAGACGAACTCCTTCTTAGCAAGGTGGGTATGCAGTTAATACTCAAGAACTCATTGGGTAGTGGCTTTCTTTGTAGGTCACAAACCCTATCTTTATCTGATTATATCGGGCTCCTAAATGTAACTTTTTTAAAAGGTTTTTTAGTTTGACTTTATTATGGTGATCACGGAAATTATAATATTTTAAAAAGTATTGTTAAAATTAATGTAATATTTTTTATTATTAAACAATGTTTCTTGAATCATGTTGTTTAGAAAAAGTTAATAAAATGTCAAAAATAGTGTAACTTTAATTTTAACAACACTTGCATAATGATGCGTGAGTATTTTATACCCATTTTATGTTTATTTTTTAGTTAAATTTTGTTAGAATTTAGTGAGTTTAGTTATATTTTAGTGTTAAAATCCACTTTGGATGCTACTTTGAGTTTTGTTAGTGTTTTTATTATTTTAAGTAAAATTCGGATCAAATTGGCAGAGTTTTGAGCTAAAAAGAGAAGTTTTAAAGCTGCCCCTTTGGGCGCTAAACACCAAGCGCCAGCAACCAACGAACTAAAGAGGGCTCTCTACCCATGGGGATGATAAACGCCACACCTAGCGTTTAGCACCAATCAATCTCGATCCAATCTCTTCAAAAGAGCATCTTTAGGGATTTAGTTTTTTAATTATTATCTTATCTTTTATTTTTGTAATTTTTTTTACAAACAAAATCATTTAGGTTTAGAATTTATTATTTTATTTTAGTTTCAAATCAAATTAGGTTAGATATAAAAGGGAAAAAATACACCCTTTAATGCGTTTTACAACCCTCAAAACACAACTTTCTGCTTCCCTGACTAAGTGAGTCATTCGACCATTGTTGTTCAGTCCATCAATCTTCATGGTATCGACCCTCCCTCACCTGAGGTATTACTTGGTATGACCTGGTGTACTTGCCGGTTAGTTTGTTGGTATTCAAAATCCAGCATCAAGTTTTTGGCACTATTGTCGGGGAATAACTGTGATTGACAACTACCAGTTGTTTGATTTCTCAAATTAGGCGTTTTTAGTTTTTGATTTGTTTTATTTTTATCTTGCCCTTTTAATTTCGAAAATTTGAGTTTTGTTTTAGTTAAAATTTTTTCTTAATTTAAAAAATTAAGTTTGGTATCCCTTTAGTGATTTTGCTTTATTTTTCCTAATTAATTTTTTTCTTTATTTTCGAAATTAGTGGCTCATTTTTCTTTAATGATTTTCGAAATTCTAGTATTAATTATTTTATTTTATTTCTTTTACACTCCATACCTCACTTCGAATTTTCTGCACTCTGACGTAGAGATTTCCAATTTTTTTTGTTTTCTATTTGTTTATGAGCAGGAACAGGAACAAAGAACCCCTTCTTAATTTCGTTCCTGAACTTGAGAGGACATTGAGGCGGCATTTGCAACAAGCTAGAGCTTACAAGGCCGGTGAGAATCTCAGGAATATTTTGGAGAAGGAAGCTGAAGAGCTCACCATGGATCCCAATGCTAACTTTGAGAATCCGAATGGTAATGAGCGGCCTAGAAGGATACTTGTCTCATACATTGCTCCCATCCTTGATTTCTATGGGAACAATATTGTGGTACCCCCTACAGGTGCAAACAACTTTGAGCTGAAGTCACAGTTGATCACTCTGGTGTAAGAAAACTACCAGTTTCATGGACCCCTACAGGAAGGCTTAAATTTGTTCATCTCTAATTTTCTGTAGATCTATGATACTGTGAAGACTAATGCAGTGAATCCGGGAATGTCTCTAAGCTGATGCTCTTCCCATTTGTTGTGAGGGATAGAGCAAAGCAGTTGCTTGATACTCAGCCCAAGGAGAGCTTGGACACTTGGGACAACGTGGTCAACAAGTTCTAACCAAGTTCTTCCCTCCTCAGAAGTTGTCTAAGTTGAGGACATATGTTCAGACTTTCAGGCAGAGAAATGGTTCAGTCCTCTATGAAGCCTGGAAGAGATACAAGCCAATGATCAGGAGGTTCCCTCTTGACATATTTTCAGACTGGATCAGGCTGTAGATCTTTTATGATGAACTTTCAGAAATGGCCAAAATATCTCTGGACAATTCTGCAGGTGGCTCTATGCATATGAAGAAGACTCTTGAAGAGGCTAATAAGTTAATTGACATGGTTGCTAACAACTAATACTTGTACACCTCTGAGAGGAATCCTCTGAGGAAAGGAGTCATGGAGCTATATACTTTGGATGCCATTCTTGCCCAGAACATGTCCATGTCTCAAAAAAATAATATGATTACTCAGCACTTGAGTGGGATCCAAGTCTTAGAATACTCAAGATGCATCTTGTGACATGAGTAGTGATTTTAACCAAGGTGAGACCGATGGCTATGCTCAACCCACTCTTGAATAGGCTAACTATGTGGAAAATTCCCCTAGAAATTCTAATAATGATCCTTATTCTAATACATTTAATCATGGATGGAGGAATCACCCAAATTTTGGGTGGAGAAAGCAACCCCAAAAGCCTCAGCCGAATTTCAACAACAACTTTCAAGGCAATTTTAATCAAAATAAGTTCAACAACCGTCAGTTCCATTCCTCTCAGCAGCAACAAGCAACTTCCTAACCACAGAACATTCTTGACATGGTCTCTATAATTGCAGAACTTTCCAAGAGCAATCAGAGTTTCATATAGGAGACCAGAGCTTCAATTCAAAACTTGGAAGTACAAGTGGGTCAGTTGAGCAAGCGAATACCTGAGAGGCCTCCTAACACTCTTCCTGGTGACATAGAGGTAAATCCAAAAGAAGAATGCAAGGCCATCACAGTGGCTGATAAATCCATGCCAAAGGAGGAAGTAGGTGTTGTTGAGACTGTAGAGAAGGCTGAGAGTACAATAGTATATACCTTATCCAAGGCATCCGAGCACAAGCCGAATTCACCATCCTCTCAGAAGCTCTAAAAGGAGACCAAGGACGGGCAATTCTCGTAGTTCTTAGAAATATTCAAAAATTTAAAAATCAATATTCCTTTTGTTGAGGTACTGGAGCATATGCCTAACTATGTCAAGTTCATGAAGGGCTTACTCTCTAAAAAGAAGACCTTAAAGGGAGACGAAAAAATTGTCTTGATTTAGGAATGTAGTGCATAAAATCAGAGCAAGTTGCCAAGAAAGATGCCAGATTCAGGGAGCTTTCAGATTCTATGCACTATTGGGAGCATCAACTTTGGCAAAGCATTGTGTGATCTTGGTGCAGGCATCAATCTAATGCCCTTGTCTATAACGAAGAAGCTCGGAATCCAAGAGGCACATCCAACAAGGATAGCACTACAAATGGCAGATAAATCTCTGAAACAGGCATATGGAATAATAGAGAATGTCTTGATCAAAATTGGAGAACTTTTCCTCCCTGCAGACTTTGTGATCCTTGACATGGGAGAGGATGCAAACGATTCTCTAATCCTTGGAAGACCATTTCTATCCACTGGGAGAGCTTTGATTGATGTTGAAAAAGGTGAGCTAGTTTCGAGATGCATGAGGATTACTTTGTATTTCAGGTTTTTAAACCTTTATACCACTCTGATGAAGGAGGTGCTTGCATGAAGGGTGAGATGACCAATCTAGGTCTACAAGGACCACTACTCAAGCCTCTTTTGGTGGGAACCACAAAAATTCCCCATGACATCAAACATATGTTTGGTGTTGGGTGTGCATCATCCACCAAGGAGGGAGTTCCTAAGAAGAAGGTGCCTAGAGGTTGAAGGAAAAAGAAGATTTCCACCGAAGATTTCTCACCCAAAATGAAGGTTGTAATCACTAAGAGTCTAATTTTGCCTCATACAGTGAACATGATCCTGTTTTTTGAGCACATTAAGTTAATCCATGATAGCACAGAAAAGAGATTCACAGTGAGGGGTGAAGAGCAAAGTGGTGCACGAATCCCCACACTTCGTACAGTTGTACCAGCAAGTGCACTGGGTCGTCCAAGTAAAACATGAGTGAGTCAGGGTTGATCCCACGAGGATTGTGGTTTGAAGCAAGCTATGGTTATCTTGCAGGTCTTAGTCAGGCAGATCAGAAGGTTGTTGGATATGGATTAATATTGTATAAATTACTTTTTATATCAAATTGAGTCAGTAGGCTGATCAAAAGGTTGTTGCTTCTTTGGATTCTAGCCTATACCACAGAGACCCTAATCTCCCCAAAAATTGGCTGAACTAATGTCTTGAGAAGTCCCCAACGAAGTCATGGATTAGCTGTCTAAGAGATGTATAAACATAGCTGTTGACTCGTGCTTTCCAGTCACGTATTCACACGAACCCAAGTAGACGCGGGTGTTTGTCAGGCATGTTCATCTTAGTATGATGAATAGAGCCGATTTTCACTGATCATTCTATTCACCATGTTGAAGAGCGAGTATACATCTTAGAAGTAAATCAAACACGGATTGAAGAAGAAATAGTAATACTTTTATTAATTCATAGGACCCAACAAGGCTCCTCCCCTCAACCTAGGAGGTTTAGAAACTTATACTAATGTAAAATACAATAGTAAAAATGTCTATGCTGAATGAGATGTTCGAATAACATAAATTAAATCCCTTAAATACTAAACTAATGACTAGTAAAGGTAAAACAATCTTTTTAGCGCTAAAATCCACTGTTGGGGACCACTTGGTGAGTGTTTGGGCTGAGTTTTGATGCGATGCACATGCTATGAGGTCTTTTGTGTGTGAAACACTGGATAGGGGGTCCTCTCTAGGCGTTTGGATGCTGGGCTCTGCTCCTTGGGCACTGGACGCCAGAAAGGAGGCTGGAAGCTGGCGTTGGATGCTAGTTTTGGGCCTTCTAATCCAAATCAAAGTATAAACTATTATACATTGCTGGAAAGCTCTGGAACTCAGATTTCCATAGCCGTTGAGAACGCTCCATTTGGACCTATGTAGCACCAGAAAATCTCTTCCGAGTGCAAGGAGGTCAGATCTGGACAACATCTACAGTGCTTTCTCTGTCTCTGAATTAGACTTTTGCTCAAGCTCCTCAATTTCAGCCAGAAAATACCTGAAATGATACAAAAATGCACAAACTAAAAGTGGAATCCAAAAATGTGAATTTAACACTAAAGCCTATTAAAACTTAATAGAAACTAAACAAAACATACTAAAAACTATATGAAAATGATGCCAAAAAACGTATAAAATATTCGCTCATCAAAACACCAAACTTAAACCGTCGCTTGTCCCCAAGCAACTAAAAACACAGTAGGATAAAAAGAAAATTAAGATATAATAAATCTCTAAGTTTCAAATGAAGCTTAGTTACAATTAGATGAGCGGGACTTAGTAGCTTTTTGCTTCTAAGTCGCTCAAAAGACAGGATTTTGTTCTCTACCTGAGGCACGATTGGGCTTGCAGGAATATGCTGGTGTCCCTGTTTGCCAATTCCCTCTTCCATGGTGAATACCATGATGAGATAAGTGAATACAACCATCTTCTATGGTGAAAAGCCTTCAGTAGGGATATTTTTATTTTTCCAGCCCCTAGGCATCTTCCTTTTGGGGCCTTCCTCATTGGTGGATAGTGTACATCCAACACCAAACTTATGTTTGGTCTTAGGAGGGATTGAATTAGTTCCATCCAAGGGAGGAGGCTTGGATGCTGAATCCTTAAGGCAAGTGCCTCCCTTGTCAAGGGGTAATGGAGGATCAAGAACCTTGAACATCATCCAGTCCTTATTCAAGGTAATCCTTGCTTCTTGTGCCTTTTCAAAGGTCATGGTGCCTATGGTGCAAGGAATCAGAAAGCGTCCAGGATCTGGAAGCTTCTGAGGTAGCTTCAGCTGAACCAAAGCATTGAGTTCTTTGGAAAGCAATAGAGGTTCTTCTTCTAAAGGCTTTGTACCAAACAATTTGGCATTCAGGTTCATAAGAGCTCCTAGGTACCGAGCAACTTGCTCTTCCCTAGTGTCTTCATCCTCATCCAAGGCTGAGTGTTCATCAGAATTTATGCACTGCAAAAAGGCATGCAAAGGAACCTCTATGGTCTCTATATGAGCCTTGGTTTCCTTAAGTTCTTGGATAGGGATTTCTTGACTGGGTTTTGAGCACTTAGGGGGTGTGCTTTTACTGGCGTTCAATGATGAATCCATATTTGACAATATATTTTGGTTTGATTTGAGTGAATTTTATCATATAAACCCACATTTATTCATCCAAATAGCAAACTTTTGTGTTCTCTCCCTAAATTGAGCTTAATTGTGAAAATATGCTATTTTGTGCCTAATTTAATCAATTTTATCCCACTTTCATCCCATTTGATACCTTGATGATTTTGATGAGTGATCTCAGGTGTACTAGGTTAGAATGTCTTGATAAGAGTGGAAGAAAAGCATGGAATTGGGAGAAAACATGAAGAAATCAAAGGAGAGAAGCATTTCAGCCTGTGCCCATGCACAAATGCCAAAATTAGGACCCGTGCCCACCCACAAATGCCAAAATTAGGATTTGTGCCCACGCACAGGCTGTGCCCATGCACAAGACAGAATGAAAATCAGCACCTGTGTCCACGCACAAGACGAAAATCAACATGTGTGCATACGCACAAGTCCCAGCGCGTGACTCGCTTAATGGAAATTGCTGGGGGCAATTTCTGGGCCTCCAAAGCCCAGTTTTGGACCTTCTGAAGCTGTTTAAGTGCTATATCAAAGAGGGGCTCTTTCCATGTGAAAGGGGATAGCAATTCGGGTTAGATTTTAGTTATGTAGTTCATTTTTCTAGAGAGAGAAGCTTGCTTCTACTTTTAATTTCCTTGTAATTTCTACTTTTAATTCTTGTTTTCATCTAGTTTCTTCTACATTTCCTTGTTCTATTGTCTTAATTTCCTTTGTTTATCTTGTTAATTTCTCATTTTAGTTACCTTTTATGTTTATGCACACTCTTGTTATTTTAATTTTTAATTAATGTAATTTATGTTTTATGTTCATTTAATGCTTCCTTTAGTTGTTGTTATAATTTTCTTGTATTTGGTAGTTAGCTTTTATTTTAAATACAATTTAATATTATTTTATTTTTATGCACACCAAGTATTTGATAAAATGCTTGGCTTAGTTTTTACGTAGTCTTTCTTCACTCTTAGCTTGGAATTGATGACTTTGATGACCCTTGAGTCATTGATGTCCATTCTTGTTTGGAACATTAGATTAGTTAGTTGATTTGGTTTCCCTTGACTCTAAATGACCCAATAGTGTTGACTAGGACTTAGGGATTGGAATCAACTATGCCTATTTGACTTATCCTCGATGTAGGGTTGGCTAAGTAGGATTAACTCTTCATAATCATCATGTGTTTGTGGTCAATGGCTAGGATAGGTAACCTTAGCTCTCAATTACTTGCCAAGAGGTTTCTTGCATTTGAATTTTCATTTCCTTGCATTTAATTGCCTTTGACTTTAATTGCTTTGATGTTTAATTCCTTGCATGCTTGTTTTATTTCTTGCTATTTACATTCTTTGCCTCTCTTGCATGCCCAATCCCCTATTTCCCTCATAGCCAATAATTGAGCACCTTAATTGCGACTCCTAGGGAAGACGACCCGGGAGTTTAAATACTCTCGATTTATATTGTGTTTTGAATTATGACATCCTTTGAGTTAACATTTGATTGATGATCAATGGTTGGGTTTGGACTATACTTGGAATGGACAAATCCCATTTTTAGTGTGAAAATCCAAACTTATGCTCTTGGGCATCATCAAATTTGGCACTGTTGCTGGGGAGTTGCAATGGTGTTGTTTTTGACTATTGTAAATATGTTAATATGTAAATAGCTTGCTTTTGGTTGATTGTGCATATGTTGCTTGCTTGTTTTTTACTATTATGAGTATGTTAATATGTGAATATCCTGCTTTTTGTTTGCTATTGTGAATATCTTAATATTATGAATATATTTTTCTTGTTTGCCTTTTGTTTTTTCTTGTTGGGAGCTCATAGCTTGTTGAAAACTCCATCATAGCCAAGATAGCTCTTGGGCATCAAAGGTTGGAAACTCCATCAATGGTTGGATTTGGACTATACTTGGAATGGACAAATCCCATTTTTAGTGTGAAAATCCAAACTTATGCTCTTGGGCATCATCATTCAACGCCAGCTCTGATAGCTCTTTGGGCATTGAATGCCCATGCTGTGCACCCTTACTGGCGTTAGACGCCAATTCCTCTATCCTTTAGGGCGTTGAACGCCAGCAGGGGTATCCGTGCTGGCATTCAACGCCAGCTTCCCTAGCTGTGTGGGCGTTCAACGGTCAGTGAGGGGTGGCTCATTGGCGTTCAGCACCAGAATTCCTATTCGTTTGGGTGTTGAACACCCAACCAGTGCTCCCTGGCTGGTGTTCAACGACAGCTCTTCTGCCAGGAAGGGCGTTGAATGCCCAGTGAGGGCTTTCTCACTGGCGTTCAGTGCCAGGCTTGTTGCCATTATAGGCGTTGAATGCCCAATGAGGGCTTTCTCACTGGCGTTTAATGCCTTTCCATTCTCTCTAGATTCAGCCTCTACCTCAGTGGAAGGTATCAGATTTAAACTTAAGCCAAAATCATACAAGGCTTTGTAAAAATTGATCTTTCTAGTAGTCCATAGGATCTGAAAGCTTCCTGGATCTGGCATCTTCCTTGGCAGCTCATTCTGAATTAGGATACTGTACTTCTCAGTAAGTATATCTATTCCATCTCCCCTTAGGTCCTTCTTTTCAAAAAGAATGTCTTTTAAACAGGCCGTATAGGGGGTTTTCTTTTCTAATACCTCTATAAAAGAAATATTGACTTGTAGCTCCTTAAGGGATGTTGGAAAATTAGCCAACTGCTCATCTTTCAGTTCTTTCTGCACACCAAGGAAAGATACTCTTGAGGCTCTTTCACCTTTGCAAGGGCGTGCTCTATGGGAGTCACATGCTCCTCTTGCGCACCTAGAGAAGATTCAACTCGAGGTTCCTTCTCCTCTGTGGGGGCGTGCTCAATGGCATTCTTAGGATCCTTCTGGTCCGTGATTGCCTTAAATCCCTCAGTAGCATGATCCTGAGATTTGGTCTCCTTGGTACTAATGAGGGCCAAACACTCTTCTCTTGGATTCACTTCTGTGTCTCTGAGAATAGTGTTAGGGTGTCTCTGCAGTTTCTGAGGAAGGTTCCTCTGAATGACTGCATTGCACTCCTTAGTAAGAGCTACTGTCTCTACTTCCCTCCAATCCCTCTTGTTGTTCAGTATTTCCTTCATGAACTTAGAATATGAAGGCATTTGTTCAAGAGCCTCTGCAAAGGGGATTTTGATCTCTAGCTTCTTAAAAGCTTATAAGAATTTGGCAAATTGCCTATCCTTTTCTACTTTCTAGAGTCTTTGAAGGTATGGTAACTTGGCCTTGTACTCATCAATCTTGATTGATGAAGGCCGAGTACCTAGTGTATAGGAAGGGAGGTTACTAGCTTGCTTAGGAGGGCTGTTATCAGTATGTAACTGGCCTCCTTTGCTTGGGCGTTCAACGCCCATATTACTGCACCCTTCCTGGCGTTCAATGCCATGGCTACTATTCCCTTTTGGGCATTCAATGCCAGGGATGGATACCTAATGAGCGGATATTTTATACACTTTTTTGCATCATTTTCATATAGTTTTTAGTAGTTTTTGTTTAGTTTTCATTAAGTTTTTATAAGTTTTAGTGTTAAATTCACACTTTTGGATTCTACCATGAGTTTTTGTATTTTTGTACAATTTCAGGTATTTTCTGGCTGAAATTGAGGAGCTGGAGCAGAAGTCTGATTCAAAGATAGAGAAAGCACTGCAGATGATATCTGGATCTGATCTACCTGCATTCAGAAGAGCTTTTTTGGAGCTACAGAAGTCCAAATGGAGCGCTATCAAAAGACACGGAAAACTGACTTCCAGATCTTTCTAGCAATATATAATAGTCCATACTTTACTTCGGAATAGAAGGCCCAAAACTGGCATTCAACACCAGCTTCCTGCCCCCTTCTAGGCTTCCAGCGCCCAAGAGACCTCATAGCACGTGGATCTCATCAAAGCTCTACCCAAACACTCACCAAGTAGGCCACAGAAGTGGAATTTAGCACTAAATATACTATTTTACCCTTACTAATCATCTGTTTAGTATTCAAAGGATTAAATTTATGTTATTCAAACCTTCTACAAACCTTTTACAGATTATTCATGTTTTACATTATATTTTACTTTCAGTATGAGTTTCTAAACTTCCTAGGTTAAGGTGAGGAGCACTGCTGAGTCCTGTGAATTAATAAAAGTACTACTGTTTCTCTTCGATCCGTGTTTGATTAATTCTAAGATGTATATTCATACTTCATCATGGTGAATAGGATGATATGACAAATTATCTCTGTTCATCACATTAAGATGAACGTGCTTGACAAACACCCACGTCTACTTAGGTTCAGAGTGCGTCTTTCACCGGACAATGACGAACCAACAGCTTGAACATACGTCTCTCAGATGGCTAATCCACGACTTCGATGGAAACTTCTCGAGACATCAGTTTAGCTTATTTCCGGGGAGATTAGGGTCTCTATGGTAAAGGCTAGAACCCAAACATGCAGCATTCTCTGATTCAAATATCTGACCTTGTATGTGGCATTTTGAGTAGGATCATTAAGGAGAATGGACTGTACGAGCTTCACTCTAAATCAGAATAGATCCGCACTAAACCTGGGGTTCAGATCTGGAGGTGTATTTGTAGCTGCTCAAACCAGTGTCAATCATATACAGCCTGTCATTGAAGAAATCACTCACAAGCAAAGAGAGCAACAACACCAGAGTTAATTCAGAAAGATAAAGCAACTCTAATCCTCAACTCTATTCCTATCATAGACTCTTTTTTATTTACAGAATATTACATCCTATATTTCCTTTAATGCAAATTTGACAACTCTTCCAACAACCTTCTGATTCCTTCTGACTAAGACCTACAAGATAACCATAACTTGCTTCAAACCACAATCCTCGTGTGATCGACCTTGACTCGCTCAGGTATTACTTGGACGACCAGTACACTTGCTGGTACTGCTGTACGAAGGTGTGGGGTCCGTGCGCACCAAGTTTTTGGTGCCGTTGCCGGGGATTGTTGAGTCTGGACAAACTGACAGATTGTCTTGCTCCCTAGATCATGTCATTTTTATTTTATTTGAGTCTTTTATTTTTGGTTTCTTCTTTTCAATTTTTGAAAACTTTAAAAACTTTTTTAAAAATATTTTTCTTTTCTTTGTTTAATTCTTGTTCTTGATTTGAGTCTTTTTTTTTCTATTTTCTTCTTCCTAAACCTTTTATAAAAAATATTTGTCCTTTCTTTGTTTGAGTCTCGTGTTCTTGTTGAGTCTTTTATTTTTATTTTTCCTTTTCTATTTTTTTCAAAAATTAAAAAAAATATTTTTCAAAAAAATACTTTTATTTTCCTTGTTCAATTGGTTAGACATTTGTGCTTATGTTCTTGGTAATTGTTGTTTCTTTGAGTCCTTCATTCAAAAAATTTTTAAAAATAATTTCTTTGCTTAAATCTTGTGTCAAGTTTCTAAGTTTGGTGTCTTCTTGTTTATTTTCTCTCAATTTTCGAAAATTTATCTTTGGTTTTTTAAAAAATTTTAAGTTCGGTGTTCTTTTTATGTTCTTGTGTTCTTTGAGTCTTTGAATTTTGTTCTTTGTGTTCTTATTAGTCTTCAAAGTGTTCTTGAGTCTTGTTTGTGTTTTGATCTTAAAATTTTTAAGTTTGGTATCCGCTTCTATTTCCCTAAAAAAATTTTCGAAAAACAAGGGTGCTAGATCTAAAAATTTTAAATTTTGTGTCTTTTGTGTATTTTTCTCTTGCATCATAAAATTCAAAAATAAAAAATATATATCTTTTCTAACTTAATTCTAACCATAATTTTTGAAAATCTCATTAAAAATTTCAGATTTTGATTTTAAATTTTTATCTTATCTTATCTTAGTTGTCAAGTTTTCAAAAATCAAATATTTTCAAAAATAAAAATCATATCTTTTTCAAAAAAAATCTTATCTTATATTTTTCAAAATCAAATTTCAAAATCTTATCTTTTTCAAAATTCAAAATTTTAAAAATCAAATCTTTTTCAAAATTAAATTTCTTATCTTATCTTTTTCTAATTTCAAATTTCAATTTCAAAATCTTTTCTTATCTTATCTTCTATTTTATTTTAAATTAAAAATATTTTCTTAATTAGTATCTTATCTTCTCTCTCTTCTTTTTCAAAACCTCCTAACTAACTCTTCTCTTCTTAATTTTCGAAAACAATGTCTCTTCTTCTCTCTCTTTTTTCGAAATCACCTAACTAACTCTCATCTCTCTTAATTTTTGAAAACTTATTCATCTTCTCTCTCTTCTATTTTCGAAAATTCACTAACCAATTTTAAATTATTTTTAAATTATTAACCATAATTTTTGAAAATCAATTAATTAAATAAATAAAATAAAACAAAAATATTTTAACTCTTATTTACTTTTTCTATTTATACTGCTCTTCTTCTCACATCTATATCATTCAAACTCCACTCATCCTCTCTATTCTTCCTTCTCCTCTTTCATCCTCTCTTATTTACTTCTATCCCCTATTTTCAAAGTATCCTTCTTCTACTTCTTTTATTTCTTTTCTGTCTTCTTCTTCTTTCTTCACATCTCACTTTAAGGAGGAGCTTCTTGTCTATTGGTACAGAAAGTTTTCTTCTTTTTTTTCTTTTCTTTTCTTCTTATTCATGACCAGAAATAGGGATAAAGAACCCCTCTTGACTCCTGTTCCTGAACCTGAGAAGCCTCTGAGGAGGCGTTTACAACAAGCTAAAGCATAACACTCCGGAAGAAACCTTTCAGAAAGTTTTGAATAAGAAACAGAGGACATGGCCGAACCACAAAAGGAGCCAAGAAAGGTCCTTGGTGACTTCACCATGCCTACCTCTGACTTTTATGGCAGAAACATCATTGTACCTGCCATTGGAGCTAACAATTTTGAGTTTAAGCCTCAGTTAGTCTCTCTTTTACAGCAGAACTGCAAATTTCACGGACTTCCGCTTTTTCCCTTTGCTGTAAGAGATAGAGCTAAGCTATGGTTGGATGCCCAACCTAGAGAGAGTCTTGACTCTTGGAAAAAGCTGGTTAATAATTTTTTGGCTAAATTCTTTCCTCCTCAAAGGATGAGCAAGATTAGAGTGGAAGTTCAAACCTTCTAACAAAGAGACGCTGAATCCCTCTATGAAACTTGGGAAAGATACAAGCAGCTGATTAGGAGATGTCCTTCTAACATGCTCTCAGAGTGTTCCATCATAGGCATGTTCTATGATGGCTTATGTGAGATATCCAAGATTTCATTGGGTAGCTCTGTAGGTGGATCACTCCACTTGAAGAAAACACCTGCAAAAGCAAGAGAACTCATTGAAATGGTTGCTAACAACCAATTCATGTACACTTCTGAGAGAAATCCTGTAAACCATGGAATCTCTCAAAAGAAAGGAGTTCATGAAGTTGAGACTCTGAATGCCATCTTGGCTCAGAATAAGATCTTGACCCAATAGGTCAACATGATCTCTCAATATCTGATTGGGATGCAAATTGCAGCTGGCAGTACTCAGGAAGCTTCTCTTGAAGAAGTAGCTTATGATCCTGATCAACCCACCATGGAGGAGGTGAATTACATGGGAGAACCCTTGGGAAACACCTACAACCCTTCATGGAGGAATCATCCTAACCTCTCATGGAAGGATCAACAGAAACCTCAGCAAGGTTTCAATCAAGGTGGTAGGAACCAGAATAGGTTCAACAATAGACCACTATTCCCATCTTCTCAAAGGAATATGGAGACCTGTAAGCAGAGCCTTTCTGACTTAGCCATTTTAGTCTCAAGCCTCATTAAAACTACTCACAGCTTCATTAATAAAATAAGATCCTCCATTAGAAACTTGGAGATACAGATTGGTCAACTGAGCAAGAGGATCCCTGAGACTCCTCCTGACACTCTTCCTAGTAACTCTTTCCAGTAACACTGAAGAGAATCTAAAAGAAGAGTGTAAGGCCATAACCATGGAGGTAAAGTCCGAACCTGAGGAGAATGGGGTGGCATTGAACGCCAGCGAAGAAACCTTCACTGGGTGTTCAACGCCCAATCTGGCAGCAAGCCTGGTGTTAAACGCCAGTGAGGAACCCCTCACTGGGCGTTTAACGCCCATCCTGGCAGAAAAGATGGCGTTGGACGCCAGCCAGGGAGCACTGGCTGGGCGTTCAATGCCCAAACACCAGGCTTTTTGGCGCTGAACGCTGGTGAGAAACTCTTCACTAGGTGTTCAGTGCCTAACCAAGTAGGCTTTCTAGCGCTGAACCTCAGTGAGGAACCCCTGACTGGGCGTTCAACGCCCAACCATGCAGCCATTCCGGCGCTGAATGCCAGTGAGGAACCCCTCACTGGGCATTCAACGCCCACTCGCCCAGGGAAGCTAGCATTGAACGCCAGCAAGGACATCCCTGCTGGGCGTTCAACACCTATAATGCTAGAGGGACTAGCATTTAATGCCAATCAGGGTGGATAGCAAGGGCGTTCAACACCTAATAACATAACAAAGCTGGCTTTGAACGCCAGCCAAAGGACACCCTCTGAGTGCCTAAATCCCACTCAAGAACCCTCTAGCCTAGAACCAAAGGAAACCATAAAGACTATTGAGGTTCCTTTGAATGCACTTCTACAGTGCATAAGTTCTGATGACTATTCATCCTCAGATGAGGATGAGGACACTAGGAAAGAGCAAGTTGCTTGTTTCCTAGGAGTTCTAATGAAGCTGAATACCAAGTTATTTGGTACAAAGCCTCTAGAAGAACCTCCCCTGCTCACCAAAGAACTCCATGCTTTGGTTCAGCAAGAGCTACCTTAGAAGCTTCCAGATCATGGACATTTTCTGATTCTTTGCACCATAGGCACTCTAACCTTTGAAAAGGCTATGTGTTACCTGATGTGTGGAAAATGTTCCAACACAAAACTCACCGGCAAGTGTACCGAGTCGCATCAAGTAATAAAACTCACGGGAGTGAGGTCGATCCCACAGGGATTGAAGGATTGAGCAATTTTAGTTTAGTGGTTGATTTAGTCAAGCGAATCAAGTATTGTTTGAGTGGTTTATCATTAACAGAAACTAAATTCCTTAGAATGTAAAGGGAGAGGGGAGAATTGCAGTAAATTAAAGAGCAGGAAAGTAAAAGAAACTGAAACTTAAAGAACAAGAAATTAAATGACTGAAACTTAAAGTGCAAGAAATGTAAATTGCAGTAACTTAAAGTGCAAGAAATATAAATTACTTGAATGGAAAAAGGGAGCTGAGGACTGGGAATTCAGAATTTAAGCAAGGGAAATTTAATTGCAACAATTAATAAAGCAGAAGATGAATTGGAAGTAACTAGAATTCAAACAGGAAATGAAATTAAATTGCAACAGGGGTTCACAGAAGAACCAAAAGTGGAAATGGGATCTCAGGACTCCAGAGACTAGATAGCAAAGTCTAGATCTCAATTGCCTTCCCAGGTCCAAGTTCACAAAGCAATTAACAAGAAGTGAAAGAAGAAGCAGTAAAGGAAATGTAATTGAACTCAATTATGCAGAAGAGAAATTAAAGAGATCTTGAATGGAGATTGAGATAGAAATTCCTCAATTCTTCACACCTAAGACTCAAACAAGAAAAGTAAAAATGCTCAAGCAAGAACGAGAAAGAAGAGAGATCAATTCTCCTCCCCAATTCTCTGAAATCTCAGTTCCTAGCTCTCAATGAAGTCTCAAAATTCAAAAATCAAAAGAAGGTTCAAAAGTCAAAAGTAAAAGTAGAGGTTCAAAGCACAAAAAGAAAGGTCCTAATTACATCAAACTATCTCCTATTTATGCACTTTCTATTCTTGGATCTTGGGATTTGGATGGGCTTTTGATTTGGTGAAGAAATGAATTAAATTGGATTTTTGATTCAATTTTTAGCCCATGAAAAATTGCTTCCAGGAGGCTGCCCTACCCTTGTGGAGGGCAGGGCAGAAAATGGTGCGTGCGGCCCTTGGTGCGTGTTGGTTGGTGCGTGTGGTGCTACAGGATGCTGCCCTGCCCTTGTGGAGGGCAGGGCAGAGTTTTTTGGTGCGCCAGATTTTGCTGCCCGTGCGTGCGTGCTTGCTGGCCGAGATTCCTTGGTGCGCCAATCTGGTGCGCTGGTTGTGCACCACAAAATGCTGCCCTGCCCTCACGGAGGGTAGGGCAATGTGGCAAAAGTGAAGCTCCGCGTTCGAAACTCGGTGATGTACACGCTACTTCTTTTCCTTGGTTTTCTTGGCACCAAAAGTCACGCCTAGTTCCTTACTTCCTCATGGTGCCGTGTTCGATTCATGGAGAATGAAAGCAAGCTTGTTTTCTTTTTGTTTGAACGCTACTCCTTCCCTCCTTGTCCTTGGGTTCGAAACCCATAGGAAGCACTAGGAAGCAATTTCCTTTGAATTATTCTTGATTGGAGCCCGATATTGCTCTTGAGGAGGGCGTGGTGGTTGTTTGATTTAAAGAAGTTATGCATTTTCATTCCAAATTACTTACTTAGGATGCAAGAAAGTGTATAAAGACTAGTAAAACAAGTGAAATTAGCTTAAAAAAATGGGTATATGATGACCTGTCATCACAACACCAAACTTAATTCTTGCTTGTCCCCAAGCAAGCATCAAAACTAAGAGAAAATGAAATGAACAAGAAAAGAACACATATCCTTATTAGGCATATAGCAGAACTTGGTTTATGGAGTTTTCATGCAGACAATGATAACTCAATTATTGTTGTTGTTGCATAATATACATTTTTCCTCATAGGCTTACTAAACTTGCTGTTATAAGGTCAACTCTTTAATCACTCCCTTGCTAACTGTTCTTTTCTCATTTTGCTTAACAAGCTTATGATTCTTTGAAGGCTTGGTGTCAAATGTTGCAGTAGTAGCCTTTGGCTTTATTTTTACTCAACATCTTTCCACCACAGACACATGGCTCACTTTTTCCTCCTAGGATCATTGATGCCCAGCATCTCTTTGGATAACTAAATGTTCTGTATCTAAGTTGCTCTTTATTGTGGACTTTCAATTGGCCATCCCAAATCAGTTGATCTAAGTGACCGGGTTTTGAAATACCCCTCAGAATTTACTTATCCAAGCATATCCTAGTACAAGAACACCACAGGCATGTGTCCTAGGGTCCAAGCTATTGGTGTCCAGCCTTTATTCTTTGTTTTTCTTGCCACATTGGCTTTTTCTTCTTCCTCTTCTTTCTATTTTATTTTCTTGTTCTCAAGGGCTTTTTCTTTATTGATAAGAACCTTTATAACAGCAAGCTAGCTCACACTTTAATGAAAATGATATTATGTAGCAATTATTTCCTGAGTTATGCATTTAATCCAACACATATACCACCATTAACTTCCACTCTATTTATGCAACATTGGATATTTACTTTCCAATTCAAACAATTCTCTTTTATTCAAGCATATGGGAAACAAAACAAAATTCAACTCAGTTATGGATGACAAGCAATATGCAGATTTAGCATACTTAATCAAACAACTTCACTAGCAACTAGATAAACACTTTAGCAGGATACATAATGGTTCCCATGTTCAAAACAATTCACAGCAGCAAGGATTAAGTTTAGGTACAACCTTTGAAGTTGCAGCCCTTTGATTCTTCCTTCCGTTGTGTTTTTTTTAGTTAGGATGCACAATATCTTTAATTGTTGACTCATGTCCTGCATAATTCTCAAAGTTGCTTGCTTCTCAAGCCCTTAATTGCATGGTTAGTATGCATAAATTGAGTGTGGCTCTTGGATTCATTTCGGTGTGGGAATACCAAACTTAATTGTTTGCCACTGCCTATGATGCAACAAGTTAATCATATGTGAAACATTGTGTCCTTGCTAAAGGTTAATGAAATTAAAGCTAAAAAGCAGTTAAATAGTTGAATAATTTGTCTGATTGCTTGGAGCTAGCATTGTGCAGGAAGTGAGAATGTTCTTTTAAATGAGATTTTGGTGGAACACCAAACTTAGAATCCTTCATTCTCCCTTAAATTGTTTTGGCGTGTAACACCAAACTTAGCTCCTTGTAATACAGACCAATTATTCAACCTATTTACTGAAATAGCTATGAAAAGAAACTATATCAGGTTGGGTTGCCTCCCAATAAGCGCTCTTTTAATGTCACTAGCTTGACATTCCTTATTCTTGCTCAACTTCCAAAGTGTTTCAGGATCAAAAGGTGTGGATTCACTTTCCTCCTATCACAAAAGCAGAAACACAAACAGAGCCAGAAACTAAAACAGAGCACTTTGTAACTTGAGTGCAGTTAGAGTTAGTAGAGGCAAAGTCTCGAACAGTTAGTGTGTTAGTTTAAAAATAAAGAAAAAGTGCTTGATCTAGACCTCCACTTCACTTAATCATTGTCAATCTATTTCAATCCCCGGCAACGGAGCCAAAAACTTGATGTGTGGAAAACGTTCCAACACAAAACTCACCGGCAAGTGTACCGAGTCGCATCAAGTAATAAAACTCACGGGAGTGAGGTCGATCCCACAGGGATTGAAGGATTGAGCAATTTTAGTTTAGTGGTTGATTTAGTCAAGCGAATCAAGTATTGTTTGAGTGGTTTATCATTAACAGAAACTAAATTGCTTAGAATGTAAAGGGAGAGGGGAGAATTGCAGTAAATTAAAGAGCAGGAAAGTAAAAGAAACTGAAACTTAAAGAACAAGAAATTAAATGACTGAAACTTAAAGTGCAAGAAATGTAAATTGCAGTAACTTAAAATGCAAGAAATATAAATTGCTTGAATGGAAAAAGGGAGCTGAGGACTGGGAATTCAGAATTTAAGCAAGGGAAATTTAATTGCAACAATTAATAAAGCAGAAGATGAATTGGAAGTAACTAGAATTCAAACAGGAAATGAAATTAAATTGCAACAGGGGTTCACAGAAGAACCAAAAGGGGAAATGGGATCTCAGGACTCCAGAGACTAGATAGCAAAGTCTAGATCTCAATTGCCTTCCCAGATCCAATTTCACAAAGCAATTAACAAGAAGTGAAAGAAGAAGCAGTAAAGGAAATGTAATTGAACTCAATTATGCAGAAGAGAAATTAAAGAGATCTTGAATGGAGATTAAGACAGAAATTCCTCAATTCTTCACACCCAAGACTCAAATAAGAAAAGTAAAAAATGCTCAAGCAAGAACGAGGAAGAAGAAAGATCAATTCTCTTCCCCAATTCTCTGAAATCTCAGTTCCTAGCTCTCAATGAAGTCTCAAAATTCAAAAATCAAAAGAAGGTTCAAAAGTCAAAAGTAAAAGTAGAGCTAAGCTCAAAGAAAGTGCAAAATTCAAAAGCTAAGCAAAAGGTAAATCAAAAAGGTCCTAATTACATCAAACTAGCTTCTATTTATACCCTTTCTATTCTTGGATTTTGGGATTTGGATGAGCTTTTGATTTGGTGAAGAAATGAATTAAATTGGATTTTTGATTCAATTTTTAGCCCATGAAAAATTGCTTCCAGGAGGCTGCCCTGCCCTTGTGGAGGGCAGGGCAGAAAATGGTGCGTGCGGCCCTTGGTGCGTGTTGGTTGGTGCGTGTGGTGCTACAGGATGCTGCCCTGCCCTTGTGGAGGGCAGGGCAGAGTTTTTTGGTGCGCCAGATTTTGCTGCCCGTGCGTGCGTGCTTGCTGGCCGAGATTCCTTGGTGCGCCAATCTGGTGCGCTGGCTGTGCACCACAAAATGTTGCCCTGCCCTCGCGGAGGGCAGGGCAATGTGCCAAAAGTGAAGCTCCGCGTTCGAAACTCGGTGATGTACACGCTACTTCTTTTCCTTGGTTTTCTTGGCACCAAAGTAAGGCCTAGTTCATTGCTTCCTCATGGTGCCGAGTTCAATCCTTGTGGCAAGCATTGGTAAGCTTATTTCTTTGATGAGCCCGATATTGCTCTTGAGGAGGGTAGGGCAGTGTTGCTTCTCAAGCTTGTTTCATTATGTTGCCCTCCTGGAGGGCAGTGTACCCTTGTGGAGGGCAATGTTTGCTTCCTCCTTCTATGCGCCACACTTCTCATCTCTTGGGCCACGCTTTCTTAAGCCACGCTTCCTCTTTTCTTCTTTTTCTTCACCTTCAAATAATTAAAACAACCACTCAAAGTATCACTAAATTCACAAGGCTTATAAATCAATTAAAAATCAATTAAATTTAGCTTAAACCTCATGAGTTAGCATCAATTTAATGGTAGTTGCTTGATTTAAAGAAGTTATCCATTTTCATTCCAAATCACTTACTTAGGATGCAAGAAAGTGCATAAAGACTAATAAAACAAGTGAAATTAGCTTAAAAAATGGGTATATGATAACTTGTCATCATTACCTAGGGTCAAGCATAAACCTCATGCCACTCTTTGTAATGGAGAAGTTGGAAATCCTTGAGGTACAAGCAACACACATCTTATTAGAGATGGCAGACAAGACCATGAAGAAGCCATATGGCTTAGTGGAGGATGTCTTGGTTAAAGTTGAAAACCACTACATCCCTACAAACTTCATTGTCTTGGACACAAGAGAGGATGAGGATGACTGTGTCATTGATGAGCGGATAATTTATACGCTTTTTGGCATTGTTTTTAGGTAGTTTTTAGTAGGATCTAGCTACTTTTTGGGATGTTTTTATTAGTTTTTATGCAAAATTCACATTTCTGGACTTTACTATGAGTTTGTGTGTTTTTCTGTGATTTCAGGTATTTTCTGACTAAAATTGAGGGACTTGAGCAAAAATCTGATTCAGAGGCTGACAAAGGACTGTAGATGCTGTTGGATTCTGACCTCCCAAACTGGCACCAAAGCTGGTGTTTAACTCCAAGGAAGACCTCTACACGTGTAAAGCTCAATGCTCAGCCCAAGCACACATTAAGTGGGCCCGGAAGTGGATTTCTGCATCATTTACCTATTTCTGTAAACCCTAGTAGCAAGTTTCATTATAAATAGAATCTTTTACTATTGTATTTTCATCTTCGGATCATAGAGATAATTCTGGATATCATATTTTCATATTTGGGGAGGCTGGTCATTCGGCCATGCCTGGACCTTCATTACTTATGTATTTTCAACGGTGGAGTTTCTACACACTATAGATTAAGGTGTGGAGCTCTACTGTTCCTCGAGTATTAATGCAATTACTACTGTTTTTCTATTCAATTCAAGCTCATTCTTATTCTAAGATATTCACTCGCACTTCAACCTGATGAATGTGATGATCCGTGACACTCATCATCATTCTCACCTATGAACGTGTGCCTGACAACCACTTATGTTCTACCTAAGATTG
Source organism: Arachis duranensis (assembly GCF_000817695.3). Classification (NCBI taxonomy): domain Eukaryota; kingdom Viridiplantae; phylum Streptophyta; class Magnoliopsida; order Fabales; family Fabaceae; genus Arachis; species Arachis duranensis. Next base: position 76,156,127 of record NC_029780.3, on the reverse strand, counting down.
AGCGTGTATCTCTTGGATTCCTGGTTCATGCGTGTTGATTGCCTCTCTTGACAATAGGGCCTTCAACTCCTTGAGATCATAGTCTTCGTGGTATAAGCTAGAATTATTGGCGGCCATTCCTGAGATCCAGAAGTCTAAACCTTGTCTGTGATATTCCGAGTAGGATCTGGGAAGGGATGACTGTGACGAGCTTCAAACTCGCGACTGTGGGGTGTAGTGACAGACGCAAAAGGATAGTAAATCCCATTCCTACACGATCGAGAACCAACAGCTGATTATCCATGCGGGAAACCGTAGAGGACCTTTTTCATTGAGAGGAAGGGAGGTAGCCATTGACGCCAGTGAAACCCTACATACAGCTTGCCATAGAAAGGAGTATGAAGGATTGGATGAAGGCAGTAGGAAAGCAAAGATTCAAAAGGAATGAGGCATCTCCATACTCTTATTTGAAATTCCCACCAATGAATTACATAAGTATCTCTATCATTATTTTATGTTTAGTTATATTTTAATTATCAAAACTCCATAACTATTTATATCTACCTGACTGAGATTTACAAGGTGACCATAGCTTGCTTCAAGCCGACAATCTCCGTGGGATCGACCCTTACTAACGTAAGATTTATTACTTGGATGACCCAGTGTACTTGCTGGTTAGTTGTGCGAAGTTGTGAAGAATAGTGATATTACAATTATGCGTACGAAGGTGTTGGCGCCATTACGTATCACAATTTCGTGCACCAGTCATCCTTGGAAGACCTTTCCTAGCCACAGCCAATGCTATCGTTGATGTGGCTAAGGGAGAACTAACCCTATAATTAGGGGAAGACCACATCTTTTTCAAGATGCCTCATCCCGATTCTCCCTCTAAAAGAGAGATAACTGCGCAACACCTAGGGTGCCAATCCTCTCTTTCTATGCAGAGCTCTGTAGAGCCCCTAGACATCAATTCTAAGTTTGGTGTTGAGCAGCCATCAACAAGCTCTAAGCACAAAGGTACTAAAAAGAAAGTACCTAAAGGTTGGAAGGACAAGAAAGCCCCAACTGAAGGCCTCTCACCTGGCATGAGTGTTGTCTTTACTAAAAAGCCAGTCTTACCACATACAGTGAGTTGTGTCCTATCTCTAGAGCATGTAGAGCTCATTCATGACAGGTGGTGGACGAAATTGTGATCACTGTTCTTTGATTTGCATTTAATGTAGAATTGTGGAACTTAGGATTTTTGGCACGAGTGGACACAACTTCGTTCAACTAACCAGCAAGTGTACTGGGTCGTCCAAGTAATAAACCTTACGTGAGTAAGGGTCGATCCCACAGAGATTGTTGGTATGAAGCAAGCTATGGTCACCTTGCAAATCTCAGTTAGGCAGAAAAAAGGGTAATTGTGATTATTGGAATAATTAATAATAAAAAGGAATAATAAAAGGATAGAAGACTTATGCAGATTCATTGGTGGGAATTTCAGATAAGCGGATGGAGATGCTGTAGAGCCCAAGGACGCCTGCTCTCCTACTGCTTCTACTCAATCCTTCTTACTTCTTTCCATGGCAAGCTTTGTATAGGGGTTCACCATCA
>NC_029780.3:76144189-76153936 GCF_000817695.3 Arachis duranensis | reverse complement strand
ATAAATCCACTTCCGGGGCCCACTTGGTGTATGCTTGGGCTGAGCTTGATCAATCCACGAGTTGAGGCATCTCTTGGAGTTGAACTCTGAGTTATGACGTGTTTTGGGCGTTCAACTCCGGATCATGACGTTTTTCTGGCGTTTAACTCCAGACAGCAGCGTGTACTTGGCGTTTAACGCCAAGTTACGTCGTCATTCTTCGAATAAAGTATGGACTATTATATATTGCTGGAAAGCCCTGGATGTCTACTTTCCAACGCCGTTAAGAGCGCGCCAATTGGAGTTCTGTAGCTCCAGAAAATCCATTTCGAGTGCAGGGAGGTCAGATTCCAACAGCATCAGCAGTCCTTTTGTCAGCCTTCTTCAGAGTTTTGCTCAAATCCCTCAATTTCAGCCAGAATTTACCTGAAATCACAGAAAAACACACAAACTCATAGTAAAGTCCAGAAATGTGAATTTATCATAAAAACTAATGAAAACATCCCTAAAAGTAGCTTAAACTTACTAAAAACTATATAAAAACAATGCCAAAAAGCGTATAAATTATCCGCTCATCAACAGGACAGGAAGAAAATTCACTGTTAGGGGCAAAAATCTGAGCCCATACTCACCTCCATAAGGAGCTAAAGGTCAAGATAGTGACGTTAAAAGAGCGCTTGTTGGGAGGCAACCCAACTTTATTTAATTATTTTTCATCATTTTTATATTTTCAGAGTCATGATCATATGCATCAGTCAAGAGACAGAATTCACAGCAGTGAAAACAGAAAACTCCAGATAGAGTGTTAAAGTTGAACACCAGCCAGGGAGCATCCCTGGGCGTTCAAACGCTAGTACAGAGAAGCAGGGAATCTGGATTTCCTAGCCTCTCAGGACCAGTAGATCCCACAAAAGCTCTACCTACCCCCACCTTCTTCTTCCCCATTGATCATATTTGCTCGAGGATGAGCAAAACTCTTAAGTTTGGTGTTGCAAAAGCTCTGCTTTGTGACTTCTACCACTCTTAAATATACAAGAAGAGGATGGAGCAAACTAGAGAGCATGCACATGAGCCTGTGCAGCCGCCTCAACAAAGACAAAGGAGTGACATTGAAGAGATCAAGCATTACATTGGATCCTCAAGGAGGAGTAGTAGCCATCATCATCCAGGTGGATTCGTTCTCTTTATCTCCTTTTTTTGTTTTTTTTTTTATTTTCTGTTATGTTGTATTTGTTTTTTTGCTCTAGTTGCATGATTATTTGCATTGAAAAATGTTCCATATATTTCTCATCTCACTTAAAAGAAAATTTTATTTGAAAAGAATTGAGAGATGCATGAATTTCAAGTTTAAAATAAAAATAGTTCAATTATGTTGATGTGGTGTCCTTGCTTTTGTTTTCTGAAAGTATGATTAAATAGTGCATATTTGAAATTAAAATTTTAGAATGTTGGCTCTTGAAACAATAAGGAAAAAGGAAAAATATTATTGATAATTTGAAAAATCTAAAAATTAATTCTTGAAGTAAGAAAAAGCAGCAAACAGAAAAAGAAAAAGCATGTTGCAAAAAGAAAAAAATGATTATGCATGCAAAAAAAAAAAGAAAAAAGAAAAAAATGGCGAAAAGAAAAAGAAAAAAATAAAAAGCAGAAAAATCCATTACTGCCCAAAAATGCAGAAAAATGAGGGCAGATTGAAAAAGCCATTAACCTTTTAAACCAAAAGACAAGGGTAAAAGGACCGAAGGCTTTGACCATCAGTGGATAGGAGCGCCGAAAGGGATAAAATCCAGGTCTAAGCGGCTAAACCATGCTGTCCCTAACTATGTGCTTGTGGCGTGAAGGTGTCAAGTGAAAAACTTGAGACTGAGCGGTTAAAATCGTGGTCCAAAGCAAAAAGAGTATGCTTAAGAATTATGGACATTTCTATTTGGAGACTCTAATAAAACTGAGTCGCAATCTGAAAAGGTTCACCCAGTTAAACTGTCTGTGGCATTATTATATCTGGTGGTAATACTGGAAAAGAAGGTGCTTAAGGTCATGGCCAAGACTCTGAAAGTTGTGTTCAAGAATCAAAATAAGCTTAACTAGTAGAGTCAATAATATCATCTGGATTCTAAGTTCCTAGAGATTCCAACTATTCTAAGTTTTAATGGATAATGAGATGCCAAAACAATTCAGAAGCAGAAAGCTACAAAGTCCTGCTCATCTTATTGTAACTAAGCTTCATTTGAAACTTAGAAATTTATTGTATCTTAATTTTATTTTATCCTACTGTATTTTTAGTTGCTTGAGGACAAGCAACATTTTAAGTTTGGTGTTGTGATGAGCGGATATTTTATACGCTTTTTGGCATTATTTTCATATAGCTTTTAGTAGTTTTTGTTCAGTTTATTTTAAGTTTTTATAGGTTTTAGTGTTAAATTCACACTTTTAGATTATACTATGAGTTTTTTTGTTTTTTTACAATTTCAGGTATTTTCTGGCTGCCTAGATCTAACCTGCCTGCACCTGGAAGAGCTTTTCTAGAGCTATAAAAATCTAAATTGAGAAATTTCAATGACGATGGAAATCTGACTTCTAGAGCTTTCCATCAATATATAATAGTTTATACTTTACTTCGGATTACAAGGCCCAAAACTGGCATCCAACGCCAGCTTCCTGCCCCCTTCCAGGCGTCCAGCGCCCAAAGAGCAGAATCCAATGTACAAACGCCCAAAGAGGACCACCTAGCTGGCATTAAATGCCTAAGAGACCACATAGCACTTGGATCTCATCAAAGCTCAGCCAAAACACTCACCAAGTGGGGCCCAGAAGTGGATTTTAGCACTAAATAGACTGTTTTACCCTTACTAGTCATCTGTTTAGTATTTAAGGGATTAAATTTATGTTATTCAAACCTTCTTCAAACCTTTTACAGATTATTCACATTTTACATTGTAGTTTACTTTCAGTATGAGTTTCTAAACCTCCTAGGTTGAAGGGATGAGCCCTGCTGAGTTCTATGAATTAATAAAAGTACTACTGTTTCTCTTCGATCTGTCTTTGATTAATTCTAAGATGTATATTCATACTTCATCGTGGGAAATAGGATGATCTGACAAATTAGCTCTGTTCATCATATTAAGACGAATGCGCCTGACCAACACCCGTGTCTACTTGGGTTTGGAGTGTGTCTTTCACCGGACAATGACGAATCAACAGCTTGAATATACGTTTCTCAGACGGCTAATCCACGACTTCATTGGGGACTTCTCGAGACATCAGTTCAGCCAATTTTTGGAAAGATTAAGATCTCTGTGGTAGAGGCTAGAACCCAAAGATGCAGCATTCTCTGATCCGGAAGATCCGACCTTGTTTCTGGTGTTTTGATTAGGATATTTAAGGAGAATGGACTATACGAGCTTCTCCCTCAATTAGAATGGATCCGCACTAAACCTGGGGTTCAGATCTGGAGGTGTCTTGCAGCTGCTCAAACCAGTGTCAATCACATACAACCTGCCATTGAAGAAAGCAAAGAGAGCAATAATACCAGAGCTAATTCAGAAAGACAAAGCAACTCTAATCCTCAACTGTATTCCTATTATAGAATCCTTTTTATTTACAGAATATTACATCCAATAATTCCTTTAATGCAAATTTGACAACTCTTCCAACAACCTTCTGATTTTGCCTGACTAAGACCTGCAAGATAACCATAACTTGCTTCAAATTACAATCCTCGTGGGATCGACCCTAACTCACTCAGGTATTTCTTGGACAACCCAATGCAATTGCTGGTACTGCTGTACGAAGGTGTGGGGTTTGTGCGCACCAAAACCCCTTCTTAGCGTTGAATGCCAATGACATTCTTCCTTGGGCATTCAATGCCCTCAGAGATGTCTTGGACATCAGTCTGGTGTCCCTCTTTTTGCATTTTTTCCTATTGTACTGAGGTTAGGTGTTCAAGGATTTCCCACTCCTCAGTTGGATAGCCTGGCATTCCTCTATTATCTGCTTAGATAACTGTTGCCTTGTTTGACTCAACTGGGCTTCTACATTCCTATTAGAAGCGTGAGTTTCTCTCAACGTCTCTTGCAATTCCAGTCTTTGCTGGGCAAGGGCGTGTAGTTGTTAAGTCAGTGGACTATTCTGTTTTGGAGGGTTAGGTTCAGTAGATATCGCCTTAACCTTTCCTTTCATAGAAGGCTCAGCAGATGAGTACAGATGTTGATTAGTGGCAACTGTCTCAATAAGCCCATTACAATTCCAGTAGTTGTTGAGCAAGGTTGTGCAGTTGCTGAGTCAATGGGCCATCCTGTTCTGGAGGGTTAGGCTCAGCAGTGCCTCAACCTCTCCTTCTATAGAAGTCTCAGTAGATGAATACAGTGCTGGAGGGTTAGGCTTCTTCAACGCTCTTTCTCATGTGTATGGAACCACCAGCAGATTGGTCCAAAGACATTCTAAACATGTCTAAAAGTCTGTAGTAAAAGATGTCTAACTGTACCCATTCTGAAAATATTTTAGTGGGACATTTTCTTAGGAGAAGATGTCCAACCTCAGCTGGGTCATCTTCCTTGGGAGGAAGTATTGATTCAAAAACTTGTCTACTAACTGTTTTCAAGTTTTCAAGCTAGATATGGGCTGGTTATCTAACCACCTCTTTGCGTAATCCTTTACAGCAAAAGGAAAGAGCAATAATCTGTAAACATCTTGGTCTACTCCCTCATTGTGTACTGTGTTAGCAACCTTTAAGAAATCTGCTAAGAATTCTACCAGCTCTTCCTGTGAAAGTCCAGAAAATTGGTAGTTTTACTGCACTATGGTAATGAGTTGAGGGTTTAATTCAAAGCTACTTGCTCTGATGTGAGGTATGCTAATACTTCTTCCATAGAAGTCAGCGTGGGATTTGTATAAGATCCCAGAGTTCTTCTGAACTCTTCATTCCCATTTGGGTTCATAATGAAGAAAGGTAGAAGAGGATGAAGAAGAAATAGGAATAGAAGAAAATAGAGAAGTAGATGAGATGAATAAAAATTAAAATATTTTTGTTTTTATTTTATTTATTTAATCCGAAATTGAAATTAATTAATTAAAAGGAATTTAAAATTTAATTATTAAATTTCAAAAATAGAAGAGAGAAAAGAGGAAGAGAATTTTCGAAAATTAGAGAGAAGAAATTTAGGAAGTTTTGAAAAAGATGAGAGAGAAGATGAGCAATTAATTAAGAAAACATTTGATTTTAAAATAAGATAAGAGATAAGATAAGAGAAGATTTGAAATTATAAAAAAGATAAAAAAGATAAGATAAGAAATTAAAAAGATATAAAAAGGATATGATTTTAAAATTGGAAGTTAGAAAAGATAAGATAAGAAATTAAAAAGATTTTAAAAAGATAATATTTTGAAAAAGTTTTTAGTTTTAAAAATTGAATTTTAAAAAAGATAAGATTTTTAATTTTGAAAATTGAAATTTGAATTCTTAAATTTTAAAAATTCAAAAAGATAAGATAAGATTTTTGAAAAAGATAAGATTTTTTTGAAAATGATACGATTTTTGAAAACTAGAAGACTAAGATACGATAAAATAAAAATTTTAAATTGAAATCTGAATTTTAATGCTAATTTCGAAAATTATAATTAAAATAAAGATAAAAAGATATTTTTTTTTGAATTTAATGGGGAAAGAGAAAAACAAACAAAAAACACCAAATTTAAAATTTTTAGATCTAAATTTACTTAGTGTGCGAAAATTGGAGGAAAAAATATCAAGGAACACCAAACTTAAAGAACACTTTGAAGATTGACAAGAACACCAAGAACAACACTCAAGAAATTTAAAGAAGACAAGAACATACGAAAAAACCAAACTTAAAACTTTTGAACATCAAACATCAAATTTTCAAAAAATTGAAAGAAAAATACAAGAAAACACCAAACTTAAAAATTGACACAAGATTTAACTAAAGAAACTATTTTTAAAAAATTCTTTTGAAAGAAAGACTCTAGATTTCGAAAATTGACTCAAACAAGAACAAGAACAAAAACTCAAATAAAAGAAGAAGGTGACAAAAAAGATAAAGGTTTTTTGGTAAAGTTTTAAAATTTTTGGAATTGAAGAACAGGAACATGTAAGACTCAAACTAAGAACAAAGATTAAACCAAGAAAAGAAAAATATTTTTGAAAAGTTTTTAAATTTTTTTCAAAAAATAAAAGAAAAATAAAATAAAATAAAATACTCTTACAAAAATCAGAGACAATACCAGATCTAGGGAACAAGATAATCTGTTGGCTTATCCAAACTTAAACAATCCCCGGCAACGGCGCCAAAAACTTCGTGCACAAATCCCCACACTCCGTATAGCTGTACCAGCAAGTGCACTGGGTTGTCCAAGTAATACATGAGCGAGTCAAGATCGATCCCACGAGGATTGTGGTTTGAAGCAAGCCATGGTTATCTTGCAGGTCTTAGTCAGGCAGATCAGAAGGTTGTTGGATATGGATTAATATTGTATAAATTACTTTTTATATCAAATAGAGTCAGTAGTAGGAATAGAGTTGAGGATTGGAGTTGCTTTGCCTTCTAGATTAACTCTGGTATTTCTGTCTTCTTTGCTTGGGAGTGATTTCTTCAATGGCAGGCTGGACATGGTTGACGTCATGGATGTGATTTCTTCTCCAGATCAAACGCCATTGGCCATGGTCATCCAATCTGACAGAGGGTGAAGCTCTAGTAGTTTATTCTCTTGGCGATCCTACTCAAAATGCCACAGACAAGGTCGGATCTTCCGCATCAGAGAATGATGCTTCTTTGGGTTCTAGCCTATACCACAGAGACCCTCCTCTTCCCAAAAATTGGCTGAACTGATGCCTCGAGAAGTCCCCAACGAAGTCTTAGATTAATCGTCTGAGAGATGTATAAACATAGTTGTTGGCTCGTGTTTTCCAGTCACGTATTCACACGAACCCAAGTAGACGCGGGTGTTTATCAGGCACGTTCATTTTAGTATGATGAACAGAGCTGATTGTCACTGATCATCCTATTCACCATGTTGAAGAGCGGATATACATCTTAGAAGTAAATCAAGCACGTATCGAAGAAGAAATAGTAATACTTTTATTAATTCATAGGACTCAGCAGGGCTCCTCCCCTCAACCTAGGAGGTTTAAAAACTCATACTGATAAAAAATACAGTGGTAAAAATGTGTATGCTAAATGAGATGTTCGAATAACATAAATTAAATCCCTTAAATACTAAACTAATGACTAGTAAGGGTAAAATTGTATTTTTAGTGCTAAAATCCACTGTTAGGGCGCACTTGGTGAGTGTTTGGGCTCAGCTTTGATGAGATCTACATGCTACGAGGTCTTTTGGGTGTGAAACACTGGCTAGAGGGTCCTCTCTGGGCGTTTGGACGCTGGGCTCTGCTCCTTGGGCACTGGACGCCAGAAATTAAGGGGGTAGTAAACTGGCGTTGGACACCAGTGTTGGGCCTTTTAATTCGAAGAAAAGTATAAACTATTACACATTACTAAAAAGCTCTGAAAGTCAGCTTTCTATAGCTGTTAAGAACGTTCCATTTGAACTTCTGTATCTCCAGAAAATCTCTTCTGAGTGCAAGGATGTCAGATTTGGACAGCATCTGCAGTGCTTTCTCTGTCTCTGAATCCGACTTCTGCTCCAGCTCCTCAATTTTAGGCAGAAAATACCTAAAATGGTACAAAAATGCAAAAACTCAAAGTGGAATCCAAAAATGTAAATTTAACACTAAAACTTATAAAAACTTAATAAAAATTAAATAAAACATACTGAAAACTATATGAAAATGATGCCAAAAAGCGTATAAAACAACTACTCATCACTAAGCTCCTATGATAACCCCCTCCCTAGTGGAGCTAACCGTCAAGCTAGGGACGGTAAAGAAGGGCTTGTTGGGAGGCAACCCAACCATAAGTATCCTTTAGTTTTTCTTTCAGTTTGATTTTCATGCATTTTTTATTTTTATTTATAGTTTTCCTTGGTTTAATTTTAATTGTGATCATTCAAAATGCTTAGAACAGAGACAGGAGGAAGAACAGAACACCCTGGAGAGCGTTCAACTCGAAGTGTTCTAGCGTTAAACGGCAGGTGGGCGTCTAACGCCCACAAGGGTATAATTTCATGAAGCATCAGCCCTCCAAGGGCGCTAAATGCCAGTTGGGCTTTTAGTGGCACCAATCGTCTTTCAAAAAAAAGGTGCCAATTCTGGCTCTAAATGCCGAGGCTGGCGTTTAGCACCAGGAACACCAGTTTTGAATTTTGAAGAGGGGCCTTCACTATTACCAACGGTTACTCCCACTTCCTCGTCCTTTGATCATTCAACTCAAAAACCTCTCTCCCCATTCCCCATTATACTATCCACATTCATCCCCCATTTTCCCATACATCTATCAACCTTTCCATCACCCAATCAACTCTCATTAATCCTATCAATCTCTCTTCTCCATTAACCACATTCAATTACATTTAGCCCCTCCCCCACCCTTCCCACCATGACTGAACCCCCTACCCCTTTTTATATATACTATCTCCTTTTTCACTTTTCACTACACTTCCAACCATTTCACTACTTCACTTACTTCCATTCCCTTACATTCTCTTTCTTGTTTTAACTGTGCATCCCCCTTACGCTACCCTTCATCTTTTTTTACTTTGCTTTCACCACCTTTCACCCATTACTCGATCCCCCTCCCTCTCTATCTCCATCATCTCTATTTCCTTCCCCACATTCTTTTTATTTTTTTCTTTTCTCAGAGACGAGAAAACCGTTAAATTTGGTGTGTGATGCTCCATTTTTTCTTCATTTTCATCATTTATATGGCTCTGAAAACTGGAGAATCCTCTTCAAGGAAGAGAAAAGAGAAGGCCCCTGCATCTGGTTCTTATGACTTCACCTGGTTCTTCTCTAAGACCCATGAGGATCACTTTCACGAAGTGGTGAACGAAAAGAAAGTGATCCCAGAGGTCCGCTGATGACAAGTCATCTTAGGCTAGTTTCACAAGCCTTTTTTATTTGATTTTACTTGGTTTTTATGCATTCTTAGGCAATAAGTAAGTGCTTGGATGAGAAATTCATGCTTGTCTTGATTCAATCAAACATTGCTAATTTTATCTATTTTTATGAGATTTATGCAAGAATTGATTGGTATTATGAAAGATGCAAAATCTTGTGATTATGCCAAGGCTTTGATGAGTTTGTTCGGTTGATGATAGGTGAAAGGAAGCATGAAGGAAGATTGAAGAAGAAGCCAGGAGAAGATGAAGAAGAACTGTAATACCCGGTCTAACTGAAATTAATTAAATAATGAGTTAAGTAGGAGCGAATATGGTTGGAAGATTTGGCGATTGGAATTCGATGATTTCAATGTGATATTTGGATTCAATGAATTTTTCCGAGTCGGAAGACATAGTTTTCTGCGTAAAAGCGCGCAGTGGAATTTTGACCGGCAGTACCGGCTGAGACCTGTCTGGTACTGCAGCTGAGAAAATTGATTATGAGTAAATAAGATTAAGAAATGAGGAATTATAATTAGGGGAGGTAGAAATATTTGAAGTGCGATTTAGAGCACTAATCTTAAAGGTTTTGGTCCAAAATTGGGCCAACGGACAAAAATAAGTGAACCGGGCCTAAGTGGGCCCAAGACCCAACATATATAAACATTAGTTATGAGCATTTCAGCTCATTTTGCCCTAAAGAAGGGGTGTTGGGCGCTGAAATTGGGAGAGAGAAGAGAAGAGAGAAAACCTAAC
>NC_029780.3:76120918-76122100 GCF_000817695.3 Arachis duranensis | reverse complement strand
AAAACTGGGAATGTCGAGCTTAATATTAGACTGAGAAGCAAACCGGATGGTCCGAGTAAGGATTTGCCTTAATACAAATGGATAAATGCCTGTGATGTAAATGATTTTCTGTTAAGAATGATGTGTTGTATTTGTTATATAGTTGGTTAATTTTTGGATTTTTGGTGAAACGGATTGAACCCGTGACTTTTAGTTCCTTTGATTTAAATAGATAAGGAATGGTCCTAAATGATGGATTTGGAAACATTGATTTGAAATACGAGTCATGCTAAGTTGTGGTTGGGTACTTGAGGAAATTATCATTGATGCATAGTCGGATTTAGATGATGATTGAGTGCAAGTTGTCGTGTTCGAGAGATGAGTGCTATGAAGTCTGGTCATGGTGACCTTGGATTTAGATCAAGATTTGTAATGATCGGTTTCAGAGGAATCGTTTGGAAACCTTTAAATTGCAATGCTGATGCGGTACTGAGATTGGTTTGAGGGAACTCATGACGGGTGGTAAACTCCAATTTTTGGGGAGGTGCTGTTCAATTTTTGTTTCAAGAATTTGAAGGAGTGTTGGTTATATTTTTGAAAATGATTTTTGATCTGAGTAACTTCAACAAAAGAGATGTGTCTCGAAAGCTTTTATAGATTAGTAAAAGAAAGTGGATTCTTAAGAGTTTGTCAGCTTGTTAGTCCAAACTCATTGAATTCTAAAAACGAAGAAAGCTTTGATTGATTATAGTGATGTGGGATGATGGCTATGATTGATGAAGATGGCAATATTATTGATGACATGATTTGAGATTTAATAGGGTATGGGTTGATGAGACGGTAAAAGTAAGGAACGAGGCTGTTGGTCGGCGTTGAATGAACGACCGAGACCCTCAGGAATAGAGAAATCAGAGCGCGGCAACGGAAGCGCGCAGAGTAAAAGGACCTTGGAACTGTTATGCGTTTGATATAAAGGCATACTATGCTCGCGTACTCGTAGGGATGGATGGAATTTTTGAGGTCGAAAATTTCTGTTAGGGGGGTAGAATGTAATACCCGGTCTAACCGAAATTAATTAAATAATGAGTTAAGTAGGAGCGAATATGGTTGGAAGATTTGGCAATTGGAATTTGATGATTTAAATATAATATTTGGATTCAGTGAATTTTTCCGAGTCGGAAGACATAGTTTTCTGCGTAAAAG
>NC_029780.3:76116500-76117398 GCF_000817695.3 Arachis duranensis | reverse complement strand
CATTGGTGGCAAGGGGCTCGACGTCTCCTGCAACAGGGGAATGATCCTATCACTTGGGATGCCTTCCAGGTGGAATTCTATTAGAAGTACTTTCCAAATTCCGCCAGGACAGCCAAGGAATTGGAGTTACTGCAGCTGAAGTAAGGTGCTATGTCTGTATCTGAGTATACAGACAAATTTGAGGAGCTATTCAGGTTTTCCCGCATGTGTCAGGGAGCTCCGGGAGACTTTGAGGAATGGAAGTGTATTAAGTATGAGGGAGGACTTCGAAGTGAAATCCTGAGCTCCGTTGGACCGATGGAGATTAGGGTCTTCTCCGAACTTGTGAACAAGAGCCGTATTGCTGAAGAATGTGTGAGGAAGGCTGTTGAGGCGAAGAATGACCATCGGGAGTTCCACCGCAGGGAGCACAATCAAGAATACCCAACAAGGGGTCAAGAGTTTAAGAGAAGAGGATACCCACAACGTTTTCCTCAAAGGCGAAATGACCTTGCGACGAGTGAGGAGTCCCAAAGAAACAGTAAGGGAAAACGGGCAGCGACTGCTTCTGATGTTTTGAGCTGTCAGAGGTGTGGAAGTCATCACCCAAATAGGCCGTGCCGATTGGGGTCAGGCGTATGTTACAAGTGCGGGTTACCAGGACATGTATCAAGAAATTGCCAACAAGGAGATAGTCAGGACATGTATCCGTTCTACCTTAGGCCGGGCGCATATCTCTTAGATTCCCCAACAGAATCTTCGTGGTACAAGCTAGATAGATGGCGGCATTCATGAGGATCCGGAAAGTCTAAACCTTGTCTATGGTATTCCGAGTAGGATTCTGTGATTGAATGACTGTGACGAGCTTCAAACTCCTGAAGGCTGGGCGTGATGACAAGCGCAAAAGAATCAAGGGATT
>NC_029780.3:76108621-76114078 GCF_000817695.3 Arachis duranensis | reverse complement strand
GAACTGATGGCGGCATTCAAGAGAATTCGGAAGGTCTAACCTTGTCTGTGGTGTTCTGAGTAGGATTCAATGACTGAATGGCTGTGACGTGCTTCAAACTCCTAGCAGGTGGGGCGTTAGTGACAGACGCAAAAGAATCAATGGATTCTATTCCGGCCTGACCGAGAACCGACAGCTGAATTCCGCTATGCTGTGACAGAGCATATGCAATCGCTTTCACTGAGAGGATGGGAGGTAGCCACTGACAACGGTGAAACCCTTGCTTAAGCTTGCCATGGAAGGGAGTAAGAAGGATTGGATGAAGACAGTAGGAAAGCAGAGAGACGGAAGGGAAGGCATCTTCATGCGCTTATCTGAAGTTCCTACCAATGAATTACATAAGTATCTCTATCTTTACCTTTGTGTTATTTTCGTTCATCACCATTACTATTTGAGTTTGCCTGACTAAGATTTACAAGATGACCATAGCTTGCTTCAATACTAACAATCTCCGTGGGATCGACCCTTACTCGCGTAAGGTTTATTACTTGGACGACCCAGTGCACTTGCTGGTTAGTTGTGCAAAGTTGTGTAATGCCATGGTATTGAGCTACCAAGTTTTTGGGGTTCATGACCGGGGATTATGAGAGTTGTGAAAAAGTATTGTTCACAATTTCGCGCACCAGTGACTCATACTGTTATGACAAGTACACAAATGATGACTGGGAAGGGAATTTTAATTATTCAGTTGATTGTGCTATCAATACATACATGGAAGATTGCTCCCCGTGGTCACAAAATGATTCACACCCTGAGGAATTTTACAATGATTCACATTGTGGATGGGAGAATCAAAATCAGGAAGCATTTAATAGTTTATACTCCATTAATCAAGAGCCATCATCACTTGAGCAAACCTTCAATTCATTCATGCAAATTTGTTTAACCTCACTTCACAGTTCATTTGAAAATTCTTCATCACTTAACTATCCCTTGACACAAAATCTCTTCAAAAACTCACAGTACACACAAACTTCCATGAACCAAAGCCTCTCCAAGCTTGAGATCATGTTTGAAAAATATGAGAAGGAGGCACAGATATCCTGGAACGAGCAAGAGAATTCATTTAAAAATATTGAAGTGCTGGTAAATGAAATGTTAAGTGCAAGGGAGGAGGTGGAAGAGCAAAATGAAGAGGCTCCTGAACTAACTGAGGATCACCTCCAAAAATCCAGAGAATTGTTGAAAAGACAAGAACAACTCATGGAGGAACAATAACAATCCTAGAGAGAACAAGAAATTCTTCTTCAGAAGATGGATGAGCATTTGGAGAACATAGGGAAACACTCAGAACCACTAAGCAAGGAAAATGAAGACCAATTGGTGGATGTAAAGGAAAAAGTGGAAGAGCAAGATGAAGAGGCTACTGTATCAAGTGAACTTTCAATGAAGAATGAGGAGGTTGAAATTAAAACTGCACTTGAGATAACAAAAGACCATAAGGACTCACTCCCAAAGGACTTAATGGAAAATCATGAAGAAGAAATGGAGGAAGACAATCAAGAAAGCTCATATTCAAGTGAAGTAGAGAATTACACAAATGAAGGGCTCATTGAACCACCAATTCAAAAGGCTTTTGATAAAGAAAACACTCCAACAATCACACAACCACCAAGTCTTAACATTCAAGAAGTGAAGGCAACTAGCAAAAGCACCAATCCTACCCCTGATCCAGCAAGCAAGCTCAATCAAGCCATTAACAAAAAGAAGCTTACTAGGAAGAGGCCAAGGAAGGGGGCACTGACTGGCTCCTCTTCACCATTGAGGTCATTCCTCTTAACAAACTGGAAGAAGAGGAAGAAAGTCATTAGCTACAGATCAGTAGTTTTTCATTCTTAGTTATTTCAATAAAGGAGTTAAGTAGATTTCTCTGTATTGTAAAGAGCTAAGTTTGGTGTTGCACACCAAAAATAATTAAGGGGTGAATGTTTGAAGCTAAGTTTGGTGTTCCACCAAAAAGTTCATTAAAAAACACATTGCACCCTCAGCATGACTAGTATCAGCTCCAAACAATCAGAGAAACTACTTAACAATTGTCATGTTTCTAGTTTTTAGTTGTTTTCTAGTTCATAGTTTATTTTCGTAATAAAAGTGCTTGATGTTTCATGCATGTATTTACTCTGCTGTATATAGAAGTAGGCAAGGAACCAAGTTTGGTATTCCCACACCTACTTAGATTCAGAGAATCACAAGCATACATGCATGATAACTGCTTCTCAAGTGCTTGGGGAACAAGCAACTTTCAATATCTTTTGTAGGAAGTCATTCAACCCCTTGGAGGAAAAGTTACATCATCATGGACAAAGGAAGGACATGGAACCCAACAATGACGATGACACAGAGGAAACAAATGAACTCCAAGAGGTAGTATTGTTCTCTCACTGATTTAAGCTCAAATATGCTATCTGAAAATGCAAATGTCCCCTGTTGATTAGTGTTTGATGGTTTCAGTGGCTAAGAGAAGGAGGGGTTGAATCTGAGCCCCCTTTTTGCTTACTAACTCTTGCTGAATTTAGAGGAGACTTCTCTGTTTTTATCTCGTCCTTAGCCACGAGACTTTTTCATTTTGTCTCGTCACTTGGCATGAGACATTTTTTATTTTTAGCTCCTGTGCAGTAGAAACAAAAATGGAGTAGGAGAGAGAAAAGATTACACCCAAATATATCCTGGTTCGGCTGCTAAGTGCAGTGCAGCCTACATCCAGTCTCCATTACAAACATGATGGAATTTCACTATAATCATCCAGATTACAAATTGTAAAGTGCTAACCCAACTTACAAGGGGATTCCCACAGAATCATGAAACACAACATAGATGTACAAAAGAACTCTAAGACATTTATGGCTTTTTCTTTTAATTTTGCACTCTCTGCCTTTTTTCGCTCTATGGCTTTTTCATACAAACCTCACTATTTGCCTTTTTTCCATGAGACTCAAGACATGACAAAATTAAACAGAAAAATTATAAAACAGAATACATTGAAGGAGAAGAAAATATGTAAGCTTAGGTAGCTATGAGACTTCTGTGCCTTGCACTCTCACTTTCTTTCCTTGAGTCAAATCATGACTGTTCACCCCTTTTATAGAGAAGTGAAGCCTTCAAAGTTGAAACATAAAACCGAGCTTAGCTTCTTTTCCTTCAAAATAAATCGGTTTGGCCACAGAGAGAGAAGAGGAAACTCATGCAAAAACCAACATGCAAATACCTCTAGTTCTTCCTTGGTCATCACTCTTTATCAATCCGAGCACTCCATCCTTGGCTTCCTCTCCAAGATGGATTTCTAGCCCTTGATGCTTCATGATGATGATGGCTTCATCTGCTCCAATCTCTGCCTCTTCCATCACTTCGCCACTCTAGCTACTTCCTGTGGTGGTTGAGCAGAATCGAGGCAAGCCATGCCTCCAAGAATCTCTTCCTTGCTGGCCGAATCTTCTTCTTTCTTTTTGAGTATGAAGGATCCGAGATTACCTCACCAAATCTTACTATTTTTGGTGATAATCTCAGCCACAGCATACTTTTCTTTTTCTTTTTCGTGCCATCAACTCGATGGTCTTTAGGCTTGCTTTTCCTTCCTTTCGGTAGCTCCATGTAGCTTCCATGGCTTCCTGGTTAATGACCGAAGAGAAGAGAGAAAGAGATAAGAGAGATTGTGAAGTTAAAGTAAAAGCAATTAAGTAAAAAGAAGCATATGATGGATAGCTTTTACTTCCCTTGCTTTGAGTAGCATATAGCATTAATCATAATGATTCCCATCAAATCAAAGTCAAGTTCTCTCTCATGTTTCCAATGCTAGTATATTAAGTTTTGAAATCCATCCTTAGCAAGCAATGAAATCCGTTGGAAAGCATGAAGCCTATATGCTTTCTTGGTTTCGGACCAAGCTTGGAAACATTCAGAAATTAATGTTGGGCTTGTTAATAACAAAATTAAGTCTGGCCCAATTAGTAACATTTGCTTTCCTGGTGAATTTTGGTTTTGGATCAAGCACAGAAAGCTTTCATCAAAATCAAATTTGGGCTTAGTTGCAACAACATTGAGCTTGGCCCTTTAATACAACAATTCAGCCATATAATAGGAAGCATGTAACAAGGCTAATTGTTGGTTTTAATTTGGGCTAGCAGCATTTTATTTTCCGGCCCAATTAAAACCTGCATCACAAAATTATTAATTAACATATGTTAAATGAAGAGTAAATTAATAATTTTGCAATTAAATAATTTAATAATGTTTGCTCATCACAAATATTAATTTGGAGTTTTCCAAACTCATCAATCTCCCCCTTGCTGACAAACATTATTAAAATTGAAATGGAAAGAAATTTGAGTAAAGAATACTCCCTTTGTATTTGAATTTCTCTCCCTTTCTAAATATCACATGGCTCCCCCTTAATGTATGCTATTTTACCAAAGGAGGCATAATCCTGTAACATAAGCCTCAAAATAACAATGTTATTTAGCATATTTATTCAAGATGCTAAATGCTTGATTTATGAGCAGATTTAAATACAAAACTCATTTGTTATCATTAATCTTATTTTCTGCTCAATAATTACACACATCAACTGAGCACACAAAATTTTCAAATATTTTCCAGTCAAGATATCAGATCCATATTATTCAAGTAAGGAAAATATTTTTGAATCACACTTGATCAAAACATGGCAGCTGTTAGATATCACAGTTTAAAGGAACTGCCAAAAAATAAGTTTTCAAGCCAACATGTTTACCAAGATGAATAAGAATATTCCTATAAAAGCATGTTCATCAAGATAAATCAACATTCATGCATTTATATAATCAGACATCATCAGTGCTAAATGCATTTTCAGAAGCAAATGTAATAACAACATCATGCATTCTTTAAACAAGGGTGATTGGTGCACGAATTTGTAATCCGTACAACTAACCAGCAAGTGCACTGGGTCGTCCAAGTAATACCTTACGTGAGTAAGGGTCGATCCCACGGAGATTATTGGTTTGAAGCAATCTATGTTTATTTTATTAATCCTAGTCAGGATGCCAATAAGATTAATTGGATTTAATGGTAAGAAGTCAAAGTATTTGGAATAAGGAATTGTTACTTTATTAATGGAGAATATGTTGGAGTTTTGGAGATGCTTTGTCCTCTGAACTTCAACTCTTCCTTGAAATCCTTTTCCACACGCAAGGTTTCTTCCATGGCAAGCTCTATGTAGGGTGTCACCGTTGTCAATGGCTACTTCCCATCCTCTCAGTGAAAACGTTCCTATGCTCTGTCACAGCACGGCTAATCATCTGTCGGTTCTCAATCAGGTTGGAATAGAATCCATTGATTCTTTTGCATCTGTCACTAACGCCCAGCCTTCAGGAGTTTGAAGCTCGTCACAGTCATTCAATCCCAGAATCCTACTCAGAATACCACAGACAAGGTTTAGACTTT
>NC_029780.3:76108096-76108573 GCF_000817695.3 Arachis duranensis | reverse complement strand
AAAATGTCATGAGGTACAAGATAAGTCTCTAAAAGTTGTTTAAATAGTAAACTAGTAACCTAGGTTTACAGAATATGAGTAAACTAAGATAATTGGTGCAGAAATCCACTTCTGGGGCCCACTTGGTGTGTGCTGGGGCTGAGACTAAAGCTATCCACGAGTTGAGGCCTTTCTTGGAGTTGAACTCCAAGTTATAGCGTGTTTTGGGCGTTCAACTCCGGATCATGACGTGTTTCTGGCGTTTAATTCCAGACAGCAGCATGTACTTGGCGTTCAACGCCAAGTTACGTCGTCTATCTTCGCGCAAAGTATGGGCTATTATATATTGCTGGAAAGCTCTGGATGTCTACTTTCCAACGCCGTTGAGAGCGCGCCAATTGAACTCCTGTAGCTCTAAAAAATCCATTTCGAGTGCAGGGAGGTCAGGATCCAACAGCATCAGCAGTCCTTTTTCAGCCTAACTCAGATTTTTGCTCA
>NC_029780.3:76106071-76107987 GCF_000817695.3 Arachis duranensis | reverse complement strand
ACTCATAGTAAAGTCCAGAAATATGATTTTTGCTTAAAAACTAATAAAATTCTATTAAAAACTAATAAAAACATGCTAAAATCTATATGAAATTACCCTCAAAAAGCGTATAAAATATCCGCTCATCACAACACCAAACTTAAACTGTTGCTTGTCCTCAAGCAACTAGATAAATAAACTAGGATGAAAAGAAATTAAGAAACAATAATATCTCAGAGTTTCAAGTGAAGCTCAGATTCTAATTAGATGAGCGGGACTAGTAGCTTTTTGCTTCTGAACAGTTTTGGCATCTCACTTTATCCTTTGAAATTCAGAATGGTTGGCATCCATAGAAACTCAGAATTCAGATAGTATTATTGATTCTCCTAGTTTAGTATGTTGATTCTTGAACACAGCTACTTTATGAGTCTTGGTTGTGGCCCTAAGCACTTTGTTTTCCAGTATTACCACCGGATACATAAATGCCACAGACACATAATTGGGTGAACCTTTTCAGATTGTGACTCAGCTTTGCTAGAGTCCCCAGTTAGAGGTGTCCAGAGTTCTTAAGCACACTCTTTTGCTTTAGATCACGACTTTAACCACTCAGTCTCAAGCTTTTCACTTGGACCTGCATGCCACAAGCACATGGTTAGGGACAGCTTGATTTAGCCGCTTAGGCCTGGATTTATTTCCTTGGGCCCTCCTATCCATTGATGCTCAAAGCCTTGCATCCTTTTTACCCTTGCCTTTTGGTTTTAAGGGCTATTGGCTTTTTCTTTTTTCTTTATCCAATGATTCCTTGTAATTTTTTTTTCACAAGCTTGTTTTTCACTACTTTTTCTTGCTTCAAGAATCAATTTCATGATTTTTCAGATCATCAATAACATTTCTCTTGTTCATCATTCTTTCAGGAGCCAACAATTTTAAATATGCACTGTTCAGGCATTTATTCAGAAGACAAAAAGTATTGCCACCACATATAAATAATTAGAATTTTCCTTGTTAAGAACTCGAAAAAATATTGCCTCTTTATTCTAAGAATCTACTAATTTATTCATGTTTGATAATGATGAGAAAAATACATTATAGCTTAATTGGAGATAAAATGAAAATAGAGATACTAATTACTACTACTCCTATATAACTTCTAAGGTAAATTTCTATAAAAATACTATCACAGAGTTAAAGCTTAAAATTAGAACTTAACAACCTGATTTTTGGGAAGTGGATGTTCCTCTAGTCTGTGGGGTGCTTGGTCTTTCAAGGAATAGCTTCTGATGCTTTAGTTCCTTCAGTTCACATCCTTACTCTTCCTGTTCCCTTAGGTTCCATGATCTTGATGAGTTTTAGCTCAGTGATCATGGCAACTCACACCAAACTTAGAGGTTTGCTTGTCCTCAAGCAAAAGAAAGAAAAGGAGAGGAATAGAGGGAGAGGCAATTTCGAAATCTAGAAGATATGATGAGTTGAAAAAGATTTGAAAAAGATTTGGATTGAAAAAAGATTTGTGTTTATGAATTAAGATATATTTGACATTTTTGAAAAAGGGATTTTAGAAATTAGTGTTTTTAGAAATTAGGATTAAAATTTTTGGAATTGAAGGATGATATTTTAAAACATGTTTATGCAAGAAATTATGAATTGAAACATAAAAATTAGAAAATTTGTGAAGAAAAACGAATTTTACCTCCTCCCACCATCCTGGCGTTAAACGCCCAAACGATGCATGTTTTGGGCATTTAACGCCCAAATGCTGCTTCTCCTGGGCGTTCAACGCCCAGCTGATGCTTCTTTCTGGCGTTGAACGCCAGGAAGTCCTTTGTCACTGGGCGTTTTTCTGAACGCCCAGGATGCTAACAATCTGGCGTTGAACGCCCAGAAGGTGCTCCTTTCTGGCGTTCAACGCCCAGAAGATGCTCCTTTCTGGCGTTTAA
>NC_029780.3:76105586-76105910 GCF_000817695.3 Arachis duranensis | reverse complement strand
ATTACATATGGACCTCTCCACCGGGATTTTAATTCCCCAGGGAATAATTTGAGCCTAGAATTAAATAGCAGAACTTTCTGCCCTGGCTCAAAGACTCTGGAGGACAATTTCTTATCATGCCATCTTTTCGCTTTCTCTTTGTATATTTTTGCATTCTCGAAAGCATTGAGTCTAAATTCCTCTAGCTCATTTAGCTGGAGCAATCGTTTTTCTCCAGCTAACTTGGCATCAAGATTTAGGAAACTGGTTGCCCATTAGGCCTTGTGTTCCAGTTCCACTGGCAAGTGACATGCCTTTCCATACACAAGCTGGTATGGAGAGGTC
>NC_029780.3:76103373-76105503 GCF_000817695.3 Arachis duranensis | reverse complement strand
CTTGCCCAATCCCTTCTACGGTTAATTATAGTCCGTTCCAGGATTCTTTTGAGTTCTCTATTTGAGACTTCAGCTTGCCCATTAGTCTGTGGATGGTATGGAGTGGCTACCCTGTGGCTAACTCCATAACGTACTAGAGCAGAGTAAAGTTGTTTATTGCAAAAATGAGTGCCCCCATCACTGATTAATACTCTAGGGATACCAAATCTGCTGAAGATGTGTTTCTGGAGGAATTTTAACACTGTTTTAGTGTCATTAGTGGGTGTTGCAATAGCCTACACACATTTGGATACATAATCCACTGCCACCAGAATATAAGTGTTTGAGCATGATGGTGGGAAAGGTCCCATGAAGTCAATGCCCCATACATCAAACAACTCAATCTCCAAGATCCCTTGTTGAGGCATGGCATAACTGTGAAGTAGATTGCCCGATCTTTGGCAACTGTCACAATTAAGCACAAATGCTCGGGAATCTTTATAGAGAGTAGGCCAGTAGAAGCCACTTTGGAGGACTCTTGTGGCTGTTCGCTCACTTCCAAAATGTCCTCCATACTGTGATCCATGGCAGTGCCATAGAATCTTTTGCGCTTCTTCCTTAGGCACACATCTATGGATTACTCTGTCTGCACATCTCTTGAAGAGATATGGTTCATCCCAAAGATAGTACTTTGCATCTGTGATCAATTTCTTTGATTGCAGCCTACTGTACTCTTTGGGTATGAATCTCACTGCCTTGTAGTTTGCAATGTCTGCAAACCATGGCACTTCCTGGATGGCAAAGAGTTGCTCATCCAGAAAAGTTTTAGAGATATCAATGAGAGGGAGGCACGCCCCTTCTACTGGTTCTATTCGGGACAGGTGATCTGCTACTTGATTCTCTGTCCCTTTTCTGTCTCTTATTTCTATATCAAACTCTTGCAGAAGCAGCACCCATCTGATGAGTCTAGGTTTTGAATCCTGCTTTGTGAGTAGATATTTAAGAGCAGCATGATCAGTGTACACAATCACTTTGGATCCTACTAAATAGGATCTGAATTTGTCAATGGCATAAACCACTGCAAGTAGCTCTTTTTCTGTGGTTGTGTAATTCTTCTGTGCATCATTTAGAACATGGCTGGCATAGTAAATGACGTGCAAAAGCTTGTCATGCCTTTGTCCCAACACTGCACCAATGGCATGGTCACTGGCATCACACATCAATTCAAATGGTAATGTCCAGTCTGGTGCAGAGATGATTGGTGCTGTAACCAATTTAGCTTTCAGAGTCTCAAATTCCTGCAGACACTCTTTATCAAAGATAAATGGCGTGTCAGCAGCTAGCAGGTTGCTCAGAGGTTTGGCGATTTTTGAAAAATCCTTTATAAACCTCCTATAGAATCCTGCATGCCCCAGAAAGCTTCTGATCGCCTTAACATTGGCAGGTGGTGGTAATTTTTCAATTACCTCTACCTTAGCTTGATCCACCTCTATTCCCTTGTTCGAG
The DNA here is from genome assembly GCF_000817695.3 of Arachis duranensis. NCBI lineage: Eukaryota > Viridiplantae > Streptophyta > Magnoliopsida > Fabales > Fabaceae > Arachis > Arachis duranensis. The sequence continues at coordinate 76,104,018 of NC_029780.3, read as the reverse complement.
ATTTTGTGCCCAAGGACAATTCCTTCAGTTACCATAAAGTGACATTTTTTCCAGTTTAAAACCAGGTTAGTCTCTTGGTATCTCTTTAGAACAAGTGCTAGATGGTCAAGACAGGAGCTGAATGAGTCTCCAAATACTGAAAAGTCATCCATGAAGACTTCCAGGAATTTTTCCACCATATCAGAGAAAATTGAGAGCATGCACCTCTGAAAAGTTGCAGGTGCATTGCACAGGCCAAATGGCATCCTTTTGTATGCAAATACTCCAGATGGGCAGGTGAATGCCGTTTTCTCTTGATCCTGGGGATCTACTGTAATTTGATTATAACCTGAATATCCATCCAGGAAGCAGTAGTATTCATGACCTGCTAGTCTTTCTAGCATCTGGTCTATGAATGGTAAAGGAAAATGATCCTTTCTGGTGGCTGTATTGAGCCTTCTATAATCAATACACATACGCCACCCTGTAACTGTTCTTGTAGGAACCAGATCATTTTTTTCATTATGAACCACTGTCATACCACCCTTCCTAGGGACGACTTGGACATGGCTTACCCAGGGGCTATCAGAAATGGGATAAATAATCCCAACCTCTAGTAATTTAGTGACCTCCTTCTGCACCACCTCCTTCATGGCTGGATTCAGC
>NC_029780.3:76101380-76102247 GCF_000817695.3 Arachis duranensis | reverse complement strand
TGTAGTATTTCCTTGAATTCGGCTAGCTGCTGTGTTAGAAAGTCTAATTGCTGATTGAATTCATTGGCCTGATCTACAGGACTGAGTTCATCAGTTACTGTTTTAGCTTCTTCTTTTATGGAAGATTCACTGCTTAGATACAGATGCTGATTTCTAGCAACTGTATCAATACGCTCTTGAGCTTCTTCAATTGTTTTTCTCATGTGTATAGATCCACCAGCTGAGTGGTCTAGAGAAATCTGAGCTTTTTCTGTAAGCCCATAGTAGAAGATGTCTAATTGCACCCACTCTGAAAACATTTCAGAGGGGCATTTTCTTAGCATCTCTCTGTATCTCTCCCAGGCATCATAAAGGGATTCATTATCTCCTTGTTTGAAATCTTGGATGCTTAGCCTTAGCTGTGTCATCCGTTTTGGAGGGAAATAGTGATTCAGGAATTTTTCTGACAGCTGTTTCCATGTTTTTATGCTGTTCTTAGGCTGGTTATTTAACCACCTCTTAGCTTGATCTTTTACAGCAAATGGAAACAGTAATAATCCGTAGACATCCTGATCCACTTCTTTATCATGTACTGTGTCAGCAATTTGTAAAAATTATGCCAGAAACTCTGTAGGTTCTTCATGTGGAAAACTAGAATACTGGCAGTTTTGCTGCACCATGATAATGAGTTGAGGATTCAACTCAAAGCTACTAACTCCAATGGAGGGTATACAGATACTACTCCCATATGAAGCAGTAGTGGGGTTAGCATATGACCCCAGAGTCCTCCTGGACTGATGATACTAGCATAAACTTGATAGCTACGATTTAGGAAATTGCACAATCGGCAAAAATTCCTTCCGGCAAGTGCACCGGTTATCGTCAAGT
>NC_029780.3:76100745-76101069 GCF_000817695.3 Arachis duranensis | reverse complement strand
AATTTTTATCCCTTCCTCAACCAATGCATTCATTGAATTTTGCTTGGCAATCTTCTATGATTGGATCCCAATCCCTTGGCTCACCAATTCTCTCTAAAAACAAACAGATTCCCAATCCCTTGGTTTAAATGTTCATAAGAAGAGATGATGCTCGATCTCTGATTATACCACACAGTTTCATGAACCACAATTTGGTAGGATTACATGTCACAATATCTATCCAAACCCCAATCCAATTCACTGTGAGAAAGCTTCTCTAGCATGAATCCTCCATTCCTTTCCCAAGGTTCCGAAGGATTCCAATTATGGATAGTCTCTTTCCCA
>NC_029780.3:76097884-76100655 GCF_000817695.3 Arachis duranensis | reverse complement strand
GATTGATTCATTGAATTACAATAGAGCTCCCTAACCCAATGAAAGGGGTTTAGTGAGTCATAGCTCTGAATTCAATTACAAAGAGTATGAAAACTAGCAAAATGATCAAAAAGTGTAAAAAAGTGCTAACTAACTTAAATTCTATCCTATTTATACACTTTCTAAATTGAGCTTCTGTTGTGTTTCTTGGGCTTTGAGGCTTTTCCCTGATTTCCTTTTGCTTTGGGTTTATGGTCCAAAATCCTGATGAGGCTGTGATCCAATTCTGTAACATTCATTGTGCAAACTTAGTGATAAACAAGTAATGACACAAGACTCAACAAATTGAAGTTCCAGACTCATCAATTCTTCAGGCCCAATCCCATAAACCATGATATTCAATTGGGTTTCATACCATAATACGTTTAAATTAATGTTTGTGCTCAAATGCTAACTTAAACTTCAATATATTTGGCCCAGAAACCCTTTCAAAAAGTGGCGTTTAAGTTGAAGTTTAAGTTTTAGTTTAAGGTTAAACTGAAACTTAAACGTGGAAATGGAAGAAAGCAACCCAGGAGTGTGAAATGTCGAACACGTTTAAGCTTCAGTTTAAGGTTAAACTGAAGCTTAAACGTGGAAATGAAGAAAGCAACCCTGGAGGAGAGAAATAGTCGAACATGTTTAAGCTCCAGTTTAAGGTTAAACTGGAGCTTAAACGTGGAAATGCTCCTGGTGCCTTTCTTACTTCTGGCGTTTAACCTCCAGTTTAAGGTTAAACTGGAGGTTAAACGTGGAAATGCTTCCTGGTGAGAAATTGTGTCGAACACGTTTAAGCTCCAGTTTAAGGTTAAACTGGAGCTTAAACGTGGAAATGAAGAAAGGAGTCCAGGAGTGTGAAATGTCGAACACATTTAAGCTCCAGTTTAAGCTTAAACTGGAGCTTAAACGTGGAAATGGCTTCCTGGTGCATGATTTGGGTCGAACACGTTTAAGCTCCAGTTTAACCTTAAACTGGAGCTTAAACGTGGAAATGCTCCTTTGGTGCCTTTCTTATTCTGGCGTTTAACTTCCAGTTTAAGGTTAAACTTTTGAGGTCAAACTGGAGGTTAAACGTGGAACTCTTCTGGTGCCTCTCTATTGCTTCTGGCGTTTAACCTCCAGTTTGAGGTTAAACTGGAGGTTAAACGTGGAAATGCTTTTGTGCCTCCCTTAGTTCAATTCTCATTCTGGCGTTTAACCTCCAGTTTGAGGTCAAACTGGAGGTTAAACGTGGAATGCTCCTTAGTGCCCTTTCTCATTCTGGCGTTTAACTTCCAGTTTGAGGTCAAACTGGAGGTTAAACGCCAGTTACATCATTTCCTCTCTTCTCATAATTTTGGCGTTTAAGCTCCAGTTTAGGCTTAAACTGGAGCTTAAACGTCCCATTTGAATTTCAAGCTTCCTTCATTGATTTTGTTGCTTCCTTGCCTAGCCTCTCTTCCCTGAAATCATCCAAACAATTGCATCAAAATCTTGCAAAATTTCATGAGAATTCATCCATTCATAGCATTCAAGTAATATAACTAAAAACTCATGGAAAATTTCATGAGAAATCTTCCATTCATAGCATTCAAGTAATATAACTAAAAACTCATGGAATTTGCATCAAAATCATACTGTTTGGATGGTTCATTGCTTTGTTGTTCATTTAACCATTCTTGGTTACTTTAAGCTAAAAAAAATGCATAAAACAACTAAAACTAACAGAAAAATGCTAGTGAAACTAGCCTAAGATGCCTTGGCATCAACTGATCATTCCCACTTAATTCCATGATGGAATAAAAGAGATGATATGTATGTTGCTATTATTTATTTTATAAAAATTAATTTTTATAAAATAAAATAAAAACGAAATAAATAAAGAAAATTGGAAATATTTTGAAATTGAAATTTGAATTTTTATATAAAATTTTCGAAAAATGTAGTTTAAAATTAGTTAGAAAGTATATATTTTTTGAATTTTGAATTTTATGACGAAAGAGAAAAATATGCAAAAGACACAAGATTTAAAATTTTTAGATCCAATGTTCCTTATTTTCGAAAATTTTGGAGGGAAAACACCAAGGAACACCAAACTTAAAAATTTTAAGATCAAAGCACAAGAAAGACTCAAGAACACTTTGAAGATTCACAAGAACCCCAAGAACAAAAGAAAGAACACCAAACTTAAAATTTTTAGAAAACCAAGACAAATTTTCAAAAATTAAAGAAAACTTAACAAGAAAACACCAAACTTAAAGTTTGGCATAAGATTCAATAAAAGAAAAATTATTTTTGAAAAAGATTCCAAAGAAGATTCCCAATTATGAAGAACAACTACTAAAGCTCCAGCCAATTGGGCAGTAACTTCAATGTTGATTTTAAAAATGTATCATATTTATGGATAACAATACAAATTTTTGAAAGTTAATGTTTTGAAAAAGCACAAGAAAAACAAGAAAAGACACAAAACAAGAAAAACTTGAGATCAAACAAGAAAAATAAACAGGAGCAACTTGAAGATCAATGAAGAACAAAGAACACAAGTCGAAAATTTAGAGAAAAAATATAAAATATGCAATCAACACCAAACTTAGAACAAGACACTAGACTCACGAAAATTAACAATTAATTAAGAAAGATAATATTTTTGAAAAGAAAAAAAAATTTTTTTTGAAATGAAACTATCCTATCAGAATTTAATGACTCTATAACAACAAAAATAAATTATTCCTAATCTAAGAAATAAAATAAACCTTTAGTTTGTTCAAACT
>NC_029780.3:76094857-76096879 GCF_000817695.3 Arachis duranensis | reverse complement strand
CTCCAGATCATGACGTTTTTCTGGCGTTTAACTCCAGACAGCAGCATGTACTTGGCGTTCAACGCCAAGTTACGTCGTCTATCTTCGCGCAAAGTATGGGCTATTATATATTGCTGGAAAGCCCTGGATGTCTACTTTCCAACGCCGTTGAGAGCGCGCCAATTGGACTCCTGTAGCTCCAAAAAATCCATTTCGAGTGCAGGGAGGTCAGGATCCACAGCATCAGCAGTCCTTTTTCAGCCTAACTCAGATTTTTGCTCAGCTCCCCCAATTTCAGCCAGAAAATACCTAAAATCACAGAAAAACACACAAACTCATAGTAAAGTCCAGAAATATGATTTTTGCTTAAAAACTAATATTATTCTACTAAAGACCAATTAAAACATGCTAAAATCTACATGAAATTACCCCCAAAAAGCGTATAAAATATCCGCTCATCAGTGATCAACATTCGTGCATTTATATAATCAGACATCATCAGTGCTAAATGCATTTTCAGCAGCAAATGCAATAACAACATCAAGCATTCTTTAAACAAGGGTGATCATGAATTTTCAATTGTTTGAAAATTTCATCCCCTGTTTCAGCAAATTTCATCCCCTGTTTCATTAGTTTCAATTTCAATTTTGGAAACTAATTTTCCTCCCCCTTTTGTCATCAAGGGAAACCTGCACAAAAGATGAGAGACACACCAAAATATCCATAATAAGGTAGCAAGAGTGTATCAAAGTATCACAGAGAAGTGAGTATCAAGTCATGCTCATACAAAAATAGATTGAGCCTAATGGAGCCAATATCAAATAAATGAAAAAAAATCGTCAATCATCAGAAAGATTGGACTCTGAACCAGAATCATCTTCGTAATCCCCTGTTCCCATTTCATCTTCAAAGCTCTTAATCATGAAGCCAACTCTTTCGTGACATTTCTTCCAAGCCCTTTCCTGTTCATATTCTAATTTCCGGGCAGTCTTGTGGGATTTGAACATCAACTTGGACATGTTACGCATCTCATTTAGAACCTCCCAGATTGATGCAGTAACATTTGAGGGTTCAGGATGACTCTCCAGATCACTGAGAGATGGTTCAGAGGGAACAGATCTCTTCCCTTTCTTGCCCGAAACGCCTCCTCCTTTAATCATTGAAACCTTGTTCTCAACAGATTCATTAGACAAATCAACCTTAAAATACTCAAATATACATGTGAGGAACATGCCATTTGGAAGATTAGCCTTTTTAGTACTTTTCACTACTTCCCACATATGACGTATCATAATATAAGCAAATGAAATTTGGGAAGAAGTAAGAAGAGCAAATAGAATAATAGAATCAGAAACTATTACTCTATGGTGAGAACCGCCTTGTGGAGTGAGGATGTGAGTGATGATACGGTGCAACAGAGAGTTCTCAGGGCCGAGTGCTCGATGAGTTGGGATTAGTCCATCCAAACCAGAGAGATTTGCACATATGTGTTGCAAAACTGTTTGCTGTGCAACGCCAAGTTGATCATCCCATTTATCAATCATGTAAACTTTTGGTCCTTCATCTTCATACCCAAGGGCAGCACCTATGGTTTGAGGATTGAGGGTCATTGGTGCGCGAAATTGTGAACAATACTTTTTCACAACTCTCATAATCCCCGGTAATGGCTCCAAAAACGTAGTAGCTCAATACCATGGCATTACACAACTTCGCACAACTAACCAGCAAGTGCACTGGGTCGTCCAAGTAATAAACCTTACGTGAGTAAGGGTCGATCCCACGGAGATTGTTAGTATTGAAGCAAGCTATGGTCATCTTGTAAATCTTAGTCAGGCAAACTCAAATGGTAATGGTGATGAACGAAAATAACACAAAGGTAAAGATAGAGATACTTATGTAATTCATTGGTAGGAACTTCAGATAAGCGTATGAAGATGCCTTCCCTTCCGTCTCTCTACTTTCCTACTGCCTTCATCCAATCCTTCTTACTCCTTTCCATGGCAAGCTGTATGTTGGGCATCACCGTTGTCAATGGCTACAGTC
>NC_029780.3:76071212-76073512 GCF_000817695.3 Arachis duranensis | reverse complement strand
TCTTCTTCAGATGAAGAGATCCTCCAGCAGAGCTATCCAAAGACATCTTGGTTAGTTCAGAGAGACCATCATAGAAAATACCTATGATGCTCCATTCAGAAAGCATGTCAGTGGGACACTTTCTGATCAATTGTTTGTATCTTTCCCAAGCTTTATAGAGGGATTCTCCTTCCTTTTGTCTGAAGGTTTGGACTTCCACTCTTAGCTTACTCAATTTTTGAGGTGGGAAGAACTTTGCCAAGAAGGCATTGACTAGCTTTTCCCAAGAGTCCAGGCTTTCTTTAGGTTGAGAATCCAACCATGTTCTAGCTCTGTCTCTTACAGCAAAAGGGAATAGCATCAGTTTGTAGACCTCAGGGTCAACCCCATTAGTCTTGACTGTGTCACAGATTTGCAAGAACTCAGCTAAAAACTGATGAGGATCTTCCAATGGAAGTCCATGGAACTTGCAATTCTGTTGCATTAGAGAAACTAATTGAGGCTTAAGCTCAAAGTTGTTTGCTCCAATGGCAGGGATAGAGATGCTTCTCCCATAGAAATCAGGAGTAGGTGCAGTAAAGTCACCCAGCACCTTCCTTGCATTGTTGGCATTGTTGTTGTTTTCGGCTGCCATTTGTTCTTCTTCCTTGAAGAGTTCGTTCAAGTGCTCTAAAGAGAGTTGTGCTTTGGCTTCTCTTAGCTTTCTCTTCAAGGTCCTTTCAGGTTCAGGATCAGCCTCAACAAGAATGCCTTTGTCTTTGCTCCTGCTCATAAGAAAGAGAAGAGAACAAGCAAATATGGAATCCTCTATGTCACAGTATAGAGATTCCTTGAAGTGTCAGAGGAAAAGAAGAGTAGAAGACAGAAGTAGAAAATTCGAACTTATTAGAGAAAATGGAGTTCGAATTTTGCATTAAGGGATAGTGTTAGTCCATAAATAGAAGGATGTGAGAAGAAGGGAAGTCATTTTCGAAAATTAAGTGAAAAGTTTGAAAATAATTTTGAAAAACATTAATCAATTTTCGAAAATGAAAAAGAGAAAAGAAATCAAATGATTTTTGGAAAAGATTTTGAAATTAGAAATCAAAAAGATTTGATTGAAAACTATTTTGAAAAAGATGTGATTAAAAAGATATGATTGATTTTAAAAAATATGATTGAGAAGATATGATTTGAAAACAATTTTAGAAGATATGATTTGAAAAACATTTTAAAAAGATTTGATTTGAAAATTAAAAACTTGACTAACAAGAAAAGATATGATTCAAACATTAAACCTTTCTCAACAGAAAAGGCAACATACTTGAAATGTTGAATCAAATCATTAATTGGTAGCAAGTATCTTTAAAAATGGAAAGAAATTGGTTTTGAAAAAGATTTGATTGGAAAATTGATTTGAAAAAGATTTGATTTTGAAAAACTTTTGAAAACTTGAAAAAAAATTGATTTTGAAAACAAAATCTTCCCCCTTTGCCATCCTGGCTTTAAACGCCCAGAATGGTGCACATTCTGGCGTTTAACGCCCAAAACTACACCCTTTTGGGCGTTAAACGCCCAGCCAGGCACCCTGGCTGGCATTTAAATGCCAGTCTGTCTTCTTCACTGGGCATTTTTGAATGCCCAGCTTTTTCTGTGTGATTCCTCTGCAGTATGTTCTGAATCTTCAATTCTCTGTATAATTGACTTGAAAAGACACAAATTAAAAATATTTTTGAATTTTTAATAATAAGGAATAATTAAAATGCAACTAAAATCAAATAATAATGCATGCAAGACACCAAACTTAGCAGTTTGTATACCATTGACACTAACAAAATGAGAATGCATATAATAAAACACTCAAGTCAATAGAATTCAAAGATCAGATCAAGCAAATCATCAAGAACACCTTGAAGATCACTAAGACATATGAATGCATGCAATTGACACCAAACTTATGATGAGACTCTAGACTCAAACAAGAAATATTTTTGAATTTTATAATTTTGTAATTTTTTTTGTGTTTTTCGAAAATTAAAAGGAAGAAGATATCAAAATTCTTAATGAGAATTCCAGGAATCAGTGCAATGCTAGTCTAAGACTCCAGTCCAGGAATTAGACATGGCTTCACAGCCAGCCAAGCTCTCAAAGAAAGCTTCGGTCCAAAACACTAGACATGGCCAGAGGCCAGCCAAGCCTTAGCAGATCACTGCTCCAAAAGCAAGATTGATAAGAAACCAACAAGCTCTTGTGATGATGAGTTGAAACCTCGGTCCAATGAAATTAGACATGGCTTCTCAGCCAGCCAGATTTCAACAAATCATCATGAAACTCTAGAATTC
>NC_029780.3:76043617-76070339 GCF_000817695.3 Arachis duranensis | reverse complement strand
CTCCACCGTTGAAAATACATAAGCATAAGGTCTAGGCATGGCCGAATGGCCAGCCTCCCAATGATCTAAGAACTAAAATGTCCAAAGATCTAAAGTGATCAAAAGATACAAATACCATAGTAAAAGGTCCTAATTATAAGAACTAGTAGCCTAAGGTGTACAGAAATGAGTAAATGACATAAAAATCCTCTTCAGGGCCCACTTGGTGTGTGCTTGGGCTGAGCAATGAAGAAAATTTCGTGTAGAGACTCTTCTTGGAGTTAAACGCCAGCTTTGGTGCCAGTTTGGGCGTTTAACTCCCATTTGGGTGCCAGTTCCAGCGTTTAACGCTGGGATTTCTTGAGGTGACTTTGGACACCGGTTTAGGCCATCAAATCTTGGGCAAAGTATGGACTATCATATATTGCTGGAAAGCCCAGGACGTCTACTTTCCAACGCCGTTGAGAGCGCGCCAATTGGGCTTCTGTAGCTCCAGAAAATCCACTTCGAGTGCAGGGAGGTCAGAATCCAACAGCATCTGCAGTCCTTTTTGGTCTCTGAATCAGATTTTTGCTCAGGTCCCTCAATTTCAGCCAGAAAATACCTGAAATCACAGAAAAACACACAAAATCATAGTAAAGTCCAGAAAAGTGAATTTTAACTAAAAACTAATAAAAATATACTAAAAACTAACTAGATCATATCAAAAACATACTAAAAACAATGCCAAAAAGTATACAAATTATCCGCTCATCAGTCATGTAAACACGCTTGACATAAGAGTGGATGGAGCCATCAATCAAGCGCATGTTTGCATAGAACTCCCGGACCAGCCCCTGGTAAACAAATTTTTGAATGTGAATCAGTAGAGTCCATTTCAGAGCATCAAACATGGAAGTAAAGTTGATTCCTTTGGTGGCCAGTTTTTCAAGATTTACCAAGTAAGAGAGGCAAAGAGGACGTTTCAGTAAAACCTCTGTGAAATTCATAGAAAGCACATGAATAGAACTGAGAGGGATCAAAATGGGAGTGAGTTTTGTGAAATTTATTCTTGAAATCTAGTGACTCCAAATTTGCAGGTTCTCTTCATGCAGTACAAAACCTTTCTGTCTTTTCTGAGAGCCTTTTGTATGAGGAGTAGATCTCTTCGGCGGTGATGGAGGTGACGAGGTATGTGATTCCTCTTCTTCTTCTTGAACACTGGATTGCTTGCTCTTTCCCGTCTTGCCTCTCCCTGAAGTTTTCTGAGCAATAACCTTGCGGCGCATGGTTTCGGTTCTTTTGGAAGGGGGTGAATGAGTAGAAGAGGAAGTAGAATGAAGATGAATGTGTGTATGAGTTTGAGGTGATGAAAAAGGTGGATTTTTTTTGGAATGGGGGTTCAGCCACTTCTCTTTTGTGCCGTTTTCTTTTTCATGGTAGGATGAATAGAGAAGTTGAATATGAAAGGGTGGGAGTGCCGAGAGAGAGTGAGGAGGGAAGGAGGTTAGTGGTGCAATAAATGTGGATTGGAGAGAGATGATGGGGATGTGAATGACCATAATGGTGCGGTTATTAACCAAAGGATTTTTTGAAAAAGGTGGTTTCCTAGAATCAAGGGATTAGTTGGAGAGAGGGATTTGATTTGACAATAGCCACTTCCAATAAGATTTGAAATGACATACAAAAGATTTTGATCATCATAAAGACAATGATCATTAAAGAAATCAAGGTGGGGTCAAATAAGATTTTGTGGGACCCATGGAAAGCAAAGTCTGCGCAGCCTCCCCCTTAATCATAGCTCCTCCAGCATGCCTTATTTTTATCTCATCCATTCCTACGAGATAAAACTGGACAGAATCAGACATTCACAAATTTTCAACATGTCTTAAATCAAACATTCCCAAGCTTTTCCTTAACAAACAGAATCTATCTTCATAGAGGGGTTTTGTAAAAATATCAGCAAGTTGTTCTTCAGATTTTACAAATTGAATATCAATAGTACCCTTTTGCACATGTTCTCTAATAAAATGATATTTGATTTCAATGTGCTTTGTTCTTGAGTGCAGAACAAGATTTTTTGAAATATTTATTGCACTCATGTTATCACAAAATAAGGGTATACTATTGATTTTTAATTTGTAATCTTCCAATTGAGTTTTTAACCAAATTAATTGTGAACAACAAGCATATGCGGATATATATTCAGCTTCAGCTGTGGATAGAGCCACTGTGGCTTGTTTCTTGCTTGACCACATGTTGAGTGAGCTTCCAAGGAAGCAACACATGCCGGAGGTGCTCCTTCTATCCACTCTATCTCCCGCATAATCTGCATCACAAAACCCTACTGCACAAAAATCATCAGATTTTGGATACCATAAGCCATAATCAAATGTTCCCTTAATATATCTAATGATGCGTTTAACGGCCGATAGATGGGATTCTTTTAGGTGAGATTGAAATCTTGAACATACACCCACACTTTGAACTATATCCGGTCTAGAGGAGGTAAGATACATTAATGAACCAATCATTCCCCTATACCGTGTTTCATCCACATCTTTGCCATTGTCATCTTTTTCAAGTTTATTGTTTGGATGCATTGGTGTTCCCATTGGTTTGGAATTTTCTAAGCCAAATTTCTTTATCAATTCTTTTGCATACTTGCCTTGGTGAATAAAGGTACCACTAGGAGTTTGTTTAATTTGGAGGCCAAGAAAGAAAGTTAGCTCTCCCATTAAACTCATTTCAAACTCACTAGTCATGAATTTTCCAAACTCTTCACACAAGGACTCATTGGCCGATCCAAACACAATATCATCCACATAAACTTGAACAAGGAGAATATCATTATTAGAAACTTTGATGAACAAAGTAGTGTCGGTGGTTCCCCTTTGAAAATGATTTTCTAATAGGAAGGCACTAAGCCTTTCATACCAAGCTCTTGGAGCTTGCCTAAGGCCATAAAGGGCCTTTGAGAGTTTAAAAACATGATTTGGAAAATTTTTATGTTCAAAACCGGGGGGTTGAGCCACATACACTTCTCTATCAATAAAGCCATTAAGGAAAGCACATTTGACATCCATTTGAAACATTTTGAAACCCTCATGAGCAGCATAGGCAAGAAGCAACCTAATTGCTTCCATTCTAGCTACCGGAGCAAAAGACTCATCAAAATCAATTCCCTCTTCTAGATAGTAACCTTGGGCCACTAATCTAGCCTTGTTACGAACAACTTGTCCATCCTCACCAAGTTTATTTTTAAATACCCACTTAGTACCCGTTACCTTCTTACCATCTGGATGAGGTACTAATGTCCAAACCTCATTCTTGTCAAATTGAGCAAGCTCCTCTTGCATGGCCTTGACCCATGATGGATCTTCAAGAGCTTGTTTGACATTGTTGGGCTCCATTTGTGACAAGAGAGCAAAGTTACTAGGTTCGGTTTGCCTTTTGGTGGAGGATCTTGTTGTTACACCTTGAGAGGGATCACCAATGATGAAGTCATGAGGATAACCCCTCATAGACTTCGATTCTCTAGGCTTTTGGACAGGTGTAGAGCTTTGATGAACTTCTGGTGGTCTCACTATTTCAGTTGCTCGTGTCTGCTCAGGAGACAAAATGGAAATGTCTCCTCCAATCTGACGAGACAAAACTGGACTGGCAGATTCTTCATTCTGTACAGATTTGGGATTTTCTTTGCTTGTTCCAGCTTCTTCACCATCTGAATCATTATCTATCACAGTACTGGGAATTAAGTTAGAATCACAAAAAGCAACATGTATGGATTCCTCTATGGTTCTATGCTCTTTGAGATAAACTCTATAGGCCTTGCTTGTGGTGGAATATCCAACAAACATTCCTTCATAAGATTTTGGATCAAAGTTACCAAGATTTTCTTTGTTGTTAAGAACAAAACATTTGCATCCAAAAACATGAAAGTACTTAAGATTTGGAGGGGTTCCTTTCCATAGATCATAAGGAGTTCTTTTCAACCCTTTTCTAATAATTGTTCTATTTAAAATATAACATGCTGTGTTTACAGCTTCAGCCCATAGAAATTTAGGAATCTCATTCTCACATAGCATAGCCCTAGTCATTTCTTGAAGGCTTCGATTCCTTCTTTCAACCACCCCATTTTGTTGGGGGGTTCTAGGGCATGAAAAATTATGAGAAATCCCTAAGTCATCACAAAATTTTTCAAAGTCTTGATTTTCAAATTCTCTTCCGTGATCACTTCTCAAATGGGCAATTTTCAAATCCTTTTCATTTTGAATTTTTCTTGCAAAGGGTGGAGAAGGCATAAAATGCATCATTCTTATGAGCAAGGAAAAGTACCCAACCAAATCTAGAGTAATCATCTACCACCACAAGACCATAGTGTTTACCTCCTAAACTTTGAGTTCTAGTAGGACCAAAAAGATCAATATGTAACATTTCCAATGGCCTTTTAGTTGAGATTCCATCTTTTGATTTAAAAGAGGATTTTACTTGTTTGCCCAATTGGCAAGCATCACAAGTAAGATCCTTATCAAACTTGATGTTTGGAATACCTCTAACCAATTTCTTTTTGACTAGCTTAGAAATTTGGTACATGCTAGAAGGAACCAACTTTCTATGCCAAAGCCATTTTTCAGATTCAATAGATGTAAAGCATGTTACATTTTGTTCCTTTAAATCCTCAAGAGTTAATCCATACACATTGTTGCATCTTTTAGCTTCAAATAGAACATCCCCAGTTTTCTCACAAACAACTAAACAAACAAACTTCTTAAAAATAACTTCAAAACCCAAATCACATAATTGACTAACACTAAGAAAATTATGTTTCAAGCCATGTACAAGGAGAACATCATTTATACAAGATGAGAAATTTTTACCCACTTTCCCAACAGCTACTATTTTTCCTTTTGCATCATCACCGAAAGTGACAAATCCTCCATCATATTCATCAAGCTTTATGAAGAAGGTTGTCTTTCCGGTCATATGCCTAGAGCATCCGCTATCCATGTACCACATATTTTCCCTTTTTTTGGACGCTAGGCATACCTACAAAATAAGCTCAAGTGACCTTAGGTATCCAAATTTTCTTGGATCCTTTCACGTTAAACCATCTCCTATGTCCCAAATCATTGTAATCAAAAATAACTTTGTAAACTTTATCACCAATCATTCTTTCACCAAATAAACATTGAATTGGAAAATGACCACTTCGGTTACACAATCTACAAATCTTGGAGTTGTTGTTTTGTTAAAGTAGGTGGGATCTTGAAACCTTGTGTCATTGGATGAAGAAGGTTTATCTTTGAAAGAGGGTTTCTCATCAGATTTATAAAATCCCAATCCAGCTTTATCAAAAAGTGGTTTTTGACTAGCCAATATTTTATTTAGATTTTCAGAACTGAGAGTAAATTTGGCAAAGTCATTTTCAAGATTTTTAACCTTTTTCCGCAACTCTTCATTTTCCTTAAAATAGTTTACATATGCCACTACCGAGTGATTACTTTCACAGCTTCTAAGTTGGGCTTTCAACTGCTTATTTTCTTCCACAAGATCACAGCAGTTTTGGCCTCCCTTAGTTTTTCTTTAAGAAAATCATTTTCAACTTTAAGAATGAAAATTTGTTGTTCAAGATCTTGATTATCAGCCAGAAAACATCTTATTTTTTCAGAGAGGTGATCTATCATGAGATGAAGGTCTTTGGTGTCAGGGTTTTGAAAAAATACCTGATCTACATGATCTGCCATGAGACAAGGCTGTGACTTAGTCTCAGATTCTTCATCACTGTCCGAGTCATTTTCTAAGTCTTCCCATGATGCTATCAGACCTTTCTTCTTTCCTCCTTTTCTCTTTTCCTCCCTTTTTAACTTGGGACAATCGGATTTGTAATGCCCCATTTCCTTGCAGTTGAAACAAGTTACTTTGCTAAGGTCTTTCTTCATTTCCTTGAGCTACTGCCTTTGCCTTTGAACTTCATCATTTTTCTGAATTTTTTGGCAAACATCACAAATTCATTTTCAGATGAGTTATCACTGGATTCATCATCCAGAGGGTTAGTAACAGAAGAAAATGCAATTCCTTTCTTTTCTGGCTCTTTTTTCAAATAAGTGTTTTCAAAAGCAAGAAGATTTCCTCTCAAATCATCAAGTGTCATGGAATCAATATTACTGCTCTCAGAAATAATTAAAGCTTTTGTTTCTCACTCTTTAGTGAGACATCTCAGCACTCTTCTCACAAGCACAAAATCAGAATGTGTTACTCCCACAGCATCCAAGCCAACAGTAATGGTATTGAACCGTTCGAACAGTTCATCAATAGATTCTCCTTCCTTCATTGTAAACATTTCATATTCCCTGTTTAACATGTCTATCCGAGTCTTCTTAACAATGGTGGTTCCTTCATGAGTGATTTGTAATTTATCCCAGATTTTCTTTGCCGTTGTGCATCGTGATACCCGTCGGTACTCCTCAAAGCTAATAGCACAGTTGAGTAGATTTATGGCCTTGGCGTTTAGTTCCACTTTCTTCCTATCTTCCTCGGTCCAGCTTGCTTCCGGTTTAAGAGTGACTACTCCTTCAGCACTTGCGTTAGTAGGGAACTGTGGTCCTTCTAGGATGATCTTCCAAAGCCTGTAGTCTACTGCTTGCACAAAGATCTTCATTCTCTCCTTCTAATAGGTATAGTTTTTCCCATTGAAAAGAGGCGGTCTGTTGTTTGACTGGCCTTCTATAAGATTGTAGGACACCAAATTTGAGCCACTGCTTTCTGCCATGAGGATCTTTTCTCCAAGCTGCAAAGCTTGATCTCTTTGAGACCAAGCTCTGATACCAATTGATAGTTTTAGTGGCTATGAGAAGGGGGGTTGAATCTTAGCCCCCTTTTTGCTTGCTAACCCTTGCTGAATTTAGAGGAGACTTCTCTGTTTTTATCTCATCCTTAGCCACGAGACTTTTTCATTTTGTCTCGTCACTTGTCATGAGACATTTTTTATTTTTAGCTCCTGTGCAGTAGAAACAAAAATGGAGTAGGAGAGAGAAAAGATTACACCCAGATATATCCTGGTTCGGCTGCTAAGTGCAGTACAGCCTACATCCAGTCTCCATCACAAACATGATGGAATTTCACTATAATCATCCAGATTACAAATTGTAAAGTGCTAACCCAACTTACAAGGGGATTCCCACAGAATCATGAAACACAACATAGACGTACAAAGGAACTCTAAGACTTCTATGGCTTTTTCTTTTAATTTTGCACTCTCTGCCTTTTTTCGCTCTATGGCTTTTTCATACAAACCTCACTGTTTGACTTTTTTCCATGAGACTCAAGACATGACAAAATTAAACAGAAAAATTATAAAACAGAATACATTGAAGGAGAAGAAAATCTGTAAGCTTAGGTAGCTATGAGACTTCTGTGCCTTGCACTCTCACTTTCTTTCCTTGAGTCAAACCATGACTGTTCACCCCTTTTATAGAGAAGTGAAGCCTTCACAGTTGAAACACAAAACCGAGCTTAGCTCCTTTTCCTTCAAAACAAACCTGTTTGGCCACAGAGAGAGAAGAGGAAACTCATGCAAAAACCAACATGCAAATAACTCTAGTTCTTCCTTGGTCATCACTCTTCATCAATCCGAGCGCTCCATCCTTGGCTTCTTCTCCAAGATAGATTTCTAGCCCTTGATGCTTCAAGATGATGATGGCTTCATCTGCTCCAATCTCTGCCTCTTCCATCACTTCGCCACTCTAGCTACTTCCTGTGGTGGTTGAGCAGAATCAGAGGTAAGCCATGCCTCCAAGAATCTCTTCCTTGCTGGCTGAATCTTCTTCTTTCTTTTTGAGTATGAAGGATCCGAGATTAACTCACCAAATCTTACTATTTTTGGTGATAATCTCAGCCACAACATACTTTTCTTTTTCTTTTTCGTGCCATCAACTCGATGGTCTTTAGGCTTGCTTTCCCTTCCTTTCGGTAGCTCCATGTAGCTTCCATGGCTTCTTGGTTAATGACCAAAGAGAAGAGAGAAAGAGATGAGAGAGAGTGTGAAGTTAAAGTAAAAGCAATTAAGTGAAAAGAAGCATATGATGGATAGCTTTTACTTCCCTTGCTTTGAGTAGCGTATAGCATTAATCATAATGATTCCCATCAAATCAAAGTCAAGTTCTCTCTCATGTTTCCAATGCTAGTATATTAAGTTTTGAAATCCATCCTTAGCAAGCATTGGAATCCGTTGGAAAGCATGAAGCCTATATGCTTTCTTGGTTTTGGACCAAGCTTGGAAACATTCAGAAATTAATGTTGGGCTTGTTAATAACAAAATTAAGTCTGGCCCAATTAGTAACATTTGCTTTCCTGGTGAATTTTGGTTTTAGATCAAGCACAGGAAGCTTTCATCAAAATCAAATATGGGCTTAGTTGCAACAACATTGAGCTTGGCCCTTTAATACAACAATTCAGCCATATAATAGGAAGCATGTAACAAGGCTGATTGTTGGTTTTAATTTGGGCTAGCAGCATTTTATTTTTCGGCCCAATTAAAACCTGCATCACAAAATTATTAATTAACATATGTTAAATGAAGATTAAATTAATAATTTTGCAATTAAATATTTTAATAATGTTTGCTCATCACAAATATTAATTTGGAGTTTTCTAAACTCATCAGTGTTCTATTAGATTTATTGATTGTTTGTTTGTTTTTATGCTATTTTGGCTTGCTAGTTTAAGTGCTTGATTTACTTTCATCTTATTTGAATTATATGCTTTGTTCCTCATGCTTGAATAAAAGAAAAATAACTGTGAAATAGAGAAAGAGTAAAAGTCTGGTATGATATGAGACAAAATAAGGTTATGTGGTGGTATGTGCTGGCTCATTAGTTGATTTATGAATAAGGCTAAATGTTGGCATGACTTTGTGATATGAACTTGAGTTACATTTCATAAGACTTGACAAATGAAAGCGGTCCAAAATAAAAGAAAGAAAATGTAAGAAAAAGAAGCAAAAAGAAATAAACAAGGCTAGGCACCAATGGCTTGAGATTTGGATACCTGCCTGTGATGCTTTTGTACAAAGATAAGCTTGGATAACTAGGTTCTGAGGGGTGCTTCATCACCCGGCAACTTGGGTTAACTAACTCGGGATTGCCAACCAAAAGTCCACTATCAAGAGCTACTTTGAGACAAAGCATTTAGTGACCCAAAGAGGTGCTGGGTATCAATTTCCAAAGAACAAAACAAGTTGAATGCCCGTGATGTGTGTGTGCTGAGGAGAGGCTTGAGCAAGTAAGCCCATAGGGGTGTCTCAACACCTAGCATCTTGAACCAACTGGGGCGGGAATGCTGGCTGAAAGCTTACTCTAAAAAGCTGCCTTACCATATAGCATTAAGCCTCAACCAAGAAAAGAACTAAGGACCAAGCAATAACAAGTCTCATTTTTTGTGTAATTCAAGTAAGGATCCAAAGGAATGCTGATGACTCAGCCATAGAATAAAAATCCCAAGATACCATGCATGAAAACCCCATTTACCAGTATTCAATGTCTTCCAATAAAGGCTTATATACTTCTCTGCTTCTAGTAATTTTCCTTATGTTTTTTATGCCATGGCATCTTGGCCAGTTTAACTGACCTTTTCTTAACTGTTTTAGGGTAGTTTCATGCATTTTCTTAGTAAATAAGCAAGTTTTGGGTAAAAATACACTTACATCTTGTTTCAAGCAAACATTGTGAACTTTACATGATTTCATGAGAATTATGCATGAATTGAATGATAAAATGGAGGATGCATGATTTCATGACGTGGAACAAAGCTTTGATGCATCTTGTTTGTTTGATTTCAGGACAAAGGAAGCAAAGAAGAGCCACGTTAGCCGCCACATTAGTACTAACGTGACCACTAATGTGGAATGGGAGCAAGCTTGTAGCGTTAGTGGAAAAGGTATCACCAATAACGCCATCAAAAGCTATCATAACCCACGTTAGTTACATTAACGTGGGAACTAACGTGGAAGGAAAGGGAAGCTCTAACGTTAGTGGTAAAAGTAAACACCACTAACGTTCCAAAAGGCCACGCATAGCCACGTTAAAACTCGTGTTAATTCAATTAATGTGAACTCTAACGTGGAATAAAGAAGAGATTGCCAACGTTAGTGACACTCACCTTTGTCACTAACGCTGGATCGGGCCAAGATTGCCTATGTTAGTGGTCACGTTAAGACCACTAACATGAATGGTAACGTGGAGCAATGAATGATGGGCCAACGTTAGTGACACTAACCTTTGTCAGTAACATTGGAGATAGCAAGCACAACCACATTAGTGGTCATGTTAATGCCATTAACGTGAGGCACTAACGTGGAAAGAAGGGGCATTTTGAAGCGTTAGTGACAAAGGTGAGTGTCACTAACGCCCTCAAGCTTGTGCATGCCCACATTAAGGGCCACATTAGTTACACTAACGTGGATCACTAACATGGGAAAGAGGGACAAGGAGTAGCGTTATTGGTAAAAGTGAGTGCCAATAACGCTTGCGAAGGGCTAAGAGGCTACGTTAGTGGTCAAGTTAGTATCACTAACGTTGAAGTTAACGTAGATCAACTGGTTTGGAACGTTAGTGACAAAGTTATCATCACTAACACTTTCAAACCCAAGTTTACACCTAACGTTAACGCCACTAACATCCTAACTAACGTCCTACCATGCCTAACTCACATTCTTTCTGCAAGCAAAGCTGAGCCCACTGAAGACTGTAACTACTTCAACTAAAGATCAAAGGCCCATATCCAAGATTTGAAGAGCTAACTAGAAGATGAGAAGAGTAGTATATATAGGAAGTAGTTTTGAACTAGAAAGGAGTCTGGGCAGTATTGGGAACTACATTCTATATATTTACATTTCCTGCAAATTCTAGTTTACTAGAGAATACACTCTTCTCTATCATCTTCCATTTTCAGAGCTATGAACAACTAAACCCCTTTTCATTGGGTTAGGGAGCTCTGTTGTAATTTGATGGATTAATTATAGTTTTCATTCTTCTTCCTCTTTCTTTTCTCTTGATTTACTAGAAAGCTTTCGATCTTAAATCAATTGGTTAGTTGTCTTGGAAAAGAAACTCTACATAATTGGATCTCCTCTGAGCCTTGGAAAAGGGATGAGGAGATCATGCTAGAATTACTTTCTCATGTTGGACCAAATTGGGGTTCGGATGGATATAGTAACATATAATCCTACCAACACTTTGATTTGGAAATACATGTGGTATAATCAGTGACCATACTTCATCTCTTCCCATTAGCAATTAAATCAAGGAATTGGCCAATTGTTCAAGCTTAGAGAGATTGGGTTGCCAAGGAATTGGGATCCAATCACTTAAGATTGCCAAGGAGATCAGTGAATGCATTGATTGAGGAAGAGATGAGAATGAACTTGATCTGGAGAATGCAACATCTCCTAAGCCCAATGAATCCCCCATTTCTGATCTTACCTATTCTCTTTACCTTCTGCCATTTACTTTTATGTTCATCACCTCAAATCCCCATTTAAGATTCTGCAATTTACTTTCTGCAATTTACATTCTGCTATTTATTTCCAGTATTTACATTTTCTGTCATTTGCTTTCCCACCATTTAACTTTCTATAATTATCAACTTAATTTCTGCTTAGCTCAACTATAACATTCCTCCAATTAAAGTTGCTTGACCAATCAATCCCTGTGGGATTCGACCTCACTCTATTGTGAGTTTTTACTTGACGACAATTCGGTATACTTGCCGAAGGGAAATTTGTTGAGAGACAAGTTTTCGTACATCAAGTTTATGGCGCCATTGCCAGAGATTGATTTTGTATCGACAATGATTAAGTTGGAGGATAACTATATTGAGCAATTTTCTTTGTTTTGATTATTTCATCTTAGTCATTTACTTCCAGTTTAGCTATTTTGTTTGCTTTTTCTTTCTTCTTCATCTGTTTACCTTGTTATCTACAATTTAGTTTACTAACCCACTAACTGTTTGATACATTGCACCACTCACACTAACAGCCAATCTAACAAGAGTAATTTCTTCATTTATTTTCTTTCTTACTTTTTGCTTTGTTGGTTGTATGACAGGTTGAAAAAGCGGAGCTTTAACTTCCTTTGATTCTGAACCTGAGAGGACCTTCCTTAGATTAAGGAGGGAAGCAAGAAGGAAGAGAGTCGTTGGTGCTGAAGAAGAGGAGGAGTATTTTGAAACAGACATGGAGGAGAATATGGAGAACCACCATGAAGAAGAAGTTCACAACCATGCCAGAGAAGGCCCAGTGAATTATGCTAGGCAAGAGAGAAGAGTTCTAGGCTCTTACATCAACCCAAACCCAAGAAATTGTGGAAGTAGCATTCAAAAGTCAACCATACATGCCAATAACTTTGAACTAAAGCCCCAGCTCATCACCCTCGTTCAGAACAACTGTGCATTCGGAGGAAGTGCCCAAGAAGACCCCAATCAACATCTAACCACCTTCCTAAGGATATGTGATACTGTGAAGTCTAATGGTGTTCATCCTGACACCTATAGACTGCTTTTGTTTCCCTTTTCACTCAAGGATAAAGCATTTAAATGGCTGTAATCTTTCCCGAAGGAGAGTTTAACAACGTGGGAAGATGTGGTGAATAAATTCTTGGCGAGATTCTACCCTCTTCAAAGAATCAACAGGTTGAGAGCTGAGGTACAAACCTTCAGGCAACAAGATGATGAAACTCTCTATGAGGCATGGAAAAGGTTTAAGGACTTAACAAGAAGGTGCCTACCAGACATATTCAATGAATGGGTGCAACTACACATTTTCTATGAGGGTCTTTCTTATGAATCAAAGAAGGCAGTAGACCACTCATCTGGGGGATCTCTAAACAAGAAAAACATCATTGAAGAAGGCATAGACGTCATCGAGACTGTAGCTGAGAATGACTACTTCTATGCTTCTAAAAGGAGCAACACTCGAGGAGTGATGGAGCTAAGCCATATGGATGCACTTCTGGCTCAAAACAAGATGATCACCAAGCAGTTAGCTGACCTTACCAAGAAGATGGAAGGGAACCAAGTTGCAGCAGTCACCACTTTATCATCAGCTCAAGAAGGAGTAAATACAGAGGAAAAGAGTGACTGGGAACAAGCCAACTATATTGGGAACTCACCTAGGTCGACCCATGATCCATACTCCAAAACTTATAATCCTGGATGGAAGAACCACCCAAACTTTGGGTGGGGAAATCAACAAAATCAAGGCCAAGATCAGAGACATCACAATCCCAACAACAATGAAACTCACCAATATTCCACACAGAGATCATATCAACACCCACCCAACAGTACCTCTCAACATCCATATCAAAACCAAAATGGCCTTTCTCACCCCTCCTACCTCAATTCACCATCACCATCCGAAGATAGACTCTCCAAAATTGAGACTCTACTTGAAGGTATATGCAAGGAAGCCCAAGACAACAGAGTGTTCAAGGATAAAGTGCGAGCTAATATCAAAAACCAGGGAGACACTATTAAGAGAATGGAGTCTCAAGTGGGATATCTCTCTCAGCAAATTCCCAAGCCTACTGATAGCTTCCCAAGTGACACAGAGAAAAACCTGAAAGGTGAAGCAAAAAAGGTAAGATAGGAAGAATGCAAGATGGTCACTATTAGTGATGAGGGGAGTGTGGAAGAACTGAACAAACCATTAGAACACTCTCAAGATATTCCAGTAGAGAAGCAAGAAGAGAGTGACCAAGAAACCAACCCCACACAAAGGAAGGAGCTAAGGGAGAAGGAGATTCTGAACCCATATGCACCTTTTCCCTAAAGACTCAAGGGGGTGTAGAAAGGAGAGTGTACTCAAAGTTTCTCGACATGTTTGCATCTCTCCATGTAAACATACCATTCATCAAGACTCTCCAACAAATGCCCTCATACATTAAGTGTATGAAAGAGCTACTGACCAAGAAAAATTCACTAAAGGGAGGGAAAATTATAGTGATGAATAAGGAGTGCAGTGCTCTCATTCAAATAGAGTTGCCTACAAAAAAGAAGGACCTAGGGAGTTTTCACATCCCTTGTGCTATAGGAGAAATAAGGATTGATAAGGGATTCTGTGACCTGGGAGCAAGCATCAACTTAATGCCTTTATCCCTCATGAAGAAGCTTCAAATCAATGAGCTAACGCCCACAGATGTAATCATCAAGTTGGCTGACAAAACTCAAAAACAAGCAATAGGAGTGGTTGAAACGTGTTGGTGAAGGTTGGGAACTACTTCCTTCCTACAAACTTTGTTATCTTGGATATAGAAGAGAGTCACCTCCATCCAATCATATTGGGAAGACCATTCCTAGCCACAGCCAGAGCACTTATAGATGTGGAGTGAAGAGAGCTAATATTGAGGATACATGATGAACAACTAACCTTCAATGTCTTCAAACACTCACAAGAAGCAGATCAAGAAAACAAGGAATTAAGGGAGGATCACAATAAGGCATTGGTGGAAGAAACAAGCACAGAAGTACAAAATTTACACCTAAGAATCCCTTTGGTTGATAAACAATACAGTCAGAAGGCACAACAGCTAAGGGAAACCCAAGAGGAGCTAAACCCACCAGAGTCATATGAGACCAGCAACAAAATTTCCCTGGAAAAAGAGGCCACAAGGAGCAGGGTAGCATTAAAAGAAACAAGGAAGAAGGCACCAAAGGGATGGAGGAACAAGAAGATCCCTACAGAGGATTTCTCTTCAGGGGATGAAGTAATCTCTGCTCATTTCCCATCTATCCCACCTCATCTCCCCACCATTCCATATCAGCTACCTCAAGTGTACACCATTAGTAGAATTCTCTCCTTAGAACATGTGGAGATTTTTAATAAAGCCAATGGAGAAAGATTCACTGCGAGAGAGGAAGATTTGAGGCATTACCAACCACCCTGACAAAGGCCAAACGTCAAGCTAATGACGCTTAAGAAGCGCTTCATGGGAGGCAACCCATATTTTATATCCTTTCCTTTAGACCTTTAATAGTAGTTAATAAAGCAAGGTTCATGAATTCCAAATCAACCTTGACAAACACTTAGATGAACCCTTGTATGCAACGTATAGTGAATAACAAGTTTGGTGTTCAAGGCACACTAAGAAGGCATGAACACAATTCATATCATGTCAATCTTAGAGCCTTAATTAGCTCTTTCTACATTACATGCTCACAAACTAAATTTGGTGTCACCAATGTTGCATACATGGACACTCAATCAGTCGGTTGGGTTGCATTCATGAATAGCATTTAGTTATTTAAAAACAAAAAAAAATTTAAAAAGTAGTTATTCCACTCTCTAACTTTTGCTGCCACTATTTAAACTCATTTTTTTTTCCTTTTATCTTATAGGAGAAATGAAGGGAAAATTGGCTGAAAGTGATGGGACAAATGAAGAAGGGGGTTCGGCCACTTCACAAAGGTCTCACCTTATGAACACATAGAAATCATGGAAGAAAGCTCAAAGAGGATATTTACTGTGAATGGGCAAAGACTCAAACACTACTTGGGCAACATGGGGGAAGGCCCCAAACTGAAGTATAATCTCAACTAAAGAAGCAACCGTCGAGCTAGCGACGCTAAAAAAAGTGCTTTGTTGGGAGGCAACCCAACCTAAGGTAGTTTTCTTTTCATTATTATCTCAATAAAAGATACAAGTAGAGTTCTCTGTATTGTGAGGAGCTAAGTTTGGTGTTGTACACCAAAACAATCCAAGGGTAAATGTGGAACTCTAAGTTTGGTGTTCCACCAAAGACTCCATTTGAAGATCGCATTGCAACCCTTCAATGATAAAGCATTAACTCTAACAATCAGAGAAACTACTTGATAAATGTTTAATTTCTAGTTCATAGTTTGCTTTTCTAGTTCATAGTTGTTTTCTTAATGAAAGCACATGAGGTTTCTGCATGTATTCAATTTGCTGCATTAGGCAAGGAACTAAGTTTGGTGTTCACACACCAAATTAAGTTCAGAAATTCACAAGCATACATGCATGCTAATTGTTTTTCAAGTGCTTGGGGAACAAGCAACTTCCAATAATTTTATAGGAATTCAATCAATCCCTTGGAATAACCATACACCATCATCCAAGGAGACAAATAAGGATGCAAAAGCTAGGATGATGATGACAAGGAAGAAACAAGAAGACATTAAGAGGTTGTATTGTATTTAACTGTCTCTGATTTGTAGTACTTTAATTGGAAATATGATTGAACCTTGTTCTCATGGACATTCATATTCTTCTTGTTCCTCTTTATTCACATATCAGGGTTGCTGGTCTAAGTTTCCAATTTTCATCTTCATCCTGCTTAAATGTATGTTTGTCCTTTTAGCTAAATAAAAGAAAATGTTATGAAAAACCAGAGTGGGATTCATCTTGTGAAGTAAGTTTTCAATGTTTGTGGTGTGGTAATTGATTAGCTAAGTTGGTTCACTAACAAGGTATACAGGCAACTAGATATTCTAAATCATATGCTTGAAGCACATTCTATGAGGCTTGCTAAACAACAAGATCCTAATAATAAAAAGGAAAAGAATAGTGAGAGTTTGAAAAAGAAAGAAAAAGAATAAGAAATAAGGCTAGGCACCAAGGGTTTGAATCTTGAGGCATATGTCTATGTTGTTCTTGTGTAAAAGATCTGCTTGGATGAAATAAGTTCTCAATAGTGCTTCATCACTTGGTAACTTGGGTTAACTAACCCAGGATTATCAGCTGAAAATCCACTATCAAGAGCAACCTTACTACAAAACACTTAGTAACCCAAAGAGGTGATGGACACCAAGGCCTCAAAAAAAAGAAAATAACAAATCATATGCCTGTGGCGTGCATGTATGGGGAAGAGAGACTTGAGGGAGTAGGTCCTTAGGGGTGTCTCAACACCTAGCACCTTGAACCAACTAGTTCAGGAGTGTTGGCTGAAAGCTTATCTTAAAGAGTCACCCCCTCACAAAGAACTTAGCTAAAAGAATGCAATAAACCCTGAAAAGAAAGGGGAGATCAATGAATAAGGATCTCATAGGGTGCAATCGAACGAGTATTCAAGAGCATGATGAGGACCTGAAAACCAGTAAAGGAATGAACCTAAGTTGCTATGCATGAAACCCCATAAATCTAGAAGTTGACTTCTATAATAAGGACTTGTTTCTCTTGTTTTTTCATTCATCATTCTTATGCTTTAGTACTTGCTTAGGGACAAGCAAGCTTAAAGTTTGGTGTTGTGATGCCAAGGCATCTTGGCCAGTTTCACTAACCTTTTCTTTAGTGTTTTAGGGTAGTTTCGTGCATTTTCTTAGTAAATAATCAAGATTTGGGTAAAAATACACTTACATCTTGATTCAAGCAAACATTGTGAACTTTACATGATTTCATGAGAATTATGCATGAATTAAATGATAAAATAGAGGATGCATGATCTCATGACTTGGAATAAAGCTTTGACGCACCCTGTTTGTTTGATTTTAGGACAAAGGAAGCAAAGAAGAGCCACGTTAGCCACCACGTTAGTCTCACTAACGTGAGCACTAACGTGGAGTAGGAGTAAGCTTACAAGTGGAAAAGTTATCACCAATAACGCCTTCAAAAGCCATCATAACCCACGTTAGTTACATTAACGTGCGAACTAACATGGAAGGAAAGGGAAGCTCTAACGTTAGTGGTAAAAGTAAACACCACTAACGTTCCAAAAGGCCACATATAGCCACGTTAAGAGTCACGTTAATTCAATTAACCTGAACTCTAACGTGGAATAAAGAAGATATCGCCAACGTTAGTGACACTCTCCTTTGTCACTAATGCTGGATCGGGCCAAGATTACCTACGTTAGTGGTCACGTTAAGATCACTAACGTGAATGGTAACGTGGAGCAATAAATGATAGGCCAACGTTAGTGACACTAACCTTTGTCACTAACGTTGGAGATGGCAAGCACAACCACGTTAGTGGTCACGTTAATGCCATTAACGTGAGGTACTAACGTGGAAAGAAGGGGCGTTTTGAAGCGTTAGTGACAAACGTGAGTGTCACTAACGCCCTCGAGCTTGGGCATGCCCACATTAAGCGCCACATTAGTTACACTAACGTGGATCATTAACGTGGGAAAGAGGGACAAGGAGTAGCGTTATTGGTAAAAGTGAGTGCCAATAACGCTTGCGAAGGGCTAAGAGGCTACGTTAGTGGTCACGTTAGTACCACTAACATTGAAGTTAACGTTGATCAACTGGTTTGGAGCGTTAGTGACAAAGTTATCGTCACTAACGCTTTCAAACCCAAGTTTACACCTAACGTTAACGCCACTAACGTCCTAACTAACGTCCTACCATGCTTGACTCACATTCTTTCTGCAAGCAAAGCTGTACCCACTGAAGACTGTAACTGCTTCGACTAAAGATCAAGGGCCCATATCCAAGACTTGAAGAGCTAACTAGAAGATGAAAAGAGTAGTATATATAGGAAGTAGTTTTGAACTAGAAAGGAGTCTGGGCAGTATTGGGAACTACATTCTATATATTTACTTTTCCTACAAATTCTAGTTTACTAGAGAATGCACTCTTTTCTATCATCTTCCATTTTTAGAGATATGAACAACTAAACCTCTTTTCATTGGGTTAGGGAGCTCTGTTGTAATTTGATGGATCAATTATAGTTTTCATTCTTCTACCTCTTTCTTTTCTCTTGATTTACTAGAAAGCTTTCGATTTTAAATCAATTGGTTAGTTGTCTTGGAAAAGAAACTCTCCATAATTGGATCTCCTCTGAGCCTTGGAAAAGGGATGAGGAGATCATGCTAGAATTGCTTTCTCATGTTGGACCGAATTGGGGTTTGGATGTATATAGTGACATATAATCCTACCAACACTTTGATTTGGAAATACATGTGGTATAATCTGTGACCATACTTCATCTCTTCCTATGAGCAATTAAATCAAGGAATTGGGCAATTGTTCAATCTTAGAGAGATTAGGTTGCCAAGGAATTGGGATCCAATCACTTAAGATTGCCAAGGAGATCAATGAATGCATTGATTGAGGAAGAGATGAGAATGAACTTAATCCGGAGAATGAAACATCTCCTAAGCCTAATGAATCCCCCATTTCTGATCTTACCCATTCTCTTTACCTTCTGCCATTTACTTTTATGTTCATCTCCCCAAATCCCCATTTAAGATTCTGCAATTTACTTTCTGCAATTTACATTCCACCATTTATTTCCAGCATTTACATTTTCTATCATTTGCTTTCCCGCCATTTAATTTTCTGCAATTATCAACTCAATTTCTGCTTAGCTCAACTAGAACATTCCTCCAATTAAAGTTGCTTGACCAATCAATCCCTGTGGGATTCGACCTCACTCTATTATGAGTTTTTACTTGACGACAATTCGGTATACTTGCCAAAGGAAAATTTGTTGAGAGACAAGTTTTCGTGCATCAAGTTTTACTGCTTGCTTGGGGACAAGCAAGATTTAAGTTTGGTGTTGTAATGACAAGTCATCTTAGGCTAGTTTCACAAGCCTTTTTCATTTGTTTTTACTTGCTTTTCATGCATTCTTAAGCAATAAGTAAGTGTTTGCATGAGAAATTCATGGTTGTCTTGATTCAATCAAACATTGCTAATTTTATGCATTTTCATGAGATTTATGCAAGAATTGATTGGTATTATGAAAGATGCAAAATCTTGTGATTATACCAAGGCTTTGATGAGTTTGTTTGGTTCATGATAGGTGAAAGAAAGCATGAAGTAAGATTGAAGAAGGAGCCTAGAGAAGATGAAGAAGAACCAACATTGGAAGAAAAGGCAGAGCAAGTCTCTGCATAAGTGTCGATGCTCACATTGGAGGGAGCGTTGGACATCCAACACTACCCACAACATTGTGAAAAAAAAATTTCAATTCTGGAGCCAAATGAGTTTTAAGCGATGCGTACTCGTCTATAACGTGTACGCGTGAAAACACATAATTTCTTCATCTGCGCGCAGGCGTGAGTCACACGCACGCGTGGAATGGCAAATTTGAGCATCCACGCATACGCATGGGTCACGCATACGCGTCAAAAACAAATGTTGGAGGCCCAACGTTGCCTCAAATGTTGTCTCCAACGTCCACGACGAGGAGCCCAGAATTTGGAGTTGAGAATTTTAAATCGACACATACGCGTCAATGACGCGTACGCGTGGATTGGAAAAATGGCAATGCGCACGTTAGCGTGGTGCACACGTATGCGTGGATAAGCTTTTCTGCCCATTTTACACGGACGCGCAGATAAACCCCATTTGTAGGGTTTATCTTGTATTGATTTTTGGAGATTTTTACACCTTTTACCCACATTTATTCAATGAATTAACATGATATTGTGATTGTCTCCTTATTTGTGCTTAGATGTGAAAACATGCTTTTTAGGCCTTTAACTTTATGATTTTAATCTCCCTTTGATTCCACTAGATTGATGTGTTTGTTAGTGATTTCATATTCAAAAGGCTAGGAATGGATCAAAGGAGTGAAGAGGAAAGCATGCAAAGTGGAGAAATCATGAAAAGCCAAAGAGTTGAACTCGCCCATGGACGCGCGCGCGCACCAAGCGCTTACGCGTACCTTGAAAAATGGCCCATGGACGCGTACGCGTGCTGTGCATGTACGCGTCGATGCTGATGTTTGATTTTTAAGTGAATTCGCGCCCAGCGAATTCTCAGGAGTTGTGGGGCCCAATCCCAACCAACTTTGGCGCCAAAGATGCTATTTAAAGCCAAGGATTGAAGAGCAAAGGGACTTTGGATCAATTTTTACACATTAGGATTAGTTAGAGTTAGTTTATAGAGAGAGAAGTTCTCACTTCTCTCTATAATTAGGATTAGGATTAGGTTTAGTTCTTAGATCTAGGTTTTAATCTTTGCTCTCATCTACTTCTACCTTTCAATTCCTTGTTGTTACATTCATCATTCTTCCATTCTTTTGTTGTAAACTCCTTTATAATGCTTTTATGTTTTGTTGTAGATCTACTCTTGTCTCTTCTATTTTCTTTCCATTCAATTCAAGGTAATTCATAATAATTGTGTTTCTTTTGATTGTTGTTGTTAATTCCTTGCAATAATTGTTGTTAGATTTCATTGTTGTTGTCAATTTACTATGCTTTTCTTTCATGCCTTCTAAGTGTTTGATAAAATGCTTGGTTGGATTTTAGAGTAGAATTTTATGCTTTTGGCTTGGAAAGATAACTTAGGAACTCTTGAGTTACTAATGTCCAAGTGATTGATGATTGGGAGCCATTGACTCTAGTTCTCACTAATTGGATTAGTAGAGAATTAGGATTTATGGACTAGGATTGATATAGCTCATTTAACTTTCCTTTACTAATAGTTAGATGATGACTTAATGGGATTGATCCTTGCCAATTCTCATATTATGGTTAGTGATAGGGATAGAGATCCTTTACCACCAAATCTTGCCAAGACCTTTTTAGCCATTAGTTTACTTTCTTGCCATTTATCTTTCATGTCTCTTATCAAAACCCCAAAAATAACTCATAACTAATAACAAGACACTTTATTGTAATTCCTAGGGAGAACGATCTGAGGTTTGAATACTTCGGTTATTAATTTTAGGGGTTTGTTACTTGTGACAAACAATCGTTTGTATGGAAGGATTATTGTTGGTTTAGAAACTATACTTGCAACGAGACTTCAATAGTGAAATTCTAAACCGTCAAAAATCTAATCATCAAAATGGCGCCGTTGCCGGAGAGTTGCAATGGTGTTGTGTTATTGGTTATTGTATATATGTGAATATTGTGAATAGCTTGATTTTTGCCTTTTGTTAGTATTTTCTAGTCTTTGGATTTGGTTTTCCTTGTTTCTCATTTGATTTTATTTTCCTTTTCTCTTGATATCATGGATTCTCACTTTGGCTATGAGCTTGGTTACAGTTATGTTGTAGGAAATGGGAGCTACAATGAAGATGTGTATCAAGGATGGGACAACCAAAGGTGGGAGGAGCCATATACATATGATCAACCTTCATGGCAACAACCTCCACCAATGCATTATGAACAAGAGCCATTCTATGATGCATATCAATCCAATGGCTATGGTGAATCCACTTGTGACTTTCAGGAACCACCACCATATGCCTATGATCCATACCCTCAATATAACCCTCAACCATACTCACAAGCCCCTTCTTACCAACTACCTTTATATGACCCTAATCCATATCCATCCTACCAACAACCATATGAGCCATATGAACCACATATAGAGTCACCACCATTCCAACATCAACATTTTCAAGAGCCACCCCCTCCATGTTATTACCAAGATGAACCACCTCTAATGTATGAGAACTTTCAACCACAAGATGAATTCTACCTTCCACCACAACCCTCCATGGAAGAATATCCATGTCCATCTTTCAAGGAAGCAATGGATCGATTTCAAGCAACCGTCCATGAAAAGTTAGATGCATGGGACTTATACCATATGTCCAAGGATGATTGTGGAGGAGCAACTGAAGAGGGAAGCATGAAAGGGATTGTAGAATCTCAACTTGAGAACAATAGATTGAAATGTGTGAGCAACAAATAGAACAAATGGAGTACATAGAATCACCACATCATTACTATGATGAACCACCTTCCTATTATGAACTCTTCTCCCAAAATGATGAACCCTTCCACCCACCCTAATCTCTAATGGATGAAACCCTTGGTGTTCTTCTTCAAGAGCAAGATGAAATGAAAAGGGATGTGCAACACTTTGTGGCTACCTTGACCGAGGTAGTAAGCCGATTAGCCTCCTAATGCTTCAATATTCAAGGAACTCCCATAGTTACATGTGAAGAATCTAAGGAAGAGCATAGCATGAAGGAGAGATTGGAAACTCCGGTGGAAAAGGAGGAATTATATGTGGTATTAGAACAATTGGAGAAGCCTATGATCATTGAAGACAAGGAAGAAGTGGTTGAAGACCTAGGAGATGCGGAACCTCCAGGGGAAACTAGAACCATAGAACATACCTCCAAGAAGATTGGATTTGATATTGAGGAGGAATGTGCACAACCTCCAAAACAAAATTTGAATGAAGACTTGGAGGGAATGAAGCAAGAATTGAGTTCCCTTGGTGATGAAGATCATGCATCCAATCTTTTTGGTGAAGAATCCTTTGAATTTGAAGAACCTTCTCCCAATGAATTTGAAAGTGATATGGAGGTAGATTTCTCTCGTCCTCCAATTTATGATTTGAGTGATGGAGAAGAGCTAGATGAAGTTGATGAACAAAGAATTGAGAATGAAGAAGTTTATGAAGAGGTGGAGATTGACAAGAAAGCAAACAAGGGAGTAGAGCTTGCAAGGACATTGGAGATACCTCTCCCCAAGCCACCACCATCCATTCTCTCATTCAAATGGGTAAATTCCTTATACTTAAGCTTTATTATTCCCCTTGAATATGGTTTGATTGAAATGGATGGTCAACTTAGACACATTTGTGGCTTTAAGAGTAAAAAGGAGATGGTTAGTGGTTGGAAATGCCATTCTAGGTTCACCATGGTTACATATTCAAAGCACAATTGCAAGGTTTGGTGTAGAACTAGATTGCTTGGGTCTAGGATGATGTTTGGTCACCTCTTTGAGAATTCTAAGTTTCTACCACCCGAATGGAACAATGATGATCAACTTAAAGACGGGTGTCAAAACAAAGTGTGGGACCCCAGATCGCACAAGAAAAATCAAATTTGGGAGCCCATAGTGTGTGTAGAACTCCATCAAAGTTTGGAGATATTAATTTTGAAGAATGAGGTACAATGGAGAACCAAGCATTGGTGGGAGTTCCAAGAAGAGTTTAAGCACAAGCCACCTTGAGAGGAGCTCCCCATAAGTCCAACTTAAGGACAATAAACAAAAGTGCTAAGTGGGAGACACCCCACCATGGTAACTTCTTTTTATTTTCTCTTTTTGTACATATTGGTAATTAGTTTAAATTCATGTTTTTGGTTGATGTGTTGAGTTTATGTAGTATTTTAGTATGTTAAATAAGGTTTTAGGGTGTTTTGGTAGCTGTTTGCAGGTCATGCGTACGCGTGGATATGCGAACGTTGGCACTCCAACATTGAGTATAACGTGAATGACAGCAACCAGAATCCATTTTTCACAATAACGTTTGGCTCAACATTTGGCCAAAAACATTGACTCCAACTTCAACACCAAAAAGGCATAATTGGCACACTCTTTTCCTCAATTTCATTAGGCACTGATCCAATCAATCCTTGCTTCAATCCTAGAGAGCATTAGGAGTAAGATTAGAGTAGAGAATTCTTTTTGATACACTTTTAATTTTCTGCAATTGTCATATTTCAGTCTTGAATTCAATTTTACAGTTTCGTTTTCCAATGAGCTTGATTTACTCTTCCTGTAATTCTAAGCAATTCTCTTCTGCAATTTCACATTGACATTGAGCTTGATTTACTTTCCTGCACCTTAACATTTTATGCAATTGTTCTGATTAATTGATCTATTGCCTCCTTTACTTTCTAGCACCCAGCTTCCTTTACATTTGATGCAATTTACATTTCTTGTCATTTAAGTTTCTGAAATTTAAATTTATTGCTCTTTAATTTTCTATCCAATTTACTTTCTACACTTTAAATTCCTTGCAATTTCTTTCTGTTGGTTGCACTTCACACAATTCACTCAATGTTAGCTTGACTAAACTAATTACCCACTAAAGTTGCTTGATCCGTCAATTCATGTTGAATCGACCTCACTCTAAGTGATTTATTACTACTTGATGCGACCCGGTACACTTGCCGGTGAGTTTTTGATCTGTGGGAAGTTTTACGTCAATGCTTGGATGACTTACAAGCATGCACAAGGCTTGAACCTGGACCCGAAGAACTAGCGTACTATGGTCCGAGGGGTGATTACGGAGTTCAGTCTCGAGAGTGTGAGGAAAGTACTACAACTACCACCATCCAAAGAGGATCCTCATTCTTACACTCAGAGGGTCAACACTGACCAGATGCTAGACCAAATCCTCACAGACATATGCCTCCCTAGAGCACAGTGGAGGAGAGACACCAGAGGTCTACCATACTAGCTGGGTAGGCATGACTTGAAGTCGGTTACTAGAGGATGGTTGGAGTTCATTTAGTGCTCTATCATCCCCACAAGCAACCAGTCAAAGGTTACTATTGACCGAGCCGTGATGATTGGTGGACGAAATTGTGATCACATCAACATAGTATTCTTTGTTGTTGTGTGGAATCATTATTGTGGCTCTTGGCTATGTGTGGACACAACTCCGTTCAACTTAACCAACAAGTGTACTGGGTCATCCAAGTAATACCTTACGTGAGTAAGGGTCGATCCCACAGAGATTGTTGGTATGAAGCAAGCTATGGTCAACTTGTAAATCTCAGTTAGGCAGATTAAATGATTATGGATTTCGAAAATTAATAATAAAAAGAAAATAAAATAGGATAGAAATACTTATGTAAATCAATAGTGGGAATTTCAGATAGGCGTATGGAGATGCTGTGCTCCCCTCGAATCTCTACTTTCTTATTACATTCATCCAATCCTTCCTACTCCTTTCCATGGCAAGCTGTATGTAGGGCATCACCGTTGTCAATGGCTACATCCCATCCTCTCAGTGAAAACGTTCCTACGCTCTGTCACAACACGGCTAATCATCTGTCGGTTCTCAATCAGGTTGGAATAGAATCCCTAGATTCTTTTGCGTCTGTTACTAATGCCCAGCCTTCAGGAGTTTGAAGCTCGTCACAGTCATTCAATACCGGAATCTTACTCGGAATACCACAGACAAGGTTAGACTTTCCAGATTCCTGTCACGGATCATCACATTCATCAAAGTGTTGTGCAACGTATATCTTGGAATAAGAATAAAAGAGAATTGAATAGAAAGTAATAGTAATTGTATTGAAACTTGAGGTACAGCAGAGCTCCACACCCTTAATCTATGGTGTGCAGAAACTCCACTGTTGAAAATACATAAGTGAAAGGTTCAGGCATGGCCGAATGGCCGGCCCCCTGAATGATCAAGAGACCGAATGATCAAAGACTACAAAGTCAAAAGATTAAACTGTCAAAATATGTCTAATACAATAGTAACTTATCCTATTTATACTAGACTAGCTACTAGGGTTTACATGAGTAAGTAATTGATGTATAAATCCACTTTCGGGGCCCACTTGGTGTATGTTTGGGCTGAGCTTGATCTATCCATGAGCTGAGGCTTTTCTTGGAGTTGAACTCCAAGTTATAACGTGTTTTGGGCGTTCAACTCCAGATCATGACGTGTTTCTGGCGTTTAACTCCAGACAGCAGCATGTACTTGGCGTTCAACACCAAGTTACGTTGTCAATTTCCGAATAAAGTATGGACTATCATATATTTCTGGAAAGCTCTGAATGTCTGCTTTCCAACACCGTTGAGAGCGCACCAATTGGAGTTCTTCAGCTCCAGAAAATCCATTTCGAGTGCAGGGAGGTCAGATTCCAACAGCATCAGCAGTCCTTTTGTTAGCTTTTTTCAGAGTTTTGCTCAAATCCCTCAATTTCAGCCAGAAATTACCTGAAATCACAGAAAAACACACAAACTCATAGTAAAGTCCAAAAATATGATTTTTGCCTAAAAACTAATAATATTCTACTAAAAACTAATTAAAACATGCTAAAATCTACATGAAATTACCCCCCAAAAAGCGTATAAAATATCCTCTC
>NC_029780.3:76043232-76043359 GCF_000817695.3 Arachis duranensis | reverse complement strand
TTCTCTAGGAACTTAGAATTTCGGATAGTGTCATTGATTCTCCTACTTAAGTATGTTGATTCTTGAACATAGCTACTTATGAGTCTTGGCCGTGGCCCTAAGCATTTTGTTTTCCAGTATTACCACC
>NC_029780.3:76042265-76043143 GCF_000817695.3 Arachis duranensis | reverse complement strand
TCAGCTTTGCTAGAGTCCCCAGTTAGTGGTGTCCAGAGCTCTTAAGCACACTCTTTTGCTTTGGATCACGACTTTAACCACTCAGCCTCAAGCTTTTCACTTGGACCTTCATGACACAAGCACATGGTTAGGGACAGCTTGATTTAGCCGCTTAGGCCTGGATTTTATTTCCTTGGGCCCTCCTATCCATTGATGCTCAAAGACTTGGATCCTTTTTACCCTTGCCTTTTAGTTTTAAGGGCTATTGGCTTTTTCTGCTTGCTTTTTCTTTTTCTTTCTATATATATATATATTTTTTTTTTCACAAGCTTTTTACTTTTCACTGCTTTTTCTTGCTTCAAGAATCAATTTTATGATTTTTCAGATCATCAATAACATTTCTCTTTGTTCATCATTCTTTCAAGAGCCAACAATTTTAACATTCATAAACAACCAGATAAAAAATATGCACTGTTTAAGCATTCATTCAGAAAACAAAAAGTATTGTCACCACATCAATATAATTAAATTAAATTCAATGATAAATCCGAAATTCATGTACTTCTTGTTCTTTTGAATTAAAACATTTTTCATTTAAGAGAGGTGAAGGATTAATGGATTTTATTCATAGCTTTAAGACATAGTTACTACATACTAATGATCATGAAATAAAGACACAAAACATAGATAAATACAACATAAAAACCGAAAAGCATAAAGAAATAAGAACAAGGAATGAATCCACCTTAGTGGCGTCTTCTTCATGAAGGACCAACAATGTCCTTAAGCTCTTCTATGTCCCTTCCTTGCCTTTGTTGCTCCTCCCTCATTGCTCTTTGATCTTCTCTTATTTCATGGAGAATGATGGAGTGCTCATGATGTTCCACCCTTAATTGTTC
>NC_029780.3:76041185-76041994 GCF_000817695.3 Arachis duranensis | reverse complement strand
GGGCTCTTCTTGACTCTGAACTGAGAGAAGCTCTTCATGCTTACTCTCTTCTATCAGAGATGGATGGCCATGTGCCTTAAACACAAGGTAGTCCTCATTCAATTGAAGGACTATTTCACCTCTGTTGACATCTATCACAGCTCCTGCTGTGGCTAGGAAAGGTCTTCCAAGGATGATGCATTCATCCACTTCCTTCCTAGTGTCTAAGATTATGAAATCAGTAGGGATGTAAAGGCCTTCAACCTTTACTAACACGTCCTCTACTATTCCATAAACTTATCTCAATGACTTGTCTGCCAATTGTAATGAGAACAAGGCAGGTTGTACCTCAATAATCCCCAGCTTCTCCATTACAGAGAGTGGCATAAGATTTATCCCTGACCCCAGATCACATAGAGCCTTTTCAAAGGTCATGGTGCCTATGGTACAAGGTATTAAGAACTTGCCAGGATCTTGTTTCTTTTGAGGTAGAGTTTTCTGAATCCAGGTATCTAGTTCATTAATGAGCAAGGGAGATTCACTTTCCCACGTCTCATTACCAAACAACTTGGCATTCAGCTTCATGATAGCTCCTAAATATTGAGCAACTTGCTCTTCAGTCACATCTTCATCCTTTTCAGAGGAAGAATAGTCTTCAGAGCTCATGAATGGCAGAAGGAGATTTAATGGAATCTCTATGGTCTCTGTATGAGCCTCAGATTCCCTTGGATCCTTAATAGGAAACTCCTTCTTGCTTGAAGGACGTCCCAGGAGGTCTTCCTCACTAGGATTTTCGTCCTCTTCCTCCCTTGTGCATTCGGCCATATTGA
>NC_029780.3:76037936-76041029 GCF_000817695.3 Arachis duranensis | reverse complement strand
TATCTTGTTTCATTCATGAAACTGAAAGTGGCCTTTGACAGATCAGAGACTAGATTGGTTAAATTAGAAGTGTTTTATTCAGAATTCTCTATCTGTTATTGAGAAGATGATGGATATGGCTTGCTATTGCTCAGCCTATTGCGTCCACCATTGTTAAAGCCTTGTTGAGGCTTTTGTTGATCCTTCCATGAGAAATTTGGATGATTTCTCCATGATGAGTTATAGGTGTTTCCATAAGGGTCACCCATGTAATTAACCTCTGCCATTGCAGGGTTCTCAGGATCATAAGCTTCTTCAGAAGCTGTCTCTTTAGTACTGTTGGATGCATGTTGCCATCCATTCAGACTTTGAGAGATCATGTTGACCTGCTGAGTCAACACTTTGTTCTGAGCCAATATGGCATTCAGAGCATCAATTTCAAGAACTCCTTTCTTCTGAGATATCCCATTATTCACGGAGTTCCTCTCAGAAGTGTACATGAATTGGTTGTTTGCAACCATATCAATGAGTTCTTGAGCCTCTTCAGACATTTTCTTTAGGTGAATAGATCCACCTGCAAAATGGTCCAATGACATTTTCGAAAATTCAGACAGGCCATAATAGAATATATCTAATATGGTCCAGTCTGAAAACATGTCAGATGGACATCTTTTGGTCAGCTGCTTGTATCTTTCCCAAGCTTTATAGAGGGATTCACCATCTTTTTGCTTGAAGGTCTGAACATCTTGTTTGAAGGTTTGAACATCCACTCTCAGCTTGCTCAGCTTTTGAGGAGGAAAGAATTTATCCAAGAAGGCTGTGACCAGCTTATCCCAGGAGTCCAGGCTATCCTTAGGTTGTGAATCCAACCATATTCTAGCTCTGTCTCTTACAGCAAAAGGGAAAAGTATGAGTCTGTAGACTTCAGGATTAACTCCATTCGTCTTTACAGTCTCACAAATATTCAAGAACTCAGTTAAAAATTGATAAGGATCTTCAGATGGAAGTCCATAAAACTTGCAGTTTTGTTGCATTAAGGCAACTAGCTGAGGTTTCAGCTCAAAGTTGTTGGCTCTAATGGCAGGAATGGAGATGCTTCTTCCATCAAATTTGGACGTTGGCTTTGTGAAGTCACCAAGCATTCTCTTTGCATTATTATTATTTTCGGCTGCCATCTCCTTCTCTTGTTCGAATATTTCTGAAAGGTTACCTTTAGAATGTTGTAATTTAGCTTTTCTTAATTTCCTCTTCAGAGTCCTTTCAGGTTCTGGATCAATTTCAACAAGAGTGCCTTTATCCTTGTTCCTGCTCATATGAAAGAGAAGAAAACAAGAAAAGAAGAGGAATCCTCTATGTTACAGTATAGAGATTCCTTTATGTTAGTAGAAAAAGAAAGGGGAGAAGAATGTAGAAGAGTGGGTTCGGATATTTAGATGGAGAGAGGTGAAGAGAAGTGTTAGTAAATAAATAATTAAATAGAATAAGAAAAGAGAGGGAGAATTTCGAAAATAATCTTGAAAAAAAAAGGGTTAGTAATTTTCGAAAATTAGAAATAAGATAAGATTAAAATTAAAATTTAAAACAAAAAGAATTTTTGAAAAAGAGATGAGATATTTTCGAAAATTAGAGAGGGAAAAGTAGTTAGATGGTTTTTGAAAAAGATAAGAAACAAACAAAAAGTCAAAGAGTTAGTTGAAAAAGAAGTTAAAATCAAAATTTTAAAAAGATAAGAAGATAAGAAGTTAGATAAGATATTTTGAAATCAAATTTTGAAAAAGATAAAATTTTTGAAAAAGATAAGATAAAAGATAAAAAGATTTAATTCAAAAATTTGAAATTACTTACTTCACTAAAAGATTGAACCTTTCTTAACAAGAAAGTAACAAACTTCAAATTTTTGAATCAATCACATTAATTGTTAGCTAATTTTCGAAAATATGATATAAAGATAAGAAAAAGATTTTGAAAAATATTTTGAAAAAGATATTTTTGAAATTTTCGAAAAATAGGGAAAAAATGAAAAAGATATAATTTTTGAAAAAGATTTAAAAAAAATAAGAATTTTAAAATTGAAAATTTGACTTGACTTGTAAGAAACAACTAATTTTTAAAAAATTTTTGACCAAGTCAACCCAAAATTTTGAAAATTTGGAGGGAAATAAGGGAAAGATATTTTTTTATTTTTGAAAATTTTTTTTTATGATGAGAGAGAAAAACATAAAAATGACCCAAAACATGAAAATTTTGGATCAAAACACATAATGCATGCAAGAACACTATGAATGTCAAGATGAACACCAAGAACACTTTGAAGATCATGATGAACATCAAGAACATAATTTTGAAAAATTTTTGATGCAAAGAAAACATGCAAGACACCAAACTTAGAAATCTTTAATGCATGGACTTTAACAAACGAAAAATGCACATGAAAAACAACAAAAGACACAAAACAAGAAATCATCAAGATCAAACAAGAAGACTTGTCAAGAACAACTTGAAGATCATCAAGAACACTATGAATGCATGAGATTTTTGAAAAATGCAAGAAAAATTGTTAAAGCATGCAATTGACACCAAACTTAAAAATTGACTCAAGACTCAAACAAGAACACAAAATATTTTTGGTTTTTATGATTTTATGATTTTTTGGATTTTTATTAATTTTTTTTTCAAAAATATTTTTGGAAAAAACGAAAAAGAAAAGAAAATTTTGAAAAAGATTTTTGAAAAATAATTTTTTGAAAAGAAAATTACCTAATCTGAGCAACAAGATGAACCGTCAGTTGTCCATACTCGAACAATCCCCGGCAACGGCGCTAAAAACTTGGTGGACGAAATTGTGATCACATCAGTATAGTATTCTTTGTTGTTGTATGGAATCATTATTGTGGCTCTTGGCTATGTGTGGACACAACTCCGTTCAACTTAACCAGCAAGTTTACTGGGTCATCCAAGTAATACCTTACGTGAGTAAGGGTCGATCCCACAGAGATTGTTGGTATGAAGCAAGCTATGGTCACCTTGTAAATCTCAGTTAGGCAGATTAAATGATTATGGATTTCGAAAATTAATAATAAAAAGAAAATAAAATAGGATAGAAATACTTATGTA
>NC_029780.3:76037449-76037846 GCF_000817695.3 Arachis duranensis | reverse complement strand
AAATCTCTACTTTCTTATTACATTCATCCAATCCTTCCTACTCCTTTCCATGGCAAGCTGTATGTAGGGCATCACCATTGTCAATGGCTACATCCCATCCTCTCAGTGAAAATGGTCCTATGCTCTGTCACAACACGGCTAATCATCTGTCGGTTCTCAATCAGGTTGGAATAGAATCCCTTGATTCTTTTGCGTTTGTCATCACGCCCAGTCTTCAGGAGTTTGAAGCTCGTCATAGTCATTCAATCCCAGAATCCTACTCGGAATACCATAGACAAGGTTTAGACTTTCCGGATCCTCATGAATGCCGCAATCTATCTAACTTATACCACGAAGATTCTGTTGGGGAATCTAAGAGATATGCGCCCGGCCTAAAGTAGAACGGAAGTGGTTGTCA
>NC_029780.3:76023074-76037197 GCF_000817695.3 Arachis duranensis | reverse complement strand
GCATGGCCGAATGGCCAGCCCCCTGAATGATCAAGAGACCGAATGATCAAAGACTACAAAGTCAAAAGATTAAACTGTCAAAAGATGTCTAATACAATAGTAACTTATCCTATTTATACTAGACTAGCTACTAGGGTTTACATGAGTAAGTAATTGATGTATAAATCCACTTCCGGCCCACTTCGTGTATTTTTGGGCTGAGCTTGATCTATCCATGAGTTGAGGATTTTCTTGGAGTTGAACTCCAAGTTATAACGTGTTTTGGGCATTCAACTCCAGATCATGACGTGTTTCTGGCGTTTAACTCCAAACAGCAGCATGTACTTCGCGTGCAACGCCAAGTTACGTCATCAATTTCCTATTAAAGTATGGACTATCATATATTGCTGGAAAGCTCTGAATGTCTGCTTTCCAACGCCGTTGAGAGCGCGCCAATTGGAGTTCTGTACCTCCAGAAAATTCATTTCGAGTGCAGGGAGGTCAGATTCCAACAGCATCAGCATTCCTTTTGTCAGCCTTTTTCAGAGTTTTGCTCAAATCCCTCAATTTCAGCCAGAAATTACCTGAAATCACAGAAAAACACACAAACTCATAGTAAAGTCCAGAAATATGAATTTAACATAAAAACTAATGAAAACATCCCTAAAAGTAGCTTGAACTTACTAAAAACTACCTAAAAATAATGCCAAAAAGCGTATAAATTATCCGGTCATCAATGATCCATTGTATCATGCTCAGCAATGAGGTGGAGGTGCATCAGGTAATCCTTCAGGAGTTGTACTGCATAGCAGTGAAGGCCTCCACCTCTACTAGATTAGCCTTCTCTCTCCTCATCTTCCACCTGTGTGAGGCAGTCCGAGTTCGCATTGATGGAGATACACTTATTGAGGTTGATAGACCTATTTCTAGGAGGGGTATGGAGCGTGCTAGGGAGCTTGAACATGCACCACCACAGGAGTCAGTTCCTCCTCCTCAGCAGGAGCAGTCTGAAATGCCTCAGAGATTTTATATTTCTCCCCGTAACTATTAGGATCAGTTGACTACATCCATTGGGGAGCTAACATCGTCTGTTAAGCATCAGGACCACTCATCCCTTCTCCATCAGCTAGTGGAGGAGCAGCTGAGGTAGAGGCATGACTTGGATGAGCTGTCCCGGGAGGGAATAGCAACCACCATGACTGAGGTGGTTGAGTTCTTTATCTTATTCTTTCCTTATTTTCTATGTTTTAGTATTTTATCTATTTTCTGTTATTTATTTGAAAGTCTTTTGCATGATTACTAGTATTTTATTGCTTTCTAGTTTAGTTATTTATTTTGCTATTTTATATTTATTTTGGAAAAATATCTCATGTATTGCTCACTAAGCTTGAAAAATCAAAAGAAAAAGAAAAAAATAGTAAAATGCATGAGACTTGAGTTATATATTATGAGTTATTCTGATTACTTTGATGTGGTGGTATTGTATGTAATTCTGAATGCATGAACTGAATAGTGCATATTTGATTTTGAAGTTGAGAATGTTGATTCCTGAGGTGCATGAACTTAGAGAAGTACTATGAATTCTCTAAAGTAAGTAAGAAGTTGGTCCTTGAAGTAAAATAAATAACAAAAAGAAAATAAAAAATATATAATAAAAAGTAAGGTCCAAGACTTTGAGCATCAATAGTTAGGAAGGTCTAAAATGATTAAAAACTCAAATGAGTTGTTTTCCTAACTATATGCCTTTGGTGTGAATGTGTCAAGTAATCCTTGAGATGGAGCACTAAGAGTCGAGACCAAGTGCAATTATAGAGTATGCCAAACGCTTTGAGCACCACTGTCTGGGAGAAATAAAAAGAAAAAATATAACTCAAAAGAGTTTCTCAATTAAGTGCTTGTGCTATTATTGTATCAAGTTAAACTTGAGGACAAAACACTTAGAGTCATGGCTAGGCTCAAGGTGCAAAGCACCAAAAGAAAAGAAAAGAAAAAGATGTGTTCAAGGATCAATTAGAGCCTAAAGAAGCGAATCCATAATATTATCCGAGTTCTAGTTCTGAAGGATATCAACATCTCTAAGCTTCAAAGGATAGTGAGATGCCAAACCGATTCAGAATTATAGTGTCATTAGCCCCGCTCAATAATTGGATGAGCTTCATTGAACACTCAAGTCTTAGGCATTTTCTCTTCTCTATCCTATATTGTTTTAATTGCTTGAGGACAAGCAACAGTTCAAGTTTGGTGTTGTGATGCGTGAGCATCTTATACCCATTTTCTACTTATTTTCTAGTTAAATATAGTTAGAATTGAGTGAGTTTAGTTATATTTTAGTGTTAAAATCCTCTTTGAATGC
The DNA here is from genome assembly GCF_000817695.3 of Arachis duranensis. Classification (NCBI taxonomy): domain Eukaryota; kingdom Viridiplantae; phylum Streptophyta; class Magnoliopsida; order Fabales; family Fabaceae; genus Arachis; species Arachis duranensis. The sequence goes on along the minus strand of NC_029780.3, from coordinate 76,034,865 downwards.
TACTTTGAGTTTTTTGGTGTTTTTATTATTTCAGGTGAAATTCGGATCAAATTGGCAGAGTTTTGAGCAAAAAGGAGAAGTTTTGAAGCTGCCCTTTTGGGCGCTAAGCACCAAGCAACCAACGAACTATGGAGGGCATTCTGCCCATGGGGGCGCTAAACGCCAGGTCTGGATCCAACCTCTTCAAAAGAGCATCTTTACTAGATTTAGCATTTTAATTATTATCTTATCTTTTATTTTTGTAATTTTTATTTACAAACAAAATTGTTTGGATTTATAATTTATTATTTTATTTTTGTTTCAAATCAAATTAGGTTAGATATAAAAGGGAAAAGATACACCCTTTAGAGAGAGTTCTTCTCACTTCCGCACTTTCATACTTTTCGGAACCATAGTTTTCTCTCTGAGTTTTGAGCCACTAAACCTCCTCGGTTAAGGTTAAGAGCTCTGTTTATTTATATGGATTAAGACTATTACTTTTCTATTTTAATTAATGTATTGATCCAGTTTCAAGGATTGCTTTCGTTCTTCATCTTATGAATCTGGGTAGAACGACAGTATAACCCTTATTCTATATGTGTTCTTGTGATTCTTAACAGAATTATCTCGCTTGTACAACACCTTGAAAGTAAATTCCTCCTAAATTGCTAATTACTTGAACTAATCGGGATACGTGACATATAATCCTCTTAGTTTTGGGTAAGTAGGATTTCTGTAGCCATAAACTAGAATTGCTCTTTACCCTCTAACATATATTAAGTGACCAAGACATTGGCGGTTGATTGGGTTAGAAGGAAACTCAATCACTAAGACATTAGGGTTTGTCACTTAGAGTTTGCTATGAAATGAATCTTGTATGATTAAAATAGTTAGTAAGAAAACTTAATTCGGATGAATAAACAATTCTGAAACCTTAACACCTTTCTCTCATATATTTCACACCACTTTTATTATTTGCTTTCTAATTCTTTGAGTGTACTATTTAATGCGTTTTACAACTCTCACAACTTTCTGCTTGTCTGACTAAGTGAATCATTCTACCATTATTGTTCAATCCATCAATCTTCGTGGGATCGACACTTACTCACCTAAGGTATTACTTGGTACAATCCAATGCATTTATCGATTAATTTGTGGGTATTGAAAATCCAGCATCACATAATCACGATAACTATCATAACATAGTCATATTAAAATCTAATTTAATTTTTTAAATCAGTATATTCCCATAACATAACATTTTGTTGTGGCCAACATGTTTGAAATAAGAAGAATCCATGGAATACATGCCAAATATTTGTTTTTGAAATATAATTTATATATCTGTTGGTTTTACATTAGTTCGTGTTACTCCAAAAATCAATGGACTCATACTTATCGATCTATGACAATACACGCAAATAAATGTGATTTAAAAAAGTTTATAGACGATATAAAATTGAAGTTATTCTTGTAACTGTTATAATTTTTAACAGTGTAGTAATAATCGCTTAATTAATCCAACCCAACGCATTAAATAAATTTCATGTCTGCTAGTGAGACAAGTTGTTTTCATTTGAAGTGTCACAAAAGTGATTGAAGTTGATATCTTTGTATATAGTTAAGCAACACTATGTAGTAAAAATAATTAATATATTTAAATACGCATGCCAAGATTGTTGTGTTGTTGCTTGGCCACCGACCAATAGTGAAGCAATCACCGACCAAGGCATCTATGACCTCCACGTGCGTGATCACGTGACATCATTGGAACCTTTGATGATGTACGGATAGCTCAGCCGTTGAAACTGCCATTGGGCGGTGGCCACCACCACCACATACATAATATTATAGAATCAATTATTTTTATTCTACAATCAAGAATATCTTTCTTTTTTAATGTTTTTTATTTATCTTTATTCAATGTTATTCTATTGCCTGACTATTAGTTAAAAAAATTGATTTAGAAATAAAACTGTATTCTAATAAATAAAAATGTAACATTGTATTTAATATTTGGTATACATAATTTATGACTGTATTCCATCTTAAAGTATACAAATATTGTTAGAATTTTTTTTATAGACTTTAGGTCTTGAAGGCTAACAATTTCATATCCATGATAAAATAAGATAATAATAATATATAAAGTTGTGTGACCTATTTATTTGATGATTTAGACATTTAGTTACTAAGTAAAAATATATTCTCTTTATTTTTTATTTTTTTTTCAGTTTTTATTTATACATTTAACTTTTACTTTCCGTTTCTTTTACCTTTATCTTATTTATTTTCATTTTTGTTTATACTTTTTTTCTTTCATGTTATTTAGTTTTTTTATATTTTTTCTTTTCTTTTATCTTAAATTTTTTATTGATATTATCTTTGTCTTGAAAACTCACAAAAGAAAAATAGGTTTTACTTTTAGATAATAGATATTGAATCAGACCCAAATTTTATTAAAAATCTGTAAAACAAATCACAAATTTTTAACAAATCTAAATGGTTTGATATCTAGTGATATGGGAGTAAAACCTATTCCTCCTATGAGTACCAATTTTTAAAAGTACATCAAAGTTTTTTCAATTAATTAACTTAATAAAAGAAAATAGAAAAGCTTTAAGTAGACTCAAAATTTCACTGAAAATATAAGTGTGTGGGAGTATTTTTTGATAAGAGATTCTAACTCTTGTTTCTTCAATCTTTCACCTGTTTATAAGAATCTACAACCAATCAAATTTAAATATAACTTCTATGTGTGTTAATCTTTAAATAACTATTGTCGCTCCATTGCACAACGTAGATAACTACCATTAATAATCGACTTCACATGTTTATTTTCCTTGTTCGATTAGACTTGCCGATTAAATTCTACTTTTTCTTGATGAATTCTTTTCTATAAGAATTATTTTTTTCAAAAGAATATTTATCGAACTTCAACCTCAATGTCTTTAAAATTATATTTTTTGAGTAACAAAAATATTTTATCTGAGACCTAAAATTAACTATTTATTTATATATGTGAGACCTAAAATGAACTATTTATTTATATATGTACTTGTATTTATTGTTCTTTGTACAATTATTCTACCACCTTTTGCATTTAAATGTTTCTATAATTGTTTTTTAGAAGTTAATATATATGCGCCTAGAATTAAGAAAACTTCAAAGCTAAAAATAATTAACATATTTATCAAGAGAAAAAAGAGAATATATGATAACCCAACTCTAATTCTTTTATTTAAATTTTCATGAGTTATATTCAAAATTTTATTGAATAACATATTAATTAAATAATTTTTTGAATAATATTTATGTTAATAAAATTAATGAAGTTTAAAATTATGTAAATAATCTAAATTAGAATTAGTTATACACCATGTTCTAAATATTTTTATGTAGCTCAAATAAAATTTATTTATATATAAATTGAATCAATTCGATTCGATTTACTATGTATATATTATACCTGTAGTAAATTGAATCATGTGTATAATATACAAGTAGTAAATCGAATCAACTTGATTCGATTTACTACTAATACATCATATAAATAGAAAATCGAATCAGCCTTATTCGATTTACTACTAAGTGTAGAATTTATGTTTTGATGTTATTATGCTCTGAAAGATCCAAGTTTGCGTTAGAAGCAACGTCATTAAAGCATTTGGACTACACTTAATTTCACAAATTAAATGATAATTTAATTGATATATTTTAATCATTTCAATTAGTTACATATTTTATAAAATATAATTGGTCTTTTAATATTGTATAACTCTTTATTACTTTTGATTCTGGAAAAATTTATGTTTAAACTATCCTATGCCACCTTAGAGGGATATACTTTATAATAACTTTTTCAACATCAAAATTTTCGATAAATAATTCTTTAGATGCTAATGAGTCAAAGGATAATTTTTAATGAATTTTTAGAAATTGTTTATTATTCTGTTTTAAATTCATAAGGTTGTAAAAATGTAGATTTTTTAGAATTTGAATTAAAACACAAAAATTATATTTCTATTCTTATTCATTTTGATTTTTTTTATATTTTATTTGAATCTAAATGATATTTTTTTTTCATTGACATTTATGTTTTAAAGTTAATGAATAATAAATAATCTGTATTAGTAGTAAATTGAATCAGTCTTATTCGATTTACTACTACTACTTGATTCTATTTACTATTGGTACCATATATACATGATAAATCAAATCATATTATATATATTTTATACAAATAGTAAATCAAATCAATTTGATTCGATTTATATATAAACAACGTAATATAAAAATGTTCAGGATGTGTAATTAATTCTGATTTAAGATATGTATATAATTTTAAACTTTATTCATTTTGTTAGCATAAATTACTCATAATATTATATAAAAATTAAATTATTTTGAGACCCACTTCAAATATAATTATTGATGGTTTTAGTTTCATAAAATATTATCATCAAACAAATATTAAAATATCAAAATCTTTAAGATATATTTTTGAGACTTAAATTTTTATTAATAACATAAAATATAATAATGACTTAAAAGTATAATTATTACAGAAAATATTTTGTTTGTGTTTGGCAATTTCTAATTCCACACCTTTGAATATTATAATAATAAATTCACATTTTCATCTAATTTTTTGGACAACTTAAAAATTCATCAGATGTCTACTTTTGAGGAGATAAAATTAAAAAAAAATTGTATCCTCAAATACCGAATTCATATAAAGATATTAGTATAGAATATAGATCATGTAAAATGTAGCAAAATTTCGTATCAACGAGGACAGATACGTGATGTTGGCGCTAGATTTCAAACTTGTTGAACCATTCATAGAGGGACGCGTGGATTTTGGAGGTGGGTGTTGTGTGGTAGAAAAATATGACACGTTATATATAATAATAACAGAGCTAAGGAATATTATTTATTTTCAGACCTAGTGTATAGTGCTTGAATTGGCCTTGACCCGAGGAAAGTTGAAATTTGGAGGCAGATGAAATTAGACGATAGTTTCTCTTGGATATGCATGGGAATGAACAGCGTGCTAGTGACACTGATTTTTGTCCATTGTGCTGATTGATTAGTACGTTAGTCACTTGCTTCAAGAGAGTGGATGATCATGGATATGTGTCATCCCTATCTCGTGTGAGTTTAGTTATGCAGATTTTTTGTTTTCATTTTTTTGTGTTTTTTTTTTTTAATTTTGTTAACTTTTGTCTTAAGAACGTAGATTAAGTATATCATAAAAAAATATTTTATAAAAATTATCGTAAATAATAGAGATGATCTAACTATTTTTATTTGTGAACTATTTATATGAATACTAGTCTTTTCAATTGAGAAGGCTCGAATTCGAGATTACTAAAAGTAGGGTAGACTTATTTCACTTTATCAATATATTACTGGTTGACAGTGGTTGTTATTTTTTCTTTTAAAAAGTTATTTAATTGAAATTCAAACTTTTTTTTTTTTTTGACATACATTGAAATTCAAACTTAGCATGCATATATATCACGCTAGAAGATGTATTATTATTGTTTCTGTTGTTGGGTCCAATACCAAACACAAGCTATAGATTTTGGGTGGAGTTCACATTTTTTTGTCATAAATCAATACTATGGGCTTCTTTTATTTTTTGCCATTAAAAGGTTCGTAAATTACATCCCTGTCTTAGAGGAGAATTGAATCCTGGTGAAGCTTTTTGAGTGACAGCCCAGTCTGCCAGCTGATCCAGGCCTAAGCTGCGTGAAAAGTAAAGGTTTTCTTTTGATGTTTTTGTCAAATTCAGTCATTGTTTTTTGTTCAGAGAGTTCAGTCTTAATTAACACTTTTCTTCATGAGGGTCAACCTGTAAAATGACCCTCCGCTACCATTTGTTACATGAACACTAAGCTCAAAATCTCTAATCTCTCACTCCGACCAACAAAAAAATGATATGCTAAAAAAACCCCATAAAAAAATAATTGTCTCTTTAATTTTCACGAACGGGCCTTAAGGCCCCTCATGATTTGAAAAGAAAAAAAAAATTGTACAACAAATCATTTCTAGTAGTTATTGCACTAAAAATAAAAGAATAAATATATTATTTGCTATGTTAGAAATCAAAATTTAATGAGAAAAGGATAAATTAATTCTTGACTTTTTGGTCAGTGAAAATTTAAGTTTTTGAGGATTTAAAAATATATTTAAGTCTCTAAAGATTTAAAAATACATTTAAATTCATTACCTTTTCAAAATCTGGACATATTGATTCCTAAGTCTAATTTATCAAATTTTAAAAACTCTATCGCGTGTGCATCCGTATCAACCAAGTCAGTACAACAGGAGTTATGTTTAATTTTTCTGTTGAATTTGACAGACCCAAATAAACATGAGGGATTGATATATCCAAATTTTAAAAAGGTCAAAGACTTAAATATATTTTCAAATCTTGAAAAACTTAAATGTACAGATCAAAAAATCAAAGATCTATATATCCTTTTCTCAAATTTGATACTCCCTCTACTCTTTTTAATCACTTGAACTTTTTTCATTTCACATATCTATCACTCTAGTGTTGTTTTACAAAAAATATCATGGAATTATGATTATGCTTAAACTAGTGGATTAATAGTCATCGAGTTTATTAATCCATTTTTTTATGTTACAATATTAAAATAATTAATAATAAAAAATTCAACAGAAAAAAATAAATAAATTTATTTTATTACGATTAAAAATTATATATAATTTGTAGTAGAATGTTTAACTGGTGAATAGGATTTGGAAAGGGACCATTAAGAACTACAAATTAAGCAAAAGGACCTAGTATTTTTTAAATGATTAGAAAGGACCAAATTGATAAATAATTTAGGGGGACCAAATATTTTTTATATATAGATATTATATCCTTAATTTTATTAATTTTTCTCTTTCTGTCGCATTGCCTTCAACCTTCTCCTATTCTATGTCCTATGAAGACACTGGAGGTCCTGACGACGATAGATGCGTATTTAAAAAATCTACCAAATTGTTCTGAATGTCCTTCAAGTTATTTATCACATTCAGTTCGATGCAGAAAACAAATTATTCTACACTATACGTTTACCCATGAAAATTAATTTTGAGGGAGTTAACTCTCATGTAGGGTTGTTTATGGTTTGATTAATTTAAAAATTAAATATGTTTTTGGATTAATCAAAAATATAATTTGGTTAATTAATTAAATTAGTTTTATATAATAAAATTGGTTATTAATCCGTTACAAAATTTAAATTTCGGTTTTTAACAAATTATAAAAATAAAAATTAATTTTAAAAAATAATCAATTTCTAAAAAATTATTTTTTATAAAGAAAAATTAGATTTTTTTAAAAAAAACTGGTTTTTACAAAAAAATTGGTTTAATTAACCAATTTGAACATAAGTGATGAGTTTGAAAAACTCTAAATTAATTTGATGATGATCAAATATTATTAAAATAATTAATTATAAAATTATTAATTTAATCTTTAAGGTATGTTCGTTGATTAATAATTTTGTTGTTTTGCAGGTTATGTATATTGCGCATAAAGCAAAAACAAAGCCCAATTGTGCTAAGAAAATGCAATCAGCCTTGAATAAAATTATTATATTAAGTGGCTGAAGTATTGTTGTGTTGGTTGAGTAAGTATTTTTTATATAAGTCCAATGTAATAATAATCAGCCTTAATGAAATTTATATATGATAAGTGGCTGAAATTATTGCAATGATGGGCCAAATTGTAATTATTATCTTTAACCCAAATCAATTTTGGTTTGAAACCAACTAGCTTGGTCTCAAACTAAAATGAGAGATGGAAGAAAGCTTTGTATACTTGTTTCGGTTACCTCACTCTTTCTCTTTTAGTTAGAATTCAAATTTTTATGAGTTAGCTTTAATTGCCTTGAAAACATGAAAGAGAAAAATGTCAAAGTGATTTGATGGCATTAAGTGTAGTTTACACACTACTGCACAAGAAGTATCGGGAGTTGATCTTAATTGATTTCTTTTTATAACACTCATTACTCTCTTAGCTTTGCTTTTCTTTTTTACTCTCTTCTCTCTCCTCAGACTCGGTCACTTCCATCAGAAAAACATGGAAGCATTTGCAAGATACCATAGTGAAGAAGAAGAAGCTAGAAGCCATTGTGATGATAACATCAAGAAAAAGAAAATCTAAAGTATGTTGTGGCTAAGATCTTTACCAAAAAAGGTAAGATGTGGTGAAGTAATCTTAAAATCTGCATACCCTAAAATAGAAGAAGATCCATTCGGTCAGAGGAAGAAGATCCTCAGAGGCATGGCTCGTCTCTGCTTTTGATCAACCGCCACAGGAGGTAGCTACAGTAGCTACATGATGGAAGAGGCAGAAGTTAGAGCAGATGGAGCTGTCATCATCAAGAACTCATCAAGGGCTAGGAATCCTTCTTGGAGTGTAAGTCAAGATGGATGGCTCAGATTGGTGAAGCTTGGTGTGAAGGGAAGACACAGAGGTAATTGCATGTTGGTTTTTACATTTGGTTATCTCTCCTCTTTCTTTGGCCGAACCAGTTTTTGCATGAAGAAGAAGAAGTTTAGCTTGGTTCAACAGTTTCAACCATGGAGGCTTCCCCTTCTATAAATAAAGGACAACAGCCAGGGCTTGAAACAAGAAAAAGAGTGAAAGCACAGTGTTCCTATAGCTACCCCAGCTAACATAAGTTCTTCTCCTTCAATGTTTTCTATTTTGTATTTTTCTGTTTAATTTTGTCTGTCTTGAATCTCATGGAAAAAGGCAAACAATGAGGTTTGTAAGAAAAAGCCAGAGAGCGAAAAAAGACAGAGTGCACAAAATTAAAAGAAAAAGCCATAGATGTCCTTAGAGGTCCTTTGTACATCTGTGTTGTGTTTCATGATTCTGTGGGAATCCCCTTGTAAGTTGGATTAGCACTTAGCAGTTGAAAGCTTGGTGGGTTACCAAGTCAAGTTCAGGATTGGGGATAGATTCTGGACTTGTCCCAGATAGGAATGGTAGTTTATAGGGAGAATTGGTGTATGTAATCATGATTATAGTGAAATTCCATCATTGTTGTGATGGAGACTGGATGTAGGCTGCATTGCACTTAGCAGCTGAACCAGGATACATCTTGGTGTGATTTTCTCTCTCTTCTACTCCATTTCTGATTCTGTTGTATAGGAGACAAAACTGAAAAATATCTCCTGACTGGTTACGAGTCAAAAAGAAAAAGTCTATTGACTAGGCACGAGACAAAAATAAAAAGATCTCCTCAAGTGTTCTAAAAGACAGTAAGTGCTAATAAACAAAAAAGGGGCTAAGATTCAACCCCCCCTTCTCTTAGCCACTGGTAAATGATGAGCGGATAATTTATACGCTTTTTGGCATTGTTTTTACGTAGTTTTTAGTATAATCTAGTTACTTTTAGGGATGTTTTCATTAGTTTTTATGCTAAATTCACATTTCTGGACTTTACTATGAGTTTGTGTGTTTTTCTGTGATTTCAGGTATTTTCTGGCTGAAATTAAGGGACCTGATCAAAACTCTGATAGGAGGCTGACAAAGGACTGCTGATGTTGTTGGAATCTGACCTCCCTGCACTCGAAATGGATTTTCTGGAGCTACAGAACTCCCAATGGTGCGCCCTTAACGGTGTTGGAAAGTAGACATCCAGAGCTTTCCAGCAATATATAATAGTCTATACTTTATTCGTGATTAGACGACGTAAACTGGCGCTCAATGCCTGTTCCATGCTGCATTCTAGAGTCAAACGCCAGAAACACGTCACGAACCAGAGTTGAATGCCCAAAACACGTTACAACTTGGCGTTCAACTCCAAGAGAAGCCTTATCTTGTGGATAGATCAAGCTCAGCCCAAGCACACACCAAGTGGGCCCCGAAAGTGGATTTATGCATCAATTACTTACTTCTGTAAACCCTAGTAGCTAGTTTAGTATAAATAGAACTTTTTACTGGTGTATTAGACATCTTTGGTCTCAGTTTTATTTTATTCTTCATCTTAGGAGGCTATTGATCACGTTTTGGGGGCTGGCCATTCGGCCATGCCTGGACCTCTATCACTTATGTATTTTCAACGGTGGAGTTTCTACACACCATAGATTAAGGGTGTGGAGCTCTGATGTACCTCAAGTTTCAATGCAATTACTACTATTTTCTATTCAATTCGATTTATTCTTGTTCTAAGATATTCGTTGCACTTCAACTTGATGAATGTGATGATCCGTGACACTCATCATCATTCTCACCTATGAACGCGCTTGAAGGCTGGGCGTTAGTGACAGACGCAAAAGAATCACGAGATTCTATTCCAACCTGATTGAGAATCGACAGATGATTAGCCGTGCTGTGACAGAGCATTTGGACCATTTTCACTGAGAGGATGGGATGTAGCCATTGACAACGGTGATGCCCTACATACAGCTTGCCATGGAAAGGAGTAAGAAGGGTTGGATGAAAGCAGTAGGAAAACAGAGATTCAACAGGGACAAGCATCTCCATACGCTTATCTGAAATTCCCACCATTAATTTACATAAGTATTTCTATCCTATTTTATTTATCTTTTAATTATCTAATCCAATCACATTTGAATCAGCCTGACTGAGATCTACAAGATGACCATAGATTACTTCATACCAACAATCTCCGTGGAATCGACCCTTACTCACGTAAGGTATTACTTGGACGACCCAGTGCACTTGCTGGTTAGTTGTGCGGAGTTGTGACTAAGTGTATTTCACGTGTGAGAGCTACCAAGTCATTGGAGCCACTGTTGATGATCACAATTTCGTGCACTAAGTTTTTGGCGCCGTTGCCGGGGATTTTTCGAGTATAGACAACTGACGGTTCATCTTGTTGCTCAGATTAGGTAATTTTCTTTTGAAAAAGTGTTTAAAAATTTTTCAAAATTTTTCTTTGTTTTCGTTTTTCCAAAAAAATTATTATTATTTTTGAAAATTTTTTTAAATTATTCTATGGCTTCAAAACTTTCAAGAGTGAATTCTAGAGTTTCATGGTAACATGTTGAATCCTAGCTGGCTACAAAGCCATATTCAAACTCCTTTGGAATTGGTCTTCAACTAATCACTACAATGCATGTAATTCCATCCTAAAGCTGACTGGCTATTAAGCCATGTCAAACCTTTTGATTGGAGCTTTGGGCTAACATTGAAAGATTCTTGGAATTCTTCTTAAAGATTTTGAATTTCTTATTTTCTTTTTCCATATGTTTTTCGAAAAAATAAAAGAAAATAAAAAAATTAGAAAATCATAAAAATAAAAAATATTTTGTGTTTCCTGTTTGAGTCTTGAGTCAATTTTTAAGTTTGGTGTCAATTGCATATTCATATTGTTCTTGCATTTTTTCGAAAAATTCATGCATTCATGGTGTTCTTCATGATCTTCAAGTTGTTCTTGGTAAGCCTTCTTGTTTGATCTTGATGTTTTCTTGTTTTGTATTTTTTGTTGTTTATCACATGCATTTTTCGTTTGTTAGTATCCATGCATTAAAGATTTCTAAGTTTGGTGTCTTGCATGTTTTCTTTGCATAAATTTTTTTTTCAAAAATATGTTCTTGATGTTCATCATGATCTTCAAAGTGTTCTTGGTGTTCATCTTAACATTCATAGTGTTCTTGCATGCATAATTGGTTTTGATCCAAAATTTTCATGTTTTGGGTCATAATTGTGTTTTTCTCTCTCATCATTAAAAATTAAAAAAATCAAAAAATATATCTTTTCCTTAATTCTCTCCAAATTTTCGAAAATTTAAGTTGACTTAGTCAAAAA
>NC_029780.3:76021069-76023069 GCF_000817695.3 Arachis duranensis | reverse complement strand
TAAATTTTCGAAAATTTGAGTTGACTTGGTCAAAAATTTTTAAAATTAGTTGTTTCTTACAAGTCAAGTCAAATTTTCAATATTAAAAATCCTATCTTTTCAAAACCTTTTCAAAAATAAAATCTTTTTCATTTTTATCTTATTAATTTCGAAAATTTCAAAATATTTTTTTCAAAAATCTTTTTCTTAATTTTATTTCAAAGTTTCGAGATTACACTAACAATTAATGTGATTGATTCAAAAATTTGAAGTTTGTTACTTTCTTGTTAAGAAAGGTTCAATCTTTAAATTCTAGAATCATATCTTTTAGTTTCTTGTTAGTTAAGTAATTAATTTTAATTTTAAAAATTAAATCTTTTTCAATCCTATCTTTTTATCATATCTTCTTATCTTATCTTGTTATCATATCTTTTTCAAAATTTTATATTTTTTCAAAAATTTAATTTCAAAATATCTTATCTAACTCCTTATCTTCTTATCTTGTCAAATTTGACTTTAATATCTTTTTCAACTAACTATTTGACTTTTTGTTTGTTTCTTATCTTTTTCAAAACCACCTAACTACTTTTCCCTCTTTAATTTTCAAAAATATCTCATCCCTTTTTCAAAATTCTTTTTAAAATTAATTGATTGTTTTAAATTTTAATTTTAATTATATCTTATCTTTAATTTTTGAAAATCACTAACTACTTTTTCAAAATTATTTTCGAAATTCTCTATCTCTCCTCTTCTTCTATTTATTTATTTATTTACTAACACTTATTTTCACCTCTCTTCATCTCCAATCGCTGCATCTATCCTCACCCTTGTGATTGGATTCTCCACTTTTATTCCTTTCTTCTTCTACTTATAATAAGGATCCTCTTTGTCCAGATATAGAGGATTCTTCTTCCTTTTCTTTTTCTCTTCTCTTTCATATGAGCAGGAACAAGGAAAAAGACACTCTTGTTGAAGCTGATCCTGAACCTGAAAGGACTCTGAAAAGGAAACTAAGAGAAGCTAAATTACAACATTCCAGAGACAACCTTTCTGAAATTTTCGAACAAGAGAAGGAGATGGCAGCCGAACCCAACAACAATAATGCAAGGAGAATGCTAGGTGATTTCACTAAACCAACGTCCAAATTTGATGGAAGAAGCATCTCCATTCCGGCCATTAGAGCAAACAATTTTGAGCTGAAACCTCAATTAGTTGCTCTAATGCAACAGAACTGCAAGTTTCATGAACTTCCATCTGAAGATCCTTACCAGTTTTTAACTAAGTTCTTACAGATTTGTGAAACTATAAAGACGAATGGAGTAGATCCTGAAGTCTACAGGCTCATGCTTTTCCCTTTTGCTGTAAGAGACAGAGCTAGAACATGGTTGGACTCACAACCTAAAGGTAGCCTGGACTCTCGGGATAAGATGATCACGGCCTTCTTGGATAAATTCTTTCTTCCTCAAAAGCTGAGAAAGCTTAGAGTAGATGTTTAAACCTTCAAGCAAAAAGATGGTGAATACCTCTATGAAGCTTGGGAAAGATACAAGCAGATGACTGATGCCAGGGCATTTGGCCAGTTTCACTGACCTTTTCTTTACTATTTTTAGGTAATTTCATGCATTTTCTTAGGAAATAAGTTAGTTTTGGGCAAATATTCACTCAGACCTTAGTTCAAGCATACATTGTGCATTTTACATTATTTCATGAGGATTTTGCATGATTTTAATGACAACGTTAGTGACACTCAACATTGTCACTAACGTTGGCCTAAGGTGCAAAGAGCCACGTTAACTCCCACGTTAACTTAGTTAACGTGGGAGCTAACGTAAGAGATGGAGAGTTGTCGACAACGTTAGTGACACTCAACATTGTCACTAACGTTGGAGCAACCACACAACCCCCAAGAGCCACGTTAACTTCCACGTTAACTTTGTTAACGTGGAAGCTAACGATGAGGAACGAAGAATGAGCCAACGTTAGTGACACTCAACATTGTCACTAACGTTGGGATGGGCTCA
>NC_029780.3:76020268-76020789 GCF_000817695.3 Arachis duranensis | reverse complement strand
GTTAAAAGCCACGTTAACCCAGTTAACGTGGGCTCTAACGTGAGGCACAGGGGTGCATGGCAACGTTAGTGAAAATGTTAAGTGTCACTAACGTTCTCGAACTTGTATTTTCACTAAATGTTAAACACCCCTAACGTCTTAAGCTAAAGTCTCTGTCCACTTCACACTTTCTCTCTGCAAGTAAGCCAAGCCCAATTGAAGAAAGGAACTGCTTCAAGCTCAAAGATCCAGAGGCCCAAGACTTGAAGAGCTAACTAGAAGCTGAGAAGAGTAGTATATATAGGAGTAGTTTTGAAATAGAGAGAGCTTTTGGGGAGGAGCTAGGAAAGAGAACTACTCTTTGTATTTACTTTCTTTGCAATTCTAGCTTTATCATGTATTCTCCATCTTTGATTTTGAGTTCTAGAGCTATGAACAACTAAACCCCTTTCATTGGGTTAGGGAGCTCTATTGTAATTTGATGGATCAATACTAATTTTCTTATTCTTCTTCTATCTTTCCTTTTGATTTTACTTGAAAGC
>NC_029780.3:76000089-76020148 GCF_000817695.3 Arachis duranensis | reverse complement strand
AGTGCATTGATTGAGGAAGAGATGAAAATGAATTTGATCTGGAGAATGCAATATCTCCTAAGCCCAATGAACTCCCCATTTCTGATCTTACACATTCTCTTTATTTTCTGCAATTTACTTTTATGAGCAATTCCCCCATTCCCATTTACAATTCTGCTATTTACTTTCAGTCATTTACTTTCTGCCATTTTAATTTCTGCAATTATCAACTTTATTCATGGATTCGCTCAACTAGATCATTCCTCTAATTAAAGTTGCTTGATCAATCAATCCCTGTGGGATTCGACCTCACTCTATTGTGAGTTTTTACTTGACGACAAATTCGGTACACTTGCCAAATGGGAATTTGTTGAGAGACAAGTTTTACCCCGATCAAGTTTATGGCGCCGTTGCCTGGGATTGATTGTGCATCGACAATGATTACATTAGAGGATCACTAGATTGAGCATTTGTATTTTGTTTGATTTAATTTTCTGTTTGGTTAATTTGTTTTCCGTCTTAGTTTAATTCTTCCCCTCCCTTGTTTCTTAGTTTTTCTTTGCTATTTACAATTCAGTTCATGAACCCACTAACTATTTGATATATTGCATCACTGACACTAACAAGTAATTCTAACAAGATACTTTCTGTATTGCTTTTGTTGCTTGTACTCTGTTGGTTGTATGACAGGGAGAAGAAGCGAAGCTTCAACTTCCTTTGATTCTGAACCTGAGAGAACCTTCTTAAGATTAAGAAGGGAGGCAAAAGAAAAACGTGTAGTGGGTGCTGAAGAAGAGGAGGAACACTGTGAAAAATACTTTGAAAAAACCATGGAAAACCATCGTGAGGAAGAGGTTCACAACCATGGTGGAGGAGGTAGAGCAAATCCTGGTGGGGAAGATAGAAGAGTCTTGGGCTCTTACATCAACCCAAACCCAGGGAATTGCGGAAGCAGCATCCAAAAACCAACCATCCATGCCAACAACTTTGAACTAAAGCCACAGCTCATCACCCTCGTTCAGAACAATTGCTCGTTCGAAGGAGGTGTTCAAGAAGACCCCAACCAACACTTAAACACATTCCTGAGAATATGTGACATAGTGAAGTCCAATGGCGTTCAACCAGATGCCTATAGACTGTTGTTGTTCCCATTCTCTCTCAGAGACAAGGCAACCAAGTGGTTGGAGTCTTTTCCAAAGGAGAGCTTGACAACTTGGGATGATGTTATGAACAAATTCTTAGCACGATTTTACCCCCCTCAACGAGTCAATCGGCTGAGTGCTAAGGTCCAAACTTTCAGGCAACAAGATGGTGAGACTCTATATGAAGCATGGGAGAGGTTTAAAGACCTAACAAGGAGATGTCCATCTGATATGTTCAATGAATGGGTGCAGTTGCACATCTTCTATGAAGGACTATCATATGAATCTAAGAAGGCTGTAGACCATTCATCCGGAGGTTCTTTGAACAAGAAGAAGACCATTGAGGAAGCCATAGATGTCATTGAAACTGTAGCTGAGAATGAATACTTCTATGCTTCCGAAAGAGGGAACACTAGAGGAGTAATGGAGCTGAACAATGTAGATGCTCTGCTTGCTCAAAACAAGCTCATCACCAAGCAGCTAGCTGACCTCACCAAGAAGATGGAGAGAAGTCAAGTGGCAGCAATCACCACTTCAACTCAAGAGGAAGCAAGTGAAGAGGAAGAAGGCACCCAGGAGCAAGCCAACTACATTGGAAATTCACGAATTCACCTAGATACAACCATGATCCATACTCCAAGACCTACAACCCTGGATGGAGGAATCACTCAAACTTTGTGTGGGGGAATCAACAAGACCAAGGCCAAGATCAGAGACGTCACAACCCCAACAACAACACAGCTCCCCAACAATTCACACAGAGGACATACCAACAAAACCACAGCAATACATCTCACTCTTCTACCTCTACTCCCAACATACCATCATTTGATGACAGAATCTCTAAGATTGAAACCTTACTTGAAAGCATATGCAAAGACATTCAAGACAATAAGGTGTTCAAAGAGGAGGTGAGAGCCAGTATGAAGAATCGGGTGGAAGCAATCAAGAAGCTGGAATTCCAAGTGGGATATTTGTCTGAGAAGATGCCCAGACCCACTGATAGCTTCCCAAGTGACACGGAGAAGAATCTGAGAGGTGAAGCGAAGAAAGTAAGATGGGAAGACTGCAATATGGTCACTACAAATGACAAGGAGACTGAAGACAAGCCAAGCAAGCTGTCAGAACAACCTGAAAATACCTTAGTAGAGAAGGAGAAGAAAGACCAACAAGAAACAGAAATCTCACAACAGGAGCTGCTGAGACTATATGCACCATTTCCTCAACTGCTAAAGGGTGCTGTGGGAAAGAGAATGTACTCAAGATTCTTAGACTCATTTGCATCTTTGAATGTGAACATACCATTAATCAAGGTCATTCAGCAAATGCCAGCATTCATCAAGTATATGAAGGAACTACTTCCCAGGAAGAGCTCACTCAAGAGGGGCCAGACTATAGTGATGAACAAGGATTGCAGCACCCTCATTCAAACACAATTGCCCACGAAAAGAAAAGACCCAGGGAGTTTTCATGTCCCTTGTGCTATAGGGGAAACAAATTTTGATAGAGCACTTTGCGACTNNNNGCTAGAGCACTTATAGATGTGGAGAAAGGAGAGCTAATATTAAGGATCTATGATGAACAACTGAGCTTCAGTGTTTTCGAACTCTCACTGGAAAAAGATGAAGAGGACAAAGAATCGAGCAAAGGGCATCATGAGATACTAAAGGAAGAAGCAAGCACTGAAGCACAACCAGCTCATCCTGAGATTCGCTGGGTTGATGGACAAGGTCAGCAGCAAGTGCCACAGGTCAAGGAAAAATTGGAGGAACCTAAGCCACCAGAAGTTTGTGAGGATATTAACAAAAGCTCATCAAAGAAGGAGGCCACCAGGAGTAAGAAAACAGCACCAGGGGCAAAGAAGAAGGTACCAAGGGGGTGGCGGAACAAGAAAATTCCTACGGAAGATTTCTCTCTAGGGGATAAAGTAATCTCAGCCTACTTCACAGATATCCCCCCTAATCTCCCCACTGTACCATCTCAGCTACCTAAGATCTTCACCATCAACAGAGTTCTCTCCTTGGAGCACGTAGAGATCATTGATACAACCAACGGATACAAGTCCACTGCCAGAGGAGAAGACTTCAAGCATTACCAACCACCATAATAAGGGGGTAACGTCAAGCTAGTGACGCTAAAGAAGCGCTTCATGGGAGGCAACCCATGTTTTACATGCTTTCAGAAGTTAGCAAATAAATCAATATTCATGAATTCCAACCAAAACTTGACAAATACGTGTGAAATTTTTATATGCAGAATATAGTGAAGAACAAGTTTGGTGTTCGAAGCATTAGTCTTAAAGCTTTGAACACAACTTTTCATCACAGTGCTCCAAACTAAGTTTGGTGTCACCCTATGGTGCCACCAATGTGCGTCTGAAGATACACAGTTAGTTAGTTAGTTAGTTCGAATTCAGGAATAAACAAGTTCTTTTATTATTCTAGCCGTAAAGGTTGAAGCAATTTTGTCTTTTATAAAGGTA
Organism: Arachis duranensis; assembly: GCF_000817695.3. Classification (NCBI taxonomy): domain Eukaryota; kingdom Viridiplantae; phylum Streptophyta; class Magnoliopsida; order Fabales; family Fabaceae; genus Arachis; species Arachis duranensis. Next base: position 76,016,545 of record NC_029780.3, on the reverse strand, counting down.
GTTCTTACTGTTCTTATTTCATCATTATAGGGAAAAGAAAGGAGCATTGAGGAGATTGATAGGACATGTTCAGCACTTTATGAAGAGATACACACATGTGACTCAAGGAAGAATGCATTGGAAAATGTTGCCAGGCAACATGGAAGAAAGAGGAACCTTGATGACCGAACCAATAACAACAATAAAGTGGTGATCCTTGTCCTTTAGCATGCATAACCCCAACCGTCCATCGAGCAACAAGTTCATCAATCCACACCATCCATTCACTTACAAACTCCCTGTATAAGTAGCCCTTGATCCGTACCCATTCTTAACTTTCATCACACACTTTTCATAGATATCCATTTAGAAACTCAGCACTTCTTATCTCATTACAAACGTTCCCTCCCCCTCACTCTCTTCATTGCCATAAAACCCTAAACAACCAGAAGTCTCCACAACCTTACCACCTTCACCTAAAGAAAACGCCTGCAGAAGCTCAAGAACTTATTGACATGGTTGCAAATAACCAATTCATGTACACTTTTGAGAGGAATTTCGTGAATAGTGGGACGCCTCAAAGGAAGGGAGTTCTTGAAATTAATGCTTTGAATGCCATATTGGCTCAGAACAAAGTGTTGACTCAGCAAGTCAACATGATTTTTCAAAGTCTGAATGGATGGAAAAATGCATCCAACAGTACTAAAGAGGCAGCCTCTGAAGAAGCTTATGATCTTGAGAACCCTGCAATGGCAGAGGTTAATTACATGGGTGAACCTTATGGAAACACCTATAATTCACCATGGAGAAATCATCCAAATTTCTCATGGAAGGATCAACAAAAGCCTCAACAAGGCTTTAATAATGGTGGAAGAAACAGGCTCAGCAATAACAAGCCTTTTCCATCATCTTCTCAGCAACAGACAGAGAATTCTAAGCAGAGCCCCTCTAATTTAGCAAACTTAGTCTCTGATCTGTCAAAGGCCACTTTAAGTTTCATGAGTGAGATAAGATCCTCCATTAGAAATTTGGAGGCACAAGTAGGCCAGCTGAGCAAGAAGGTTACTGAAACTCCTCCCAGTACTCTCCCAAGCAATACTGAAGAGAATCCTAAGAGAGAGTGCAAGGCCATTGACATAGTCAATATGGATGAATGCAAGGAGGAGGGGGAGGACGTGAATCCCAATGAGGAAGACCTCATGGGACGTCTCTCAAGTAAGAAGGAGTTCCCTATTAAGGACCTAAAGGAATCTGAGGCTCATATAGAGACCATAGAGATTCCATTAAATCTCCTTCTGCCATTCATGAGCTCTGAAGACTATTCTTCCTCTGAAGAGGATGAAGATGTGACTGGAGAGCAAGTTGCTCAATATTTAGGAGCCATCATGATGCTAAATGCCAAGTTATTTGGTAATGAGAAGAACCATAAACAACTTCTCTCAATGCAGAGTCAAACAGAGCCCCCACAGTCAAACTCTAAGTTTGGTGTTGGGAGGCCACAACCAAACTCTAAGTTTGGTGTTGAACCCCCACATTCAAACTCTAAGTTTGGTGTTGGGAGGTCCCAACAATGCTCTGAACATCTGTGAACCTCCATGAGAGCTCATTGTTAAGCTATTGACATTAAAGAAGCGCTTATTAGGAGGCAACCCAATTTTTATTTATCTAATTTATTTTTATTTTATTGTTATTTTGTGTTTTATTAGGTTCATGATCATGTGGAGTCACGAAAAAAAATACAAAAATTAAAAATAGAATCAAAAACAGCAGAAGAAAAATCACACCTTGGAGGAAGGACTTACTGGCGTTTAAACGCCAGTAAGGAGCATCTAGCTGGCGTTCAACGCCAGAACAGAGCATGGATCTGGCGTTGAACGCCAGAAACAAGCAACATCCCGGTGTTCAAACACCAGGAATACACTCTGAGGAAAGCTGGCGCTGAACGCCAGAAACAAGCATGGACCTGGCGTTCAACGACAGAAACAAGCTGCACATGGGCGTTGAACGCCCAGAATGAGCATGACTTCGGCGTTTAAACGCCACAATGTATGCAAAGGCATTCTACATGCCTAATTGGTGCAGGGATGTAAATCCTTGACACCTCAGGATCTGTGGACCCCACAGGAACACCTCAAGATCTGTGGACCCACAGGATCATCTCAGAATCTGTGGACCTCACAGGATCCCCACCTATCTCACCCTTTCTCTCTCCATTCACAGTCATCCCTTCTGTTTTTCATTCACCACTCACATCCATCCACTCTTCCCCATACACCCCACCTACCTTCAAAATTCAAAATCTCTTTCCCACCCAAACCCACCCTACATGGCCGAATACACTTCTCCCCCTCTCCTCTATAGTTTCTTCTTCTTCCTTTTCTCTTCTTTCTTCTCTTGCTCGAGGGCGAGCAATATTTTAAGTTTAGTGTGGTAAAAGCATAAGATTTTTGTTTTTCCATAACCATTGATGGCACCTAAGGCCAGAGAAACCTCAAAAAAAAAAAGAAGAAGAGAAAAGGGAAGACAAAAAGCTTCCACCTCCGAGTCATGGGAGATGGAGAGATTCATCTCAAGGGTCCATAGCTCAGTAGAAGAAGCATTTGACTACACATCGAGAGAGCATGAGGAATTCCCTCATCAAGAGATCCCTGAGATACCTCAGGGAATACATTTTCCTCCACACAATTATTGGGAGCAACTAAGGATAAGAGCACCAAAATCATTAGGGATCATGCAACAAAGGCAAGGAAGAGACATAGAGGAGCTTAAAGCACCATTGGTCCTTCAAGAAGGTGCCACCCTCACTAAGGTGGACTCATTCCTTAACTTCCTTGTTCTTAATTCTCTGTTTTTCGATTTTTATGCTTCATGTTTATCTATGTTTTGTGTCTTTATTACATGATCATTAGTATTTAGTAACTATGTCTTAAGGCTATAAATAATTCCATGAATCCTTCACATCTCTTAAATAAAAAATGTTTCTAATTCAAAAGAACAAGAAGTACATGAATTTCAAAATTATCCTTGAATTTAGTTTAATTATATTGATGTGGTGACAATACTTTTTGTTTTCTGAATGAATGCTTGAACAGTGCATAATTTTGATCTTGTTGTTTATGAATGTTAAAATTGTTGGCTCTTGAAAGAATGATGAACAAAGATAATGTTATTGATAATCTGAAAAATCATGAAATTGATTCTTGAAGCAAGAAAAAGCAGTGAAAAAGCAAAAACTTGCAAAAAAAAAATCAGAAAGAAAGAGAAAAAGCAAGCAGAAAAAGCCAATAGCCCTTAAAACCAAAAGGCAAGGGTAAAAAAAGGATCCAAGGCTTTGAGCATCAATGGATAGGAGGGCCCAAGGAAATAAAATCCAGGCTTAAGCGGCTAAATCAAGCTGTCCCTAACCATGTTCTTGTGGCATGCAGGTCCAAGTGAAAAGTTTGAGACTGAGTGGTTAAAGTCGTGATCCAAAGCAAAAAGAGAGTGCTTAAGAGCTCTGGACACCTCTAACTGGGGACTCTAGCAAAGATGAGTCACAATCTGAAAAGGTTCACCCAGCCATGTGTCTGTGGCATTTATGTATCCGGTGGTAATACTGGAAAACAAAATGCTTAAGGCCACGGCCAAGACTCATAATAGTAGCTGTGTTCAAGAAATCAACAAACTTAACTAGGAGAATCAATAACACTATCTGAAATTCTAAGTTCCTATAGATGCCAATTATTCTAAACTTTAAGGGAGAAAGTGAGATGCCAAAACTGTTCAGAAGCAAAAAGCTACAAGTCCCGCTCATTTAATTAGAATTAATATTCATTGATATTTTGGAATTTATAGTATATTCTCTTCTTTTTATCCTAATTGATTTTCGGTTGCTTGGGGACAAGCAACAATTTAAGTTTGGTGTTGTGATGAGCGGATAATTTATACGCTTTTTGGCATTGTTTTTACGTAGTTTTTAGTATGATCTAGTTACTTTTAGGGATGTTTTCTTTAGTTTATATGCTAAATTCACATTTCTAGACTTTAATATGAGTTTGTGTGTTTTTCTGTGATTTCAGGTATTTTCTGGCTGAAATTAAGGGACCTGATCAAAACTCTGATAGGAGGCTGACAAAGGACTGTTGATGCTATTGGAATCTGACCTCCCTGCACTCGAAATGGATTTTCTGGAGCTACAGAACTCCAAATGGAACGTTCTCAACGGCGTTGGAAAGTAGACATCTAGCGCTTTCCAGCAATATATAATAGTCCATACTTTATTCGTGATTAGATGACGTAAACTGGCGCTCAACGCCAGTTCCATGCTGCATTCTGGAGTCAAACGCCAGAAACACGTCACGAACCAGAGTTGAACGCCCAAAACACGTTACAACTTGGCGTTCAACTCCAAGAGAAGCCTCAGCTTGTGGATAGATCAAGCTCAGCCCAAGCACACACCAAGTGGGCCCCGGAAGTGGATTTATGCATCAATTACTTACTTCTGTAAACCCTAGTAGCTAGTTTAGTATAAATAGAACTTTTTACTGGTGTATTAGACATCTTTGGTCTCAGTTTTATTTTATTCTTCATCTTAGGAAGCTATTGATCACGTTTTGGGGGCTGGCCATTCGGCCATGCCTGGACCTCTATCACTTATGTATTTTCAATGGTGGAGTTTCTACACACCATAGATTAAGGGTGTGGAGCTCTGATGTACCTCAAGTTTCAATGCAATTACTACTATTTTCTATTCAATTTGATTTATTCTTGTTCTAAGATATTCGTTGCACTTCAACTTGATGAATGTGATGATCCGTGACACTCATCATCATTCTCACCTATGAACGCACGTGATTGACAACCACTTCCGTTCTACCTTATACCAGGCGCATATCTCTTGGATTCCTTAATCAGAATCTTCGTGGTATAAGCTAGAATTGATGGCGGCATTCATGGGAATCCAGAAAGTCTAACCTTGTCTATGGTATTCCGAGTAGGATTCCGAGATTGAATGACTGTGATGAGCTTCAAACTCTTGAAGGCTGGGCGTTAGTGACAGACGCAAAAGAATCACGAGATTCTATTCCAACCTGATTGAGAATCGACAGATGATTAGCCGTGCTGTGACAGAGCATTTGGACCATTTTCACTGAGAGGATGGGATGTAGCCATTGACAACAGTGATGCCCTACATACAGCTTGCCATGGAAAGGAGTAAGAAGGGTTGGATGAAAGAAGTACGAAAACAGAGATTCAACAGGGACAAGCATCTCCATACGCTTATCTGAAATTCCCACCATTAATTTACATAAGTATTTCTATCCTATTTTATTTATCTTTTAATGATCTAATCCAATCACATTTGAATCAGCCTGACTGAGATCTACAAGATGACCATAGATTGCTTCATACCAACAATCTCCGTGGAATCGACCCTTACTCACGTAAGGTATTACTTGGACGACCCAGTGCACTTGCTGGTTAGTTGTGCGGAGTTGTGACTAAGTGTAATTCACGTGTGAGAGCTACCAAGTTATTGGAGCCATTGTTGATGATCACAATTTCGTGCACCAATAAACCATCTACAAGAATTGCATAAAATTTAGTTTTATTTTTGGTTAACTGGTTAAAAATTGATTTTTAAAATTTAGTTTTTCTTAACCACTTTTTAATAATATGAATATGATTTTTAAAATTATTTTATTAAATTAGTTAGCCAAAATGTGGTTATAATTTTTTAAATGATTAACCACAATTTGATTATTTTATAAACACTCTCATGAGAGGTGCTATAACAAGAGGAGCTATCTCTATGTGTGTTCATGCCATATTGAATTCAAGCAGTTATTGTGTTATTTTTTTTTCTATTTATGGATGTTTTATTTCAATTCACAACTAATTGATTTTGATATTCATGAGTGTAAATAAACTAATTTGCCAGCATTTAAAAAAAAAACAAAAACAAAAACTAATTTGCCATTTTGGTTATGTTGTTTCAGTTATATTTAATTTTATTTTGTATTGTTATTTTATCATTTTAAATTTTTTAGTACTTATAAATTACTATCATATTTTTCAAGTGTAAATGAATAAAGATGGATACTTATATTGGAAAAAGAATGAAAAAAGAATGAAGCATATTGAAATGATAAAAAGATTGAAAAGAGAGAAAAAAAAGTAAAATAAAGATGGGTAGTTGCAAAAGAAGGTTGAATACACGAATATATCACTTTACTTCGAGGAGTCACTATTAACAAATACACGAATCTACATCAGAGAGCCATTATCTACAATACACGGTTGTACGTTAGAGAGTCATCATTTATAATATGAGACTCTACTTCGAGGAACCAGTATTTATAAATAAACAACTCTATCTTCGAAAGCATACGACTCTATCTTAGTGATCCATCAATAGATGACTTTACCTATGAGAACCATCAATAAACGACTCTACCTTGGGGAACCATCATCTACGAAACACAGTTCTGCCGGAAGTAGCTAACATTTACAAAAACATGGCTCTATCTTGGAGACCTAGCATTTACAATATACGGCTCTTTTTTGGAGAGGCAACATCTACAATATATGACTCTGCGTTGGAAAGCCATAATTTATAATATACAAATCTACCTCGAGGAACTAGCATTTACGAATATATGGATCTGTCTTGGAGAACCAGCATTTACAATACGCCACTCTACCTAGAAGAGTCATCATCTACAATACACAGTTCTACCTCAGAGAGTTAATGTTCGAAATACCCGAGTCTACATAAGAGAGCCATCATTTACAAATATATAACTTTACCTTGAAGAGCCAACAAATACACGATTCTAACTCGATAATACATGACTTTACGTTGGAAAAACATCATTTATAATATATTGTTCTACCTCGTCGAGACACCATTTACAAATACACGACTCCATCTCGAAGAGCCAAATTTACAATACACGACTTTATCTCAGAGATCCACTATTTATAATATACGACTCTATCTTAGAGATCCAACATTTATGCGGTTCCATATTAGGAAGTTTTTTAATTCCAATCATATGAAATCATATCTTTATATTTGAACTATATCTTTTTATTTAAAAACATATCATATCTTATCAAAATCTTCTTAAAAAATATATAAAATGGCTAATCAGATCTTTCACGTCCTCTAAGAGGCAAATAGTATAATTAGGGGGAGCTAATCTCCCAAAGGTACGATTCTCATCACATCCACATACATTCATATTACCATTATTTCAGCATAAAGACTCTTTTAGCTTGAGGATTGGAATCCTTTTATATATACCTCTCGATCCCCATTTACTACTAGAAAACTAGTTATTACAGACGGATATTTCTGACAGATTTTATCCCACAAAAATACAAACGGAATTGCGAGGGATTTTTTGTCGGAAACCAAAAAAAATGAACTAGCATAAATTACAGACGGAAAAGAGAATCCGTCGATAATTCTGTCGAAAAAATTAAATTTTTTCGTGAAAAATAGTTATTGACGAAAAATTCGTCTGTAATTAAATGAATAAAAACGCTATGTTTTATTAAATTATTACAGACAGAAAATCTGTCTGTAATTTAAAATATTCCATCGAAAAATATTAAAATAAGGGTTGTGACCAAACTGCTCCTGTTTCAATCACGATACTTCTACAAATCTCCACGCTCATCCTTCTAAATCCTCCATCAGTGGCGCATCTCAGCTTTGGTTCAGTCGCACTGAAGCTCCGTCACACCCCATCCCGGATGTTCTTTGTGTGTTGCTCGCGTCTTTCCTTTCAAACCCTAACCTGCAATCCGCTAATTTAGCCAAAGCTTGGAGGTTAGATTTTTAATTTCATGCAATTAATTCCTCTTTTTCCAATGGATCTTCTTCGTCACGCTCTCTTCCATTCCTCCTCCCCTCCGCTGCTGCCTCTGCTGCCATTGTTCGGTTGTTCCTATAAGTTTCCAGCTTCTTCCGCCGCTGCCACCACCGCTCGCGCCACACGATCTCTCTCTATCATCCCTTGCGTCGCACGAGCCCCCTTCTTGTTGTTGTTAGCTGATTGAACTTCTTGTTCCTGTTGCAGTTTCCATCACATGCTGGTATCTCGAAACAGATGGTAATTTTGCCCTTTCCATTCTCTTTCTTCTATTTAAATATTTCTAATTTCCAACTTAGGGATTCGATCACCTGTTTTGAGCTTGTTCCATGATTATACTCTATTTGTGACTTTTTTGTGTGGATAAATGCATTGCTTTTAATCATTCATCTTAGTATTTTTCGTTCTTATACAATGTGTGAAACACTTGGATTTCAAATTTTATATATATAGCTTGAAGAGGCTTTCGGAAACTTTTTTAGTTTCACCATTGTAATGCTGGTTTAATCTATTTCCTCTCATATTGTATGCATGTTTGTTTATTCTATTTGGTTAATTATTTTTGGAACCCTAGAATTGCACATTCTTAATTAATTAGTGTTCTAGCAATACAGTGAAATTTGTTGAACTCTTATAGATATAGAATGGAATTGAACTTCTAGATTATGGCTTCTCTTAATCACTTATTACAACAGATAAATTTATCTATGCAGAAATTGTAGTATTATGATAATTTATTATAGTATTATTCTCTCTTCTGTGATTTGGATGTTGTAGAAGTAGTTAGGTGATATGTTAAGATAAAATATTAAAAGGTTCTTTTTTTTCTCCTTCTATTTTATGACCTTCTTTTTAGCTTAAATATTAATGAAAAATAAAATTAACTTTGTCTATGACCTACTTGGCTGAGGAGTGAGGAGCAGATACTCCGAGATGATATCAAGTTTGGTGGAAAAGCCCAAACTACTTTTCATGAAAGATAGCAGGTTAGTGCACTGATTGATTCTATGGATTTGTCAAATAGGAATTGGTTACTGACCTGGTTATTTTGGTGGCAAGATGCTGCCCAAGTATAATGTCACTGCCACATTAAGGTTGGTTTCAAATTAATAAGGAACATAATTTATTTCCTTTTTTCTTTTTGAAGGTGTTTTTGTTTTTGGTATACATACTACAAATGAATTTGATTTTCAGTTTTTGGGTCTGTTTGGTTTATGCTTTTATTTTCTGTTTGGTATAAGAGATATGCATTTCATGCAAAGATTGCAAATGCTGGTTAGTTTTGTTGGCTTATATGATTTGGCAGGTCTCAAAACAAACCTCTAGCTACAATGCATATTTGTTTACTTCAAGTATTAAAACTAATTGACTCAAGTACCTTTTATTCCTCATATGCATAATACACTCTTTGAAAAAAATATTAGTATTACGATAATCATGCATATTGAATTAACATTATTTGCATTTCTCTACAAACTGATTTGTTGTAACATGATGAACAAGATTCTCTAAGGAGTAATTCTGGAGAAGAGTTTCTTACATGGTAGGACTACAAAGCAATGTCTTTCACTCAATGTATAAGTAATAATTCTCCATTTTTCATATCAGATAGTCTTAAAACTCAACTTTGATGTTAACATATTCAAAAGACAATAAAACATTACACTACTAAGGTTTCATGATTGTCTTCACAAACAAGTTATTGATGAAACACTTAGACTTAGGGTAATTACAATTTGGCTGAGGAGAGAAGCAAAAGAAGACATTCAAATCCAAATAAAATTTTAATTCCTATGTTTATGTATGGTGTATTTTTCAGGTGATTGATGCATTAGTTAGCCTCTTCTGTCATTCTATTATATCTGCAAAGACATTGTGGGATGGTGGTTGGTGGTGCACGAAATTATAAATCACACTTTTCACAATTCGTACCACTAACCAACAAGTGCATTGGGTCATCCAAGTAATACCTTACGTGAGTAAGGGTCGAATCCTACAGAGATTGTTGGCTTGAAGCAAGCTATGGTTATCTTGTAACTCTTAGTCAGGATAATAATAAATCTCAGTTTTAATTGGTAGTAAATAAAAAGCATGGATTAATTAGTACTTGTTATGCAGTAATGGATAATATGTTGGAGTTTTGGAGATGCTTTGTCTTCTGAATCTCTGCTTTTTCCCTGTCTTCTTCTTCACGCACGCAAGGTTCCTCCGATGGCAAGCTGTGTGTTGGTGGATCACCATTGTCAATGGCTACCATCCATCCTCTCAGTAAAAATGGTCTAGATGCACTGTCACCGCACGACTAATCATCTGTCGATTCTCACTCATGCTGGTATAGGATCCATTGATCCTTTTGCGTCTGTCACTACGCCCAACCCTTGTGAGTTTGAAGCTCGTCACAGTCATTCAATCCCTGAATCCTACTCGTAATACCACAGACAAGGTTTAGACTTTCCAAATTCTCAAGAATGCTGCCAATGGATTCTAGCTTATACCACGAAGACTCTGATTAAGGAATCCAAGAGATACTCATTCAATCTAATGTAGAACGGAGGTGGTTGTTAGGCACGCGTTCATAGGTTGAGAATGGTGATGATTTCACGGATCATCACATTCATCATATTGAAGTGCGAATGAATATCTTAGATAGAAACAAGCGTGTTTGAATGGAAAACAGAAGTAATTATATTAATTCATCGAGACACAGCAGAGCTCCTCACCCCCAACAATGGAGTTTAGAGACTCATGCCATCAAAAGTACAAAGTTCAGATCTAAAAATATCATGAGATGTAGAATAAATCTCTAAAAGTTGTTTAAATACTAAACTAGTAACCTAGGTTTACAGAAAATGATTAAACTAAGATAGATAGTGCAGAAATCCACTTCTGGGGCCCACTTGGTGTGTGCTGGGGCTGAGACTTGAACTTTTCACATGCCTGGGCTGTTTCTGGAGTTAAACGTTAGGTTGTAACCTATTTTGGGCGTTTAACTCCAATTTGCAACCTGTTTCTGGCGTTTAACGCCAGAATGGAACATGGAACTGGCGTTAAACGCCAGTTTACGTCATTTATCTTCGAGCAAAGTATGGACTATTATATATTTTTGGAAAGCCCTGGATGTCTACTTTCCAACCCAATTAAGAGCGCGCCAATTGAACCTTTGTAGCTCCAAAAAATCCATTCCGAGTGTCGGGAGGTCAGAATCCAACAGCATCAGCAGTCCTTTTTCAGCCTGAATCAGATTTTTTGCTCAGCTCCTTCAATTTCAGCCAGAAAATACCTAAACTCACAGAAAAACACACAAACTCATAGTAAAGTCGAGAAATATGAATTTTGCCTAAAAACTAATAAAAATATACTAAAAACTAACTAAAATATACTAAAAACTACATGAAATTACCCCCAAAAAGCGTATAAAATATCCGCTCATCACAACACCAAACTTAAACTGTTGCTTGTCCCCAAACAACTAGATAAATAAAATAGGATAAAAAGAAATCAAGAAACAATAATATCTCAGAGTTTTAAGTGAAGCTCAGATTCTAATTAGATGAGCAGGACTAGTAGCTTTTTGCTTCTGAAAAATTTTGGCATGTCACTTTATCCTTTGAAATTCAGAATGATTGGCATCCATAGAAACTCAGAATTCAGATAGTATTATTGATTCTCCTAGTTTAGTATGTTTATTCTTGAACACAGCTACTTTATGAGTCTTGGCCGTGGCCCTAAGCACTTTGTTTTCCAGTATTACCTCCGGATACATAAATGCCACAAACACATAACTGGGTGAAACTTTTCAAATTGTGACTTAGCTTTGCTAAAGTCCCCAATTAGAGGTGTCCAGAGTTCTTAAGCACACTCTTTTGCTTTGGATTACGACTTTAACCACTCAGTCTCAAGCTTTTTTACTTGGACCTTCATGACACAAGCACATGGTTAGGGACAGCTTGATTTAGCCGCTTAGGCCAGAATTTTATTCCTTTAGGCCCTCCTTTCAATTGATGCTCAAAGCCTTGGATCCTTTTTGCCCTTGCCTTTTGGTTTAAAGGGCTATTGATTTTTTCTGCTGCTCCTTTTTTTTTCACTGCTTTTTCTTGCTTCAAGAATCAATTTCATGATTTTTCAGATCATCAATAACATTTCGCTTGTTCATCATTCTTTCAAGAGCCAACAATTTTAACATTCATAAAATTCAACATAAAAAATATGCACTGTTCAGGCATTCATTCAGAAGATAAAAGGTATTACCACCACATATAAATAATTAAAATTTTCCTTATTAAAATCTCGAAAAAAATATTGCCTCCTTATTCTAAAAATCTGCTATTTTATTCATGTTTGATGATGATGAGAAAAATAAATTATAGCTTAATTGGAGATAGAATCAAAATAGAGATACTAATTACTACTACTCATATATAACTTCTAAGGTAAATTCCTAATAAGAACAATTATCACAGAATTAAGGCTAAGATTAGGACTCAACAACCTTTATTTTGGGGGAGTGGATGCTCATTTAGTCTGTGGGGTGCTTGGCCCTTCAAGAGATAGCTTCTGACGCTTCAGTTGCTTCAGTTCACGCCCTTGCTCTTCTTGTTCCCCTAGCAGTTTGCAAAGCATGCTATTTTGATTTTCTGTTCTTCCTTTAATTGGTGCATAGCTTCTTGTAACTTGGTAATAGATGCTTCAAGACACTTCCAGTATTCAATTTGAGGGATTTCCGGGAGGAACTCCTGTGCTTTCCTCTTGATGGAGTCATCCTGCACTTGTTGTCCTTCCATTGACTTTTTGGTGATTAGTTGCTCAACTGAGATATACTCATTTACTCCCATCTTTACCCCAGCATCTTTACATAGCATAGAGATTAAGCTTGGATAAGCCAATTTGGCATCTTTGGAGTTCTTGTTTACAATTGTGTAAAGTTCACAAGAGATCAGCTGATGAACTTCCACTTCTTTTTCCAACATAATGCAATGGATCATTACTGCTCTTTTGATGGTGACTTCAGAGCGGTTGCTAGTGGGCAGTATAGAATGCCCAATGAAGTCCAGCCAGCCTCTGGCGATTGGTTTGAGATCTCCTCTCTTGAGTTGGTTTGGGACACCCTTTGTGTTGGTTGTCCACTTGGTTCCAGGGAGGCATATATCCTCTAGAATTTCGTCCAAGCCCTTATTTGTTCTCATCATTCTCCTATTAAAGGAGTCTGGGTCATCTTTCAGTTGAGGCAGCTTGAAGATCTCTCTTATTTTGTCAGGATGGAGGTGAACAATCTTCCCTCTGACCAGAGTTCGATAGTCATAGAAGGCGGTTTCAGCTATTCTCTGCCTGTCTGTTTGCCACAGATTAGAGTAGAATTCCTAAACCATGTTTCTTCCCACCTTTGTTTCAGGATTAGCTAGGATTTCCCAGCTCCTATTTCGAATTTGCTCTTAGATCTCCGGATATTTGTCTTCTTTCAGATCGAATTTAACTTTCGGGATCACTGACCTTAGACCCATTATTTTGTAGTAATGGTCTGAATGTTCTTTGGTTAAGAACTTCCCTTGATTCCAAAGTGGTTCTGGAATATTCTCTTTCTTGCCTCTTGGAGTGGTTTGTTTTCCCTTAGGAGCCATGATCTTAGTGGGTATTGGTTTAGTGATCACAGATAAACACACCAAACATAGAGGTTTGCTTGTCCTCAAGCAAAAAAAAGGAAAGGAGAGGGATAGAGGGAGAGCCAAGTTCGAAATGTGGAGGAGAGGAGGGAGGCCGAACGTGGATTTAAAGGGAAGGGGTGGGTTTTCAAAAATTTTTGAAAAAGATATGATAGAAGATATGATTTGTAAAAGATAAGTTTGATAGGAAAAAGATGTATTTTAAAATTGAAAAGATATGAAAGATATTTGAAAAAGATAATTCTGAATTTTGAAAAGAAGATATGATAAGTTTAAAAAGATTTGAGAAGAATTTAAAAAGATTTGAAAAGAATTCAAAAAGATAAATGAGTTTTGAAAAAGGTTTGAAAAGATATTGAAGAAAAATTAAGAAATATGTTTAGGATTAAAAATTTTTCGAAATTGAAGTTGAAAGATGAGAGTTTATAACATGTTTATGCAAAAAATCATGAATTGAAACATGAAAATGGAAAAAATTTGAAGTGAAAATGAAGTTACCTTCTCCCCACAATCCTGGCGTTAAAAGCCCAACTGCTGCATGTTTTAGGTGTTTAACGCCCATTTGTAGCTTCTCCTCGGCGTTTAACGCCCAGCTGTAGCATCTGGCTGGCGTTAAATGCCAGAAAATCCTTTATCACTGGGCGTTTTTCTGAACGCACAGGATGCTGTAAATCTGGCGTTAAACGCTCAGAATGGTATCCATTCTGGCGTTTAACGACAGATTTACAGCATCCGCCCAAATAGCTATCCTTACTGGCGTTAAACGCCCAGTAGATGCTTCTTTTGGGCGTTTAACGCCCAAAAAAGCTTTTACTGGCGTTTTCGCACCAGTGAGCTTCTTTTTTGCTGTTTTATCCTCTGAATCCTTCTGTAACTCTGTGAACTCATGCAATTGATACTTTACCTTGAAGATAATTAATATGAACCTGCAAATTTATCATTTAATTAATAAATAAGCTTTGTTAATGGCTGGGTTGCCTCCCAGCAAGCGCTTCTTTTTTGTCTTTAGCTGGACTATTACTGAGCTTTTAATCAAGTCTCAGTTTTGAGCATTCTTGCTCGAAATTGCTTTCAATATAATGTTTGACTCTCTGTCCATTAACAATGAATTTTTTGTTAGAGTCATTATCCTGAAGCTCTACATATCCATATGGTGACACACCTGTAATCACATATGGTCCTCTCCACCGGAATTTCAACTTTTCAGGGAATAATCTGAGCCTAGAGTTAAACAGCAGAACTTTCTGCCCTGGCTCAAAGACTCTGGATGACAGCTTCTTATCATGCCATCTTTTTGCTTTCTCTTTGTAAATTTTAATATTTTCGAAAGCATTGAGTCTGAATTCCTTTAGCTCATTTAACTGGAGCAATCATTTTTCTCCAGCTAACTTGGCATCAAGGTTTAGGAATCTGGTTGCCCAATAGGCCTTGTGTTCTAGTTTCACTGGCAAGTGACAGGCTTTTCCATACACAAGCTGGTATGGAGAAGTCCCTATAAAAGTCTTGAATGCTATTCTGTATGCCCATAGAGCATCATCCAAGCTTCTTGCCCAATCCCTTCTACGGTTAATCACAGTCCATTCCAAGATTCTTTTAAGTTCTCTATTAGAGACTTCAGCTTGCCCATTTGTTTGTGGATGATATGGAGTTGCCACCCTATGGCTAACTCCATATTGAACTATAGTAGAATAAAGCTGTTTATTGCAGAAATGAGCGCCCCCATCACTGATTAGTACTCTAGGGACACCAAATCTGTTGAAGATATGTTTCTGGAGGAATTTCAACACTGTCTTAGTATCATTAGTGGGTGTTGCAATAGCCTCCACTCATTTGGATACATAATCCACTGCCACCAGAATATAAGTGTTTGAGTATGATGGTGGGAAAGGCCCCATGAAGTCAATACCCCATACATCAAACAACTCAATCTCCAAGATTCCTTGTTGAGGCATGGTATAACCGTAAGGCAGATTGCCAAATCTTTGGCAACTGTCACAATTACGTACAAATTCTCGGAAGTCTTTATAGAGAGTAGGCCAGTAGAAGCCACATTGGAGGATCTTGTGGCTGTTCGCTTACTTCCAAAATGTCCTCCATAATGTGATCCATGGCAATGCCAGAGGATCTTCTGTGCTTCTTCTTTAGGCACACATCTATGGATTACTCCGTTTGCACATCTTTTGAAGAGATATGGTTCATCCCACAGATAGTACTTTGCATCCGAGATCAATTTCTTTGATTGCTGCCTACTATACTCTTTGGGTATGAATCTCACAGTCTTGTAGTTTGCAATGTTTGCAAACCATGGTACTTCCTGGATGGCAAAGAGTTGCTCATCCGGAAAGTTTTCAGAGATCTTAGTAAGAGGGAGGAACGCCTCTTCTACTGGTTCTATTTGGGACAGGTGATCTGCTACTTGGTTCTCTGTCCCTTTTTTGTCTCTTATTTCTATATCAAACTCTTGCAGAAGCAACACCCATCTTATGAGTCTGGGTTTTGAATCCTGCTTTGTGAGTAGATATTTAAGAGCAGCATGGTCAGTGTACACAATCACTTTTGATCCTACTAAATAAGATTGGTGCACGAAATTGCAATCACACTTTTGCAACTCCGCACAACTAACCAGCAAGTGCACTGGGTCGTCCAAGTAATACCTTGCGTGAGCAAGGGTCGATCCCACGGAGATTGTCGGCTTGAAGCAAGCTATGGTTATCTTGTAAATCTTAGTCAGGATATCAGAAATTATCAGGATTGATTGTGAAAAGCAAAAGAACATGAAATAATTACTTGTTTTGCAGTAATGGAGAATAGGTTGAGGTTTGGAGATGCTCCATCTTCTGAATCTCTGCTTTCCTACTGTCTTCTTCTTCAAACACGCAAGTCTCCTTCCATGGCAAGCTGTATGTAGGGTTTCACCGTTGTCAATGGCTACCTCCCATCCTCTCAGTGAAAATGTTC
>NC_029780.3:75998576-75999362 GCF_000817695.3 Arachis duranensis | reverse complement strand
AATTTCAGCCAGAAAATACCTGAAATCACAGAAAAACGCACAAACTCATAGTAAAGTCCAGAAAAGTGAATTTTAACTAAAAACTAATAAAAATATACTAAAAACTAACTAAATCATACTAAAAACTTACTAAAAACAATGCCAAAAAGCATACAAATTATCCGCTCATCACAACACCAAACTTAAATTGTTGCTTGTCCTCAAGCAACTGAAAATCAAAATAGGATAAAAAGAATAGAATATACTATAGACTCCAAAATATCAAGGAAACATAGCTCCAATTAGATGAGCGGGACTAGTAGCTTTTTGCCTCCGAACAGTTTTGGCATCTCACTCTATCCCTTGAAGTTCAGAATGATTGGCATCTATAGGAACTCAGAACTCAGATAGTGTTATTGATTCTCCTAGTTAAGTATGATGATTCTTGAACATAGCTAGTGTATGAGTCTTGGCTGTGGCCCAAAGCACTCTATCTTCCAGTATTACCACCGGATACATACATGCCAAAGACACATAATTGGGTAAACCCTTTCAGATTGTGACTTAGCTTTGCTAAAGTCCCCAATTAGAGGTGTCCAGGGTTCTTAAGCACACTCTTGTTGCCTTGGATCACAACTTTATTTCTTTCTTTTTTTTTTTCGAAATATTTTTTTTTATTTTTTTTTCACTGCTTTTTCTTGCTTCAAGAATCAATCTGATGATTTTTTCAGATCCTCAATAACAGTTCTCTTTTTCCTCATTCTTTCAAGAGCCAACAATTTTAACATTCTCAAAACAACAAATTCA
>NC_029780.3:75996372-75997430 GCF_000817695.3 Arachis duranensis | reverse complement strand
GTTCCAGTCATTCTCTGCTTATCTGTTAACCACAGATTTGAGTAGAATTCCTGAACCATGTTCCTTCCAACCTTTATTTCAGGATTGGTCAGAACTTCCCATCCTCTGTTTCGAATTTGCTCTTGGATCCCCGGATATTCATCTTCTTTCAGATCAAATTTAACTTCCGGGATCACTGACCTCAGACCCATTATTTTGTGATAATGGTCTTCATGTTCTTTGGTTAAGAACTTCTCTTGATTCCAAAGATTCTTTGGATTATTCTCTTTCTTTCCTCTTAAATTGGTTTGTTTTCCCTTAGGAGCCATGATCTTGATGAATTTTGGCTTAGTGATCACGGAAAAGCACACCAAACTTAGAGGTTTGCTTGTCCTCAAGCAAAAAGAAAAGAAAGAAGAGAAGAGAGAGAGAGAGGAAGAGGAAATTCGAATGGTGTGGGGAATGAGGGGTGGCAAACGTTTATTTATAGAGTGGGGGGGAGAGATTTTCGAAAAAAAAAAAGAAAAATTTGAAAGGAGATTTGAGGAGATATGGAAAGAAATTGAAAGAAGGGTGAGTTTTTGGACAAAATTTGGGAATGATTTGAAGAATGATTTTAAATTTTGAAAATTTGAAAGTGAATGATGAGAGATTGAAATGTATTTTTGTAGAAAAATATGGGAAAGAAAAGGAAGGTTTGAAAAAATCTGAGTTGAAAACAAAATTGTGGTCCCCCCACCTTTCTGGCGTTAAACGCCCAGAATGGTACCCATTCTGGCGTTTAACGCCTAATTGGCACCCCTTTTGGGCGTTTAACGCCCAGCCAGGTGCCCTGGCTGGCGTTAAACGCCAGAAATCTTTTAGCACTGGGCGTTTTTCTGAACGCCCAGGATGCTGCACACCTGGCGTTAAACGCCCAGAATGGTGCCCATTCTGGCGTTTAACGCCCAAAATGCCCCTTACTGGCATTTTTTCGCCAGTAAGCTCTTTTTCTCTGCTTTTTGAGCTGAATCCTTCTGTAACTCTGTGAATTCCTTCATTTTTGATACTTGCCTCTGTAAGAACAAATCATACAACCT
>NC_029780.3:75995185-75995704 GCF_000817695.3 Arachis duranensis | reverse complement strand
TTCCAGGATTCTCTTTAGTTCTCTGTTAGAGACTTCAGCTTGCCCATTTGTCTGTGGATGATACGGAGTTGCCACTTTGTGGCTAATTCCATATCTAACCATAGCAGAGTATAGCTGTTTGTTGCAGAAATGAGTGCCCCCGTCACTGATTAGCACTCTGGGAACGCCAAACCTGCTGAAAATGTTTTTCTGGAGGAATTTCAGTACGGTCTTGGTATCTTTAGTGGGTGTAGCAATCGTTTCTACCCACTTAGATACATAATCCACTGCCACCAGAATGTAAGTGTTTGAGTATGATGGTGGGAATGGCCCCATGAAGTCAATTCCCCATACATCAAACAATTCTATCTCTAATATCCCTTGTTGAGGCATGGCATATCCATGAGGTAGGTTGCCAGCTCTTTGGCAACTGTCACAGTTACGCACAAACTCTCGGGAATCTTTATAGAGAGTAGGCCAGTAGAAGCCACATTGGAGGACTTTAGTGGCTGTTCGCTCACTTCCAAAATGTCCTCCATA
>NC_029780.3:75993186-75993624 GCF_000817695.3 Arachis duranensis | reverse complement strand
ACTTTGGATCCCACTAGATAGGATCTAAACTTGTTAATGGTATAGACCACTGCAAGTAACTCTTTTTCTGTGGTTGTGTAGTTCTTCTGTGCGTCATTTAAAACACGGCTGGCATAGTAAATGACGTGCAGAAGCTTGTTATGCCTCTGTCCCAACACTGCACCAATGGCATGGTCACTGGCATCACACATTAGTTCATATGGCAATGTCTAATCTGGTGCAGAGATAACTGGTGCTGTGACCAGCTTAGCTTTCAGGGTCTTAAATGCCTGCAGACACTGTGTGTCAAACACAAATGGTGTGTCTGCAGCTAACAGGTTACTCAGAGGTTTTGCAATTTTCGAAAAATCCTTTATAAACCTTCTGTAGAATCCTGCATGCCCCAAAAAGCTTCTGATTGCCTTAACATTGGCAGGTGGTGGTAATTTTTCAATTACC
>NC_029780.3:75982487-75989276 GCF_000817695.3 Arachis duranensis | reverse complement strand
CGTTCATAGTTGAGAATGATGATGATTGTCACGGATCATCACATTCATCCGGGTTAAGAACAAGTATTATCTTAGAATGGAAGCAAGCATGATTGAATGAGAAACAGTAGTAATTGCATTAATCCATTAAGACACAGCAGAGCTCCTCACCCCCAACCATGGGGTTTAGAAACTCATGCCGTGGAAGATACAATGAGAAATGTGTAAAGTGTCATGAGGTACTGATACAATGTCAAAAGATCCTATTAATAGTAAACTAGTAGCCTAGGGTGTACAGAAATGAGTAAATGACGTAAAAATCCACTTCTGGGTCCACTTGGTGTGTGCTTGGGCTGAGCATTGAAGCTTTTATGTGTGGAGACCTTTTCTGGAGTTAAACGCCAGCTTTCATGCCACTTTGGGCGTTTAACTCCAAGTTTCATGCCAGTTCCAGCGTTAAACGCTGGAATTTCTGAGGCCGAATTGCTACGCCGGTTTGGGCCATCAAATCTTGGGCAAAGTATGGACTATCATATATTGCTGGAAAGCCCAGGATGTCTACTTTCCAACGCCGTTGAGAGCGCGCCAATTGGGCTTCTATAGCTCCAGAAAATCCACTTCGAGAGCAGGGAGGTCAGAATCCAACAGCATCTGCAGTCCTTTTTGGTCTCGGAATCAGATTTTTGCTCAGGACCCTCAATTTCAGCCAGAAAATACCTGAAATCACAGAAAAACACACAAACTCATAGTAAAGTCCAGAAAAGTGAATTTTAGCTAAAAACTAATAAAAATATACTAAAAACTAACTAGATTACACTAAAAACATACTAAAAACAATGCCAAAAAGCATACAAATTATCCGCTCATCAAAGATCTGAACTTGTCAATGGCATAAACCACTACAAGTAACTCCTTTTATGTGGTTGTGTAGTTCTTCTGTGCGTCATTTAAAACACGACTGGCATAATAAATGACGTGTAGAAGCTTGTCATGCCCTTGTTCCAACACTGCACCAATGGCATGGTCACTGGAATCACACATTAGTTCAAATGGTAATGTCCAGTCTGGTGCAGAGATGACTGGTGCTGTGACCAGCTTAGCTTTCAGAGTCTCAAACGCCTGCAGACACTCCTTATCAAAGATAAATGGCGTGTCAACAGCTAGTAGATTACTCAGAGGTTTTGAAATTTTTGAAAAATCTTTTATAAACCTCCTATATAATTCTGCATGCCCCAGAAAGCTTCTGATTGCCTTAACATTGGCAGGTGGTGGTAATTTTTCAATTATCTCTACCTTAGCTTGATCCTCCTCTATTCCCTTGTTCAAAATTTTATGCCCAAGGACAATTCCTTCAGTCACCATAAAGTGACATTTCTCTCAGTTTAAAACCAGGTTAGTCTCTTGGCACCTCTTTAAAACAAGTGCTAGATGGTCAAGACAGGAGCTGAATGAGTCTCCAAATACTGAAAAGTCATCCATGAAGATTTTCAGAAAT
Organism: Arachis duranensis; assembly: GCF_000817695.3. Classification (NCBI taxonomy): domain Eukaryota; kingdom Viridiplantae; phylum Streptophyta; class Magnoliopsida; order Fabales; family Fabaceae; genus Arachis; species Arachis duranensis. The sequence goes on along the minus strand of NC_029780.3, from coordinate 75,987,802 downwards.
TTTTCCACCATATCAGAGAAAATAGAGAGCATGCACTTTTGAAAGGTTGCAAGTGCATTGCATAGACCAAATGGCATCATTCTCTATGCAACTACTCCAGATGGACATGTGAATGCTATTTTCTCTTGATCCTAGGGATCTACTACAATTTGATTATAACCTGAATATCCATCCAGAAAGCAGTAGTAATCATGACCTGCTAGTCTTTCTAGCATCTGGTCTATGAATGGTAAAGGAAAATGATCCTTTCTGGTAGCTGTATTGAGCCTTCTGTAATTAATACACATACATCACTCTATAACTGTTCTTGTAGGAACCAGTTCATTTTTTATTATGAACCACTGTCATGCCACCCTTCTTAGGGACGACTTAGACAAGGCTCACCTAGGGGCTATCAGAAATAGGATAAATAATCCCAGCCTCTAGTAATTTAGTGACTTCCTTCTGCACCACCTCCTTCATGGCTGGATTCAGCCGCCTCTGTGGTTGAACCACTGGCTTAGCGTCATCCTCCAATAGGATCTTGTGCATGCATCTGGCTGGGCTAATGCCCTTAAGATCACTGATGGACCACCCAAGAGCTGTCTTGTGTGTCCTCAGCACTTGAATTAGTGTTTTCTCTTCATGTGTTTCTAAGATAGAGCTTATGATTACAGGAAAAGTGTCACCTTCTCCCAGAAATGTATATTTCAGGGATGGTGGTAATGGTTTGAGCTCGGGTTTAGGAGATTTCTCCTCTTCCTGAGGGATTTTCAGAGGTTCTATTATTCTCTCTGGTTCCTCCAGATCAGGCTGAACATCTTTAAAGATATCCTCTAGCTCTGATTTGAGACTCTCAGTCATATTGACCTCTTCCACCAGAGAGCCAATAATGTCAATGCTCATGCAGTCATTTGGGGTGTCTGGATGCTACATAGCTTTGACAACATTTAACTTAAACTCATCCTCATTGACTCTCAGAGTTAATTTCCCTTTTTGGATGTCAATGAGGGTTCGTCCAGATGCTAAGAAATGTCTTCCTAGAATGAGAGTTGCACTCTTGTGCTCCTCCATTTCCAGCACCACAAAGTCAGTGGGAAAAGCAAATGGCCCAACCTTGACAATCATTTCTTCAATCACGCCTGATGGATATTTAATGGAGCCATCAACAAGTTAGAGACATATCCGGGTTGGTTTGACTTCTTCAGTCAAACCAAACTTTTTGATAGTGGATGTAGGTATTAGGTTGATACTTGCTCCAAGATCACATAGAGCCTTCTTGGTACAAGTACCCTCTAATGTGCATGGTATCATGAAGCTTCCGGGATCATTAAGCTTCTCTGGTAAGCTTTTCAGAATGACTGCACTTCATTCTTCAGTGAGGTAAACTTTTTCAGTTTCTCTCCAATCCTTCTTATGACTTAAGATCTCTTTCATGAACTTAGCATAAGAAGGTATTTTCTCAAGTGCCTCTGCAAATAGAATCTTTATTTCAAGGGTCCTGAGATAGTCTGCAAAGCGGGCAAATTGCTTATCCTATTCCGCTTGGCAGAGTTTCTGAGGATAAGGCATTTTGGCTTTGTGTTCCTCAACCTTAGTTGCTACAGGTTTATTTCCTACAGATGTGGTTGGAGAAGCCTTTTTAGAGGGGTTGCTATAAGCACTTGTATGTGTCTGATCCTTCACTGGCATTTGAATGCCAGGGTTGGAAGCTTTATTGGCGTTGGACGCCAACTCCTTACCTGTTTCTGGCGTTTGAACGCCAGAACTGAGCTTCCCTTGGGCGTTTATGCCAACTCCTTGCCTGTTTCTGGCATTTGAATGCCAGAACTGAGCATGGGTTGGGTGTTTAACGCCAGCTTTCCACCCTTTTCTGGCGTTTGAGTGCCAGAATTATTCCTTTCTGGGCTTTTACTATCCTCAAAGAGATTTTGGGTAGCAGTTTGTTCATTTTTTGGCTTCCTGCTGCCTTGACGTGAGATATTTAATGTTTTTCCACTTCTTAATTGAACTGCTTGGCACTCTTTTGTTATTTGTTTTGATAACTGCTGTTCTGTTTGCTTCAACTATACTTCCATGTTCATATTAGCCATTCTTGTGTCTTGTAATATCTCCTTGAATTCGGCTAGCTATTTTGTTAGAAAATATAATTGCTGATTGAATTCAGTAACTTGTTTTGCAGGACTGAGTTCAACAGTTACTGTTTTAGCCTCTTCTTTCATGGAAGATTCACTACTTAGGTACATATGCTAATTTCTGGCAAATGTATCAATGAGCTCTTGAGATTCTTCAATTATCTTTCTCATGTGTATAGATCCACCAGCTGAGTAGTCCAAAGACATCTGAGCTTTCTTTGTAAGCCCATAATAGAAGATGTCTAACTGCAGCCACTCTGAAAACATTTCAGAGGGGCATTTTCTTAGCATCTCTCTGTATCTCTCCCAGGCATCATAAAGAGATTCATTATCACCTTGTTTAAAGCCTTGGATGTTCAACCTTGGCTGTGTCATCTGTTTTGGAGGAAAATATTGATTCGGGAATTTTTCTGACAGCTGTTTCCATGTCCTTATGCTAGCCTTAGGTTGGTTATTTAACCACCTCTTAGCTTGTTCTTTTACAGCAAATGGAAACAGTAATAATCTGTAGACATCCTGATCTACTGCCTTATCATGTACTGTGTCAGCAATTTGTAAAAATTGTGCCAGAAACTCTGTAGGTTCTTCCTGTGAATGACCGGAATACTGGCAACTTTGCTGCACCATGATAATGAGCTGAGGATTCAACTCAAAACTACTGACTCCGATGGAGGGTATACAGATACTACTCCCATATGAAGTAGTAGTGGGGTTAGCATATGACCCCAGAGTCCTTCTGGACTGTTCATTTCAACTTAGGTCCATGATGGAGTAAGGGAGATGATATAAATAAGAATTTTATTTTATTATAAAAAATTTTCGAAATAATAAAATAAAATAAAATAAAAACTAAAATAAAAATAAAAAAATTTGAAAATATTTTATGAAGATTTTCGAAAAAGTGAGGAGAGAGAAAGTGGTTAGGATAATTTTTGAAAAAGATATGATTTTAAAAATCTTAAAAGGATATGATGTGAAAAAGATATGATTTTAAAAATCTTAAAAGGATATAATTTGAAAAATTTTGAAATTGAAATATGAATTTTTATGAAAAATTTCGAAATAATTGCTTAAAAATAGTTAGAAAAGATATTTTTTTATTTTTGAATTTTATTATGAAAGAGAAAAACACACAAAAGACACAAGACTTAAAATTTTTAGATCCAATGCTCCTTGTTTTCGAAAATTTTGGAGGGAAAACACCAAGGCACACCAAACTTAAAAATTTTAAGATCAAAACACAAAGAAGACTCAAGAACACCTTGACGACTCACAAGAACAACAAGAATGCACAAGATTTAATCAAAGAAAAATTATTTTTTAAAAAGTTTTAAAAGGAAGATACCCAATTACCAAGAACACGAGCACAACGCTCTAACCAACTGAGCTATAAATTTAACGTGTTTTAAAAAGGTATTTTTTAAAGGAAAACAAAAACATGCAATTCGAAAATTGAAAGATAAAGAAAAGCATGCAATTGACACCAAACTTTAAATATGATACTAAACTCACAAAAAAACTCGAAATTAATAAAGAAAAATAATATTTTTGAAAAATTTTTGAAAAAAAATAAAAGACTCTGACCCAAAAGACAAAATTTTTCTAATCTAAGCAACAAGATTCACCGTCAGTTGTTCAAACTCAAACAATCCCCGGCAACGGCGCCAAAAACTTGGTACACGAAATTGTAAATCACACTTTTCACAATTCGTAACACTAACCAGCAAGTGCACTGGGTCGTCCAAGTAATACCTTATGTGAGTAAGGGTCGACTCCCACGGAGATTGTCAGCTTGAAGCAAGCTATGGTTATCTTGTAACTCTTAGTCAGGATAATAATAAATCTCAGTTTTAATTGGTAGTAAATAAAAAGCATGGATTAATTAGTACTTGTTATGTAGTAAAGGAGAATATGTTGGAGTTTTGGAGATGCTTTATCTTCTGAATCTCTGCTTTCCCCCTGTCTTCTTCTTTACGCACGCAAGATTTCTCCTATGGCAAGCTGTGTGTTGGTGGATCACCATTGTCAATGGCTACCATCCGTCCTCTCAGTGAAAATGGTCCAGTTGCGCTGTCACCGCACGGCTAATCATCTGTCGGTTCTTACTCATGCTGGAATAGGATCCATTGATCCTTTTGCGTCTGTCACTACGCCCAACCCTTGTGAGTTTGAAGCTCATCACAGTCATTTAATCCCTGAATCCTACTCGGAATACCACAGACAAGGTTTAGACTTTCTGGATTCTCAAGAATGCTGCCAATAGATTCTAGCTTATACCACAAAGACTCTGATTAAGGAATCCAAGAGATACTCATTCAATCTAATGTAGAATGGAGGTGGTTGTCAGGCACGCGTTCATAGGTTGAGAATGGTGATGAGTGTCATAGATCATCACATTCATCATATTAAAGTGCTTGAGATTCGTGGAGGGTCTCTCTTGCTTGCTCCATCCTCTTCTTGGTGATGGGCTTATCCTCCTCAATGGAGATGTCTCCTTCTATGATAACTCCAGCTGAGTAACATAGATGGCAAATAAGGTGAGGAAAAGCTAGCCTTGCCATGGTGGAGGGCTTTTCGGCTATTTTGTAGATTTCATTGGAGATGACTTCATGAACTTCTACTTCCTCTCCAATCATGATGGCCCGATCCACAGTAACTTCAGATCGATTGCTAGTGGGAATGATGGAGCGTTGAATGAACTCCAACCATCCTCTAGCCATAGGCTTGAGGTCCAGTCTTCTTAGTTAAACTGGCTTGCCTTTTGAGTCTTTTTTCCATTGAGCTCCTTCTACACATATGTCCATTAGGACTTGGTCCAACCTTTGATTAAAGTTGACCCTTCTAGTGTAGGGGCGTTCATCTCCTTGCATCATGGGCAAGTGGAACGCCAACCTCACATCCTCCGGACTAAAATCTAAGTATTTCCCCCGAACCATTGTGAGATAATTCTTTGGACTCGGGTTCATACTTTGATCATGGTTCCTAGTGATCCATGCATTGGCATAGAACTCTTGAACCATTAAGATTCTGACTTGTTGCATGGGGTTGGTTAGGACTTCCCAACCTCTCCTTCGGATCTCATGTCGGATCTCCGAATACTCATTTTTCTTGAGCTTGAAAGGGACATCAGGGATCACCTTCTTCTTGGCCACAACTTCATAGAAGTGGTCTTGATGGACCTTTGAGATGAATCTTTCCATC
>NC_029780.3:75980620-75981259 GCF_000817695.3 Arachis duranensis | reverse complement strand
TTTGAGGTAGAGTTTGCTGAACCCATGTATCTAGTTCACTACTGAGCAAGGGAGGTTCACCTTCCCAAGTCTCATTACCAAACAACTTGGCATTCAGCTTCATGATAGCTCCTAGATATTGGGAAACTTACTCTCCAGTCACATCTTCATCCTCTTCAGAGGAAGAATAGTCTTTAGAGCTCATGAATGGCAGAAGGAGATTTAATGGAATCTCTATGTTCTCTATATGAGCCTCAGATTCCTTTGGATCCTTAATCGGAAACTCCTTCTTGCTTGAGAGACGTCCCAGGAGGTCTTCCTCACTAGGATTTTCGTCCTTCTCCTCCCTTGTGCATTCAGCCATATTGATTACATCAATGGCCTTGCACTCTCCTTTTGGATTCTCTTCTGTATTGCTTGGGAGAATACTAGGAGGAGTTTCAGTGATTTTCTTACTCAGCTGACCCACTTGTGCCTCCAAGTTTCTAATGGAGAACCTTGCTTCATTCATGAAACTTAAAGTGGCCTTAGATAGATAAGAGACTATGTTTGCTAAGCTAGGGGGGCTCTGCTCAAAATTCTCTGTCTGTTGCTGAGAAGATGATGAAAAAGGCTTGCTATTGCTAAACCTGTTTCTTCCACCATTATTAAAGCCTTGTT
>NC_029780.3:75976897-75980231 GCF_000817695.3 Arachis duranensis | reverse complement strand
AGTTCTTGAGCCTCTTCAGGCATTTTCTTTAAGTGAATAGATCCACCTGTAGAATGGTCTAATGACATCTTAGAAAATTCAGATAGATCATAATAGAATATATCTAATATGGTCCATTCTGAAAACATGTCAGATGGACACCTTTTGGTCAACTGCTTGTATCTTTCCCAAGCTTCATAGAGGGATTCACCATCTTTTTGTTTGAAGGTCTGAACATCCACTCTAAGCTTGCTCAGCTTTTGAGGAGGAAAGAATTTATCCAAGAAAGCCGTGACCAGCTTATCCCAGGAGTCCAGGCTATCCTTAGGTTGTGAATCCAACCATATTCTAGCTCTGTCTCTTAGAGCAAAAGGGAAAAGCATGAGCCTGTAGACTTCAGGATCAACTCCATTCGTCTTAACAGTCTCACAAATCTGCAAGAACTCAGTTAAAAACTGGTAAGGATCTTCAGATGGAAGTCCATAAAACTTGCAGTTCTGTTGCATTAAAGCAACTAGTTGAGGCTTAAGCTCAAAATTATTGGCTCCAATGGCAGGAATGGAGATGCTTCTTTCATCAAATTTGGACGTTGGCTTTGTGAAGTCACCAAGCATTCTCCTTTGGTTCACGAAATTGCAATAACACTTTTTGCAATCCGCACAACTAACCAGCAAGTGCACTGGGTCGTCCAAGTAATACCTTACGTGAGTAAGGGTCGAATCCCACGGAGATTGTTGGTTTGAAGCAAGCTATGTTTATCTTATTATTCTTAGTCAGGATGCCAACAACAGTGTTTTTTTTTAGTTCAGTGAAGAAAGGGAAAATGGCATAAAATAAATACTTGTTATGCAGTAATGGAGAATATGTTGGAGTTTTGGAGATGCTTTGTCTGATTTATTCATGTAATGTAATATTCCATCCATGGAAAAGTGCAAAGTTCCCTCCATGGCAAGCTGTATGTAGGGTGTCACCGTTGTCAATGGCTACTTCCCATCCTCTCAGTGAAAATGGTCCAAATGCTCTGTCACAGCACAGCTAATCATCTGTCGGTCCTCAATCAGGTTGGAATAGAATCCAATGATTCTTTTGCGTCTGTCACTAATGCCCAGCCTTCAGGAGTTTGAAGCTCGTCACAGTCATTCAATCCCGGAATCCTACTAGGAATACCACGGACAAGGTTTAGACTTTCCGGATTCTCATGAATGCCGCCATCAATCTAGCTTATACCACGAAGATTCTGATTAAGGAAGCTAAGAGATGCTCATTCAATCTGATGTAGAACGGAGGTATTTATCAGGCACGTGTTCATGGATTGAGGAAGGTGATGAGTGTCACGGATCATCAGCTTCTTCATGTTTAAGCGCGAATGAACATCTTAGATAGGAACGCACACGTTTGAATGGAGAAATAGAAACAATTGCATTAATTCATCGAGACGCTGCAGAGCTCCTCACCCCCAACAATGGAGTTTAGAGACTCTTGCCGTCAAAGTGTATAAAATTCAGATCTGAAAATGTCATGAGGTACAGAGTTAATCTCTAAAAGTTGTTTAAATAGTAAACTAGTAACCTAGATTTACAAAATATGAGTAAACTAAGATAATTGGTGCAGAAATCTTATGATAGATGGTGCAGAAATCCACTTCTGGGGCCCACTTGGTGTGTGCTGGGGCTGAGACTTAAGCTTCTCACGTGCCTGGGGCTGTTTTGGGCGTTCAACGCCAGGTTGTAACCTGTTTCTGGCGTTGAACTCCAGCTTGTAACCTGTTTCTGGCGCTAGACACCAGGCAGCAGCATGATACTGGCGTTGAACGCCAGTTTACGTCGTCTATCTTCACGCAAAGTATGGACTATTATATATTGCTGGAAAGCCCTGGATGTCTACTTTCCAACGCCGTTAAGAGCGCGCCAATTGGACTTTTGTAGCTCCAGAAAATCCATTTCGAGTGCGGGGAGGTTAGGATCCAACAGCATCAGCAATCCTTTTTCAGCCTAACTCAGATTTTTGCTCAACTCCCTCAATTTCAGCCAGAAAATACCTGAAATCACAGAAAAACACACAAACTCATAGTAAAGTCCAAAAATATGATTTTTGCCTAAAAACTAATAATATTCTACTAAAAACTAATTAAAACATACTAAAATCTACATGAAATTACCTCCAAAAAGCGTATAAAATATCCGCTCATCACAACACCAAACTTAAACTGTTGCTTGTCCTCAAGCAACTAGATAAAAAAAATAGGATGAAAAGAAATTAAGAAGTAATAATATTTCAGAGTTTTTGAGTGGAGCTCAGATTCTTATTAGATGAGCGGGGCTTGTAACTTTTTGCTTCTGAACAGTTTTGGCATCTCCCTTTATCCTTTGAAATTCAGAATGATTGGCATCCATAGGAACTCAGAATTCAGATTCTTGGATCCTTTTCACCCTTGCCTTTTGGCTTTAAGGGCTGTTGGCTCTTATTCCTTTTCTTGATCCAATGATTCCTTGTAAATTTTTTTTTTCACTGCTTTTTCTTGCTTCAAGAATCAAATTCATGATTTTTCAGATCATCAATAATATTTTTCGTGTTCCTCATTCTTTCAGGAGCCAATATTCATAAAATTCAAGATAAAAATTATGCACTGTTCAAGCATTCATTCAGAGGACAAAAAGTATTGCCACCACATATAGTTAATTATAATTTTTATTATTCAGAACTCGAAAAATAAAGTACTTCTTTATTCTAATTATCTACTATTTTATTGATGTCTGATGATGATGAGAAAAATAAATTATAACTTAATTGGGAATAAAACCAGAATAGATATACTAATTACTTCTACTACTACTATATATATCTCCTAAGGTAAATTTCTATAATAACACTATCACAGAGTTAAAGCTAAAATTAGAAATCAACAACCTGTGTTTTGAGAAGTAGATGTTCCTCTGATCTTGGGGTGCTTGGTCCTTCAAGGATTAATTTCTGGCGCTTCAGCTCCCTTAAATCACGCTGTTGCTCTTCTTGTTCCTTAAGCAGTTTGCAAAGCATGCTACTTTGATTGTTCTGTTCTTCCTTTATTTGGTTTATAGCTGCTTGCAATTTGGAAATAGATGCCTCAAGATGTTCCCAATATTCGAATTGAGGAAGTTCTGGGAGGACTTCCTGTGCTCTCCTCTTGATTGGATCATCCTGCAGCTGTTGTCTATCCATTGATATTCTAGTGATTGGCCTCTCAACTGAGATATACTCTGTTATTCCCATCTTCACTCCGGCATCTCTGCAGAGCATAGAAATTAAGCTTGGATAGGCCAATCTGGCATCCTTGGAATTCCTGTTTGCTATTTTGTATAGTTCACACGAGATCAGT
>NC_029780.3:75974391-75976797 GCF_000817695.3 Arachis duranensis | reverse complement strand
CGTGGGCAATATAGAACGCCCAATGAAATCCAGCCAGCCTCTGGCTACTGGTTTGAGATCTTCTCTTTTGAGTTAATTTGGGATGCCAGTCGTGCTGGTGGTCCACCTGGCTTCAGGGATGCATATATCCTCTAGAATCTTGTCCAAGCCTTTATTTACCCTCATCATTCTCCTATTAAAGGAGTCTGGGTCATCTTTCAGTTAAGGAAGCTTAAAGATCTCCTTGATTTTGTCAGGATGGGTATGAACAATCTTTCCTCTGACTAAGGTTCGATGGTCATAGAGGACAGCTCCAATTATTCTTTGCCTTTCTGTCTGCCATAGATTAGCATAGAACTCCTGAACCATGTTCCTTCGCACTTTCGTTTCAGGATTAGCTAGGATTTCCCAGTTCCTGTTTCAAATTTGTTCTTGGATCTCCGGATATTCATCTTCTTTCAGATCGAACTTGACTTCCGGGATCACTGATCTGAGACTCATTATTTTGTAGTAATGGTTTGAATGTTCTTTAGTTAAGAACTTTCCTTGATTCCAAAGTGGCTTTGGAATATTCTCTTTCTTGCCTCGTGGGTTGGGTTGTTTTCCTTTAGGGGCCATGATTAAAGTGAGTATGTTTTTTGTAATCACGGATAAGCACACCAAACTTAGAGGTTTGCTTGTCCTCAAGCAAAAGAGGAGAGAGAAGAGGGATAGGAGGCGAGCAAGTGTGGAATGGTGGATGAGGAGAGGGACGCCGAAAGTGAATATAAAGGGAGGGGGTGGGTATTCGAAAATAAGAAAAAGATATAAGATAAGAGATATGGTTTATAAAAGATAAATATGATAAGAAAAGGATATAATTTAAAAAGATATGAATGATATTTAAAAATAAATTTGAAATTTATAGTTTGAAAAAGATTTTAAAAGATAATTAAGTGTGAAAAGAAATTGGAAAAAGAGCTGGATTGGATTGAAAAAAGGTTTATGTTTATGTATGAAGTCATATTATTTAAAAAAAAGGGGATTTTAGAAATTAGGGTTTTTAGAAAACTAATTTGATTTGAAGGATGACATTTTGAAACATGTTTATGCAAGAAATCATGAATTGAAACATAAAAAATTAGAAAATTTGTAAAGAAAAACGAATTTTACCTCCTCTCCACCATCCTGGCGTTAAACGCCCAACTGCTGCATGTTTTGGGCGTTTAACGCCCAATTGTTGCTTCTCCTGGGCGTTCAACGCCCAGCTGTTGCTTCTTTCTGGCGTTGAATGCCAGGAAGTCCTTTGTCACTGGGCGTTTTTCTGAACGCCCAGGACACTATCAATCTGGCGTTAAACGCCCAGAAGGTGCTTCTTTCTGGCGTTCAACGCCCAGATGGCTACCCTTACTGGCGTTGAACGCCCAGTGGGTGCTTCTTTTGGGCGTTCAACGCCCAAAACGTTTCTTACTGGCTTTTTCATGCCAGTAAGCTTCCAAATTTCCTGTAACTCTGTGAATTCAATCAATTGCTATTTTACCTTTCGAAGATACTCTGACATATACCTATAAAAATCAATTAAAAACGAATAAAATTAAATTTTGTGAATGGCTGGGTTGCCTCCCAGCAAGTGCTTCTTTAATGTCGTTAGCTGGACTATCACTGAGCTTTTAATTAAGTCTCAGTTTTGAGCATTCTTGCTCAGAATTGCTTTCAAGATAATGTTTAACTCTCTGTCCATTAACAATGAACTTTTTGTTAGATTCATTATCCTAAAGCTCTACGTATCCATATGGTGATACACTTGTAATCACATATGAACCTCTCCACCGGGATTTTAATTTCCCGGGGAATAATTTGAGCCTAGAATTAAATAGTAAAACTTTCTGCCCCGGCTCAAAGACTCTGGATGACAATTTCTTATCATGCCATCTTTTCGCTTTCTCTTTGTAAATTTTTGCATTTTCGAAAGCATTGAGTCTAAATTCCTCTAGCTCATTTAACTGGAGCAATCGTTTTTCTCCAGCTAACTTGGCATCAAGGTTTAGGAATCTGGTTGCCCAGTAGGCCTTTTGTTCCAGTTCCACTGGCAAGTGACATGCCTTTTCATACACAAGCTGGTATGGAGAGGTCCCTATAGCGGTCTTGAATGCTGTTTGATGACAAGTCATCATATACCCATTTTTCAAGCTAATTTCACTTGTTTTGTTAGCATTTATGCACTTTCTTGCATCCTAAGTAAGTGACTTGGAGTGAAAATACACAACTTCTCTAAATCAAGCAACCACCATGAATTTAATGTTAATCATTGAGGTTTAAGCTAATTTTGATTGCATTTTAATTGATTTATAAGCCTCTTGAATTTAGTGATACTTGGAGTGTTGTTTTGGTTTATTATAGGTGAAGAAAAGAAAAGAAAAGGAAAAGCGTGGCCTAAGAAGTGTAGCC
>NC_029780.3:75970115-75972023 GCF_000817695.3 Arachis duranensis | reverse complement strand
ACTTGGGTGCAAAATGAAGAAACTCAAGAGGAGCAACAACAAGAGCAGGTCCAATACATGCACAACCAAAATCCTGGAACTAATGAAGTCTATGGAGATACTTACAACCCATCTTGGAAGAACCATCCCAACCTCAGATGGGGAGACAACCATAATCAAAACCAACAACCATGGCAAAGAAACACAAGTCAGAACAATTGGAAAAACACAAACCACAACCCCCAGCCAAACACTAACCAAAACTCATACAGAAAACCACAAAACAACTACCCAAATTCTAACCAATACCCACCCAATAACCACCCAACTAACCAAAACACTTATCTTCATCCATCAACACCCCAAAATCAACCCATCTCACAAGACTCACAGAGAATCACCAATCTAGAGCTGCTCATGGAGAAACTGATGAAGAACCAAAAATTGACAACAAAGAACCAAGAAGCCTCCATGAAGAACCTAGAGAGGCAGATTGGACAAATCTCTAAGAAGATTTCTGTTGAAAAACCATCAAGTTCACTACCTAGTGATACCATTCCCAACCCAAAGGAAGAATGCAAGGTCGTGCAACTAAGAAGTGGAAAGATGTTAGTGGATGGTAACCAAGGAGCAACAAAGAAGCTTATGGAGAATGACACTGAGCCAACAAAGAATGATGAAGCCATCAACAAAGATATGATAAGCAAGAATGCTCCAGAAAAACTCACAGAGGAAGACAACAAACCACAGAATTTGAAGAAAGGAAAGAAGATCTTGGAGGAACCAATTCCAAAACAGCATCAAGTGGTGAAGAGCTCAACACCACCACTGCCTTATCCACAGAGATTTCACAAGGAAATAAAGGATCAGCATTTCCACAAATTTCTCGAGACTTTCAAGAAGCTGGAAATTAACATACCTTTAGCTGAAGCATTAGAGCAAATGCCTTTGTATGCCAAGTTCTTGAAGGAGCTCATCAATAAGAAAAGAGATTGGAATGAGAAGGAAACGGTGATGCTAAGCGAAGAATGTAGTGCACTCATTAAAAAGGGACTCCCTCCCAAGCTTGAAGACCCCTCCAAAAGGGAATCCCACCAAAACTCAAGGATCCAGGGAGTTTTGTAGTGTCATGCACTATAGGCAAACTATCCTTGGATAAAGCCCTTTGTGATCTTGGAGCTAGTATTAACTTGATGCCTTTGTCCATGATGAAAAAGCTTGCCATAGAAGAACTCAAACCCATCAGGATGTCACTAGTCATGGCAGACAGATCAATCAAGACACCAAATGGAATTGTGGAAAATTTGCTAGTAAAGGTTGGAGAGTTTATCTTCCCTGCAGACTTTGTAATCCTAGATACCGATGAGGAAGGCAACAATTCAATATCTTGGGCAGACCGTTTCTAGCAACTGCAAGAGCCATTATTGATGTGGAAAAAGGAGAAATGATTTTCAGAGTACACAATGAGCAAATGATCATCAATGTTTTTAAGTCAATGCAACACCCCCCAGAGAAGGAAGATCATTTGAGGGTGGATATGATAGAGAGCCTGGTGGAAGAAATGTTAGACATTGATCAGCAAGAGCAAGAAAAAGATAATCAAGAAACAATAGAGGAACATGTGGCTGAGACTTTCATAAACAAAGAGGTGGAACTAAGCAAGAAAGAAGAGGTGCAAAAGCAAGAATTGAAGCCATTACCTTCTCATCTCAAATATGCATTTCTTGGCACTTCAGAAAACCTCCCGGTGATCATCAATTCGGCTTTGACAAAGAAAGAGGAAGGAGAGCTTCTTGAAGTTCTCAGAGCTCACAAGGATGCCTTAGGATGGACCATTGATGACATAAAAGGCATCAGCCCTACAATATGCATGCATAAAATTCTTTTGGAAGACAATTCCAAAGCAGTAATTCAACCTCAGAGAAGACT
>NC_029780.3:75965648-75967533 GCF_000817695.3 Arachis duranensis | reverse complement strand
AAAACGTGATTTTGTTTGCCATTTGGTGCAGGGATGACTTTTCCTTGACACTTCAGGATCTGTGGACCCCACAGGATCCCCCCCTACCCTACCACTCTCTCTCTCTTCTTCACCCATTCACTAATCATCTCAACACCTCTTCCCCAAACACCCCTCACCTATCAAATCCCATCTTTCTCTTCACCACTCACATCCATCCTTCTTAAAACCCCACCTACCTCACCATTCAAATTCATGGATAAGAGATGGCATGACAGGAAGATTTTGAAGAAAGATTTCAAACCAGGACAACAAGTACTCTTGTATAATTCACGGCTCAAGATATTCCCTGGCAAGCTTAAGTCTAAATGGACTGGTCCATATTTGGTGACTAAGGTTTTTCCTTATGGGAGCATCGAATTGCTAGATGAAGCAACAAAGAATCAGTTTACAGCAAATGGTCATAGAGCAAAACTGTATCTAGGGGGGCAATGGAACAAAGAAAAGGAGGTCTAGAACCTAAATCCCTCTTGAAGCAAGAACAGAAGATGTCAAGCTAGTGACAATAAAAGAGCGCTTGTTGGGAGGCAACCCAACCTGAGGTAGTTCTCTTGTTGGGAGCGCTTGAATAATTGGTATGCATTGCAAGGAGCTAAGTTTGGTGTTGCACACCAAAACAATTTGAGGAAGAATGAAAACTTCTAAGTTTGGTGTTCCACCAAAATATCATTTAAAAACACATTCTCACCTCTTGCATGATTCTAGCTCCAAGCAATCAAACACATTATTCAACTGTTGAATTGTTTTCTAGCTTTAATTTCATTAACCTTTAGCAAGGATACATGGTTTCAATTATGGTTAACTTGTTGCATCTGAGGTAGTGGCAAACAATTAAGTTTGGTGTCCCTACACCAAAATCAATCCAAGAACCACACTCAGTTTATGCATACTAACCATACAGTTAAGGGCTTGAGAAGCAAGCAATTTTGAGAATTATGCAGGACATGACTATGCATCTTAACTCAAAGAGAACACAACAGAAGGAAGAATCAAAGGGCTGCAACTTCAAAGGTTGTATCTAAACTTAATCCTTGCTGCTGTGAAATGCTTTCAACATGGGAACCATTGTATGTCTTGCTAAAGTGTTTATCTAGTTGAAAGTGAAATTGTTTGCTAAAAATGCTAAATCTGCATAATGCTTGTTATCCATCACTTAGCTTGAAAATTGTTTTGTTTCCCATATGCTTAAATAAAAGAGTTTGGTTTGAATTGAAAAGTGAAATATCCAATGTTGCATAAGTATGAATGGAAGTTGGTGGTGGTATATGTGTTTGATTAAATGCATAACTCATGAAATAATTGTTGCATAATATCATTCTCATTCAAGTGTGAATTAGCTTGCTGTTACAAAGACTCTTATCAATGATGAAAAAGCCCTTGGTAACAAAAACAGAAAGAAAAAGCCAAAATGGCAAGAAAAACAAAGAATAAAGGTTGGACACCAATAGCTTGGACCCTAGGACATATGCCTGTGGTGTTCTTGTACTAAGATATGCTTGGATGAGTAGATTCTAAGGGGTATTTTAAAACCCGGTCACTTAGATCAACTGATTTGGGATGGCCAATTGAAAATCCACAATAAAGAGCAACTTAGATACAGAACATTTAGTTATACAAAGAGATGCTGGGCATCAATGATCCTAGGAAGAATTAGTGAGCCAAGTGTCTGTGGTGGAGAGATGTTGAGTAAAAGAAAGAAACAAATAAAGCCAAAGGCTATTACTGCAACATTTGACACCAAACCTCCAAAAAAATAATAAGCTTGTTAAGCATTATAAGAAAAGAAAAAGTTAGCAAGGGAGGAATCAAAGAGTGAGTCTTATAACAGCAAGTTTAGCAAACCTTT
>NC_029780.3:75961326-75962297 GCF_000817695.3 Arachis duranensis | reverse complement strand
GAGCTGAATGAGTCTCCAAATACTGAAAAGTCATCCATGAAGACTTCCAGAAACTTCTCTACCATATCAGAAAAGATAGAGAGCATGCACCTTTGTAAGGTTGCAGGTACATTGCACAAGCCAAATGGCATCATTCTGTATGTAAATACTCCAGATGGACATGTGAATGCCGTTTTCTCTTGATCCTGAGGATCTACTGCAATTTGATTATAACCTGAATATCCATCCAGGAAGCAGTAGTATTCATGACCTGTTAGTCTTTCTAGCATCTGGTCTATGAATGGTAAAGGAAAATGATCCTTTCTGGTGGCTGTATTGAGCCTTCTATAATCAATACACATACGCCACCCCGTAACTGTTCTTGTAGGAACCATTTCATTTTTTTCATTGTGAACAACTGTCATGCCACCTTTCTTAGGGACAACTTGGATAGGGCTCACCCAGGGGCTGTCAGAAATAGGATAAATAATCACAGCCTCTAGTAATTTAGTGACCTCCTTCTGCACCACTTCCTTCATAGCTGGATTCAGCCGCCTTTGTGGTTGAACCACTGGCTTGGCGTCACCCTCCAATAGGATCTTGTGCATGCATCTGGCTGGGCTAATGCCCTTAAGATCACTGATGGACCACGCAAGAGCTGTCTTGTGTGTCCTTAGCACTTGGATTAGTACTTCCTCTTCCTGTGGCTCTAAGGTAGAGCTTATGATTACAGGAAAGGTATCACCTTCTCCCAGAAATGCATATTTCAGGGATGGTGGTAATGGTTTGAGCTCGGATTTGGGAGGTTTCTCCTCTTCTTGAGGGATTTTCAGAGGTTCTATTATCCTCTCTGATTCCTCCAAATCAGGCTGAACATCTTTAAAGATGTCCTCTAGCTCTGTTTCGAGACTCTCAGCCATATTGACCTCTCTTACCAGAGAGTCAATAATATCAACACTCATGCAGTCATTTGGGGTGTCTGGATGTTGCAT
>NC_029780.3:75959910-75960944 GCF_000817695.3 Arachis duranensis | reverse complement strand
TAGATGCAGGTATTAGGTTGATACTTGCCCCAAGGTCACATAGAGCTTGCTTGGTGCAAGTACCCTCTAATGTGCATAGTATCATGAAGCTCCCAGGATCTTTAAGCTTCTCAGGTAAGCTTTTCAGAATGACTGCACTGCATTCTTCAGTAAGGTAAACTTTTTCAGTCTCCCTCCAATCCTTCTTATAACTTAAGATCTCTTTCATGAACTTAGCATAAGAGGGTATTTGCTCAAGTGCTTCTGCAAATGGAATCTTTATTTCAAGAGTCCTGAGATAGTCTGCAAAGCAGGCAAATTGCTTATCCTGTTCTGCTTCGCGGAGTTTTTGAGGATAAGGCATTTTGGCTTTGTATTCCTCAACCTTAGTTGCTGCAGGTTTATTACCTGTAGAAGTGGGTTGGGAAGCCCTTTTAGAAGGGTTGTTATCAGCACTTGTATGTGACTGATCTCCCACTGGCGTTTGAATGCCAGGGGTGGAAGCTGGAGTGGCGCTAGACGCCAACTCCTTATCTGTTACTGGCGTCTGAACGCCAGAACTATGCTTCCCTTGGGCGTTCAACGCCGGATTCATGATTGTTTTTGGCGTTGAACGCCAGAAATGAGCATGGTCTGGGCGTTCAGCGCCAGCCTTATTCCTCTCTGGGCTCTGATTGTCCTCAGAGGGATTTTGAGTAACCATTTGTTCATTTCTTGGCTTCCTGCTACTTTGAAGTGAGGTATTTAATGTTTTCCCACTTCTTAATTGAACTGCTTGGCATTCTTCTGCTATTTGTTTTGACAGTTGCCTTTCTGTTTGCTTTAACTGTACTTCCATATTCCTGTTAGCCATTCTTGTTTCCTGTAGTATTTTCTTGAATTCGGCTAGCTGTTGGGTTAGAAAGTCTAATTGCTGATTGAATTCATTAGCCTGATCTACAGGACTGAGTTCAGCAGTTACTGTTTTAGCTTCTTCTTTCATGGAGGATTCACTGCTTAGGTACATATGCTGATTTCTGGCAACTGTATCAATAAGCTCTTGAGCTTCTTCAATT
>NC_029780.3:75924734-75958922 GCF_000817695.3 Arachis duranensis | reverse complement strand
CAAGAACAACTTGAAGATCAATGAAGAACAAAGAACACAAGTTCGAAAATTTAAAGAAAAAAATATAGAATATGCAATTAACACCAAACTTAGAACAAGACACTAAACTCACAAAAATTAACAATTAATTAAGAAAAATAATATTTTTGAAAAGAAATTTTTGAAAAGAAACTATCCTATCAGGATTTAATGACTCTATAACAATAAAAATAAATTATTCCTAATCTAAGAAATAAAATAAACCTTTGGTTGTTCAAACTCGAATAATCCCCGGCAACGACGCCAAAAACTTGGTGCACGAAATTGCAATAACACTTTTTGCAATCCGCACAACTAACCAGCAAGTGCACTTGGTCGTCCAAGTAATACCTTACGTGAGTAGGGGTCGAATCCCACAGAGATTGTTGGTTTGAAGCAAGCTATGTTTATCTTATTATTCTTAGTCAGGATGCCAACAACAGTGTTTTTTTTAGTTCAGTGAAGAAAGGGAAAAGGGCATAAAATAAATACTTGTTATGCAGTAATGGAGAATATGTTGGAGTTTGGGAGATGCTTTGTCTGATTTATTCCTGTAATGTAATATTCCATCCATGGAGAAGTGCAAAGTTCCCTCCATGGCAAGCTGTATGTAGGGTGTCACCGTTGTCAATGGCTACTTCCCATCCTCTCAGTGAAAATGGTCCAAATGCTCTGTCATAGCACGTCTAATTATCTGTCGGTCCTCAATCAGGTTGGAATAGAATCCAATGATTCTTTTGCGTCTGTCACTAACGCCCAGCCTTCAGGAGTTTGAAGCTCGTCACAGTCATTCAATTCTGGAATCCTACTAGGAATACCACGGACAAGGTTTAGACTTTTCGGATTCTCATGAATGCCGCCATCAATCTAGCTTATACCACGAAGATTCTGATTAAAGAATCTAAGAGAAGCTCATTCAATCTGATGTAGAACGGAGGTGGTTGTCAGGCACACGTTCACGGATTGAGGAAGGTGATGAGTGTCACGGATCATCAGCTTCTTCATGTTTAAGCGCGAATGAACATCTTAGATAGGAACACACACATGTTTGAATGAAATAGAAACAATTGCATTAATTCATCGAGACGCTGCAGAGCTCCTCACCCCCAACAATGGAGTTTAGAGACTCTTGCCGTCAAAGTGTATAAAATTCAGATCTGAAAATGTCATGAGGTACAGAGTTAATCTCTAAAAGTTGTTTAAATAGTAAACTAGTAACCTAGGTTTACAAAAAATGAGTAAACTATGATAGATGGTGCAGAAATCCACTTCTGGGGCCTACTTGGTGTGTGCTGGGGCAGAGACTTAAGCTTCTCACGTGCCTGGGGCTGTTTTGGGCGTTCAACGCCAGGTTTTAACCTGTTTCTGGCGTTGAACTCCAGCTTGTAACCTGTTTCTGGCGCTGGACGCCAGGCAGCAGCATGATACTGGCGTTGAACGCCAGTTTACGTCGTCTATCTTCGCGCAAAGTATGGAATATTATATATTGCTAGAAAGTCCTGGATGTCTACTTTCCAACGCCATTGAGAGCTCGCCAATTGGACTTCTGTAGCTCCAGAAAATCCATTTCGAGTGCGAGGAGGTTAGGATCCAACAGCATCAGCAGTCCTTTTTCAGCCTAACTCAGATTTTTGCTCAACTCCCTCAATTTCAGCCAGAAAATACCTGAAATCACAGAAAAACACATAAACTCATAGTAAAGGCCAAAAATATGATTTTTGCCTAAAAACTAATAATATTCTACTAAAAACTAATTAAAACATACTAAAATCTACATGAAATTACCCCCAAAAAGCGTATAAAATATCCGCTTATCATCCTTGCATTGTTGTTGTTGGGTTCGGCTGCCATCTCCTTCTCTTGTTCTAATGTTTCTGAAAGGTTACCTTTAGATTGTTGTAATTTAGCTTCTCTTAGTTTCCTCTTCATACTCCTTTCAGGTTCGGGATCAATTTCAACAAGAGTACCTTTTTCCTTGTTCCTACTCATATGAAAGAGAAGAAAACAAGAAAAGAAGAGGAATCCTCTCTGTCACAGTATAGAGATTCCTTTATGTTAGTAGAAGAAAAAAGGGGAGAAGAGTGAAGAAGAATGGGTTCGGATTTTTAGATGAAGAGAGGTGAAGAGAAATGTTAGTAAATAAATAATTAAACAGAATAAGAAAAGAGAGGGAGAATTTCGAAAATAATTTTGAAAAAGAGGTTAGTATTTTCGAAAATTAAAGATAAGATAAGATTAAAATTAAAATTTAAAACAAAAAGATTTTTTGAAAAGAAAAGGTTCAAAAATCAAAAATAAAAGAAAAGGTTCAAAGCTCAAAAGAAAGGTCAAAGTTCAAAAGTAAAGCAAAAGGTCCTAATTACATCAAATTATCTCCTATTTATACACTTTCTATTCTTGGATTTTGGAATTTGGATGGGCTTTTGAGTTGGTGAAGAAATGAATTAAATTGGATTTTTAAACCAATTTTCAGCCCAAGAACAATTGCTTCCAGGAGGCTGCCCTGCCCTTGTGGAGGGCAGGGCAGGAAATTGTGCGTGCGGCCATTGGTGCCTTGGTGCGTGCGTGTTGGTGCTGCAGGATGCTGCCCTGCCCTTGTGGAGGGCAGGGCAGAGTTTTTTGGTGCGCCAGATTCTGCTGCCCGTGCATGCTGATGCTGCCGAGACCCCCTTGGTGCGCCAATCTGGTGCGCTGGCTGTGCACCACAAAATGCTGCCCTGCCCTCACAGAGGGCAGGGCAGTGTTTCCAAAAGTGAAGTTCCAAGTTCGAAACTTGGTGGAGGCGCACTCTGCTTCTTTTCCTTGGTTTTCTTGGCACCAAAGTCACGCCTAGTTCCTTGCTTCCTCATGGTGCCGTGTTCGATCCTTGTGGCAAGCATTGGTGAGCTTTTTCTTTGAATTTATTCCTTTGATGAGCCCGATATTGCTCTTGAGGAGGGCAGGGCGGAAAGTATCACTAAATTCACAAGGCTTATAAATCAATTAAAAATCAATTAAATTTAGCTTAAACCTTATGAGTTAGTATCGATTTAATGGTAGTTGCTTGATTTAAAGAAGTTATGCATTTTCATTCCAAATCTCTTACTTAGGATGCAAGAAAGTGCATAAAGACTAATAAAACAAGTGAAATTAGCTTGAAAAATGGGTATATGATGACCTGTCATCACAACACCAATCTTAATTCTTGTTTGTCCCCAAGCAAGCATCAAAACTAAGAGAAAATGAAATGAACAAGAAACGAAAACATATCCTTATTAAGCATATAGAAGAACTTGATTCATGGAGTCTTTATGCAGACAATGATAACTCAATTATTGTTGCTGTTACATAATATACATTTTTCCTTAAAGGCTTACTAAGCTTGCTGTTATAAGGTCTATTCTTTCTTTGCTCCCTTGCTAACTTTTCTTTTCTTATGATGCTTAACAAGCTTATTATTCTTTTGGAGGCTTGGTGTCTAATGTTGCAGTAGTAGCCTTTGGCTTTATTTTTACTCAACATCTTTCCACCACAAACACATGGCTCACTATTTCTTCCTAGGATCATTGATGCCCAGCATCTCTTTGGATAACTAAATCTTCTGTATCTATGTTGCTCTTTATTGTGGATTTTCAATTGGCCATCCCAAATCAGTTGATCTAAGTGACCGGGTTTTGAAATATCCCTCAGAATTTACTTATCCAAGCATATCCGAGTACAAGAACACCACAGACATGTGTCCTAGGGTCCAAGCTATTGGTGTCCAGCCTTTATTCTTTGTTTTTCTTGCCACATTGGATTTTTCTTTTTCCTTTTCTTTATTTTTGTTCTCAAGGGCTTTTTCTTTATTGATAAGAACCTTTATAACAGCAAGCTAGCTCACACTTTAATGAAAATGATAACAGCAAGCTAGCTCACACTTCAATGAAAATGACATTATGCAGCAATTATTTTATGAGTTATGCATTTAATCAAACACATACACCACCATTAACTTCCATTCTAACTCATGCAACATTGGATATTTACTTTCCGATTCAAACAATTCTCTTTTATTCAAGCATGTGGGAAACAAAACAAAATTTAGCTAAGTGATGGATAACAAGCATTATGCAGATTTAGCATTTCTCTAGCTATTTATTAAGTAACAAAGAAAAGTAAAATAAGAACAATGCATGAAGTAAAAGAAATAAACAATGGAGGCATATCATGTTTCAGACATGCATCTCCTTATTAAGGGTATGAAAGAAGAAGTATGAAAGAACTTTGCCACCTTCTAATGATTGTGGCTGCTGCTTGATTCTCCCTTTTTCTTCTTTCTCTTCCCTAGCTTGGAGTAGTCTCGGACTTCTTCACCAGGACATCTTCTATCCCAGATAGAATCTAAGAGCCCTGAGAGTCCAACTTCTTCCAATCTGTTAAGTGTTAACTCCGTATAATGATGAGACCTTGCTTTTTGCTTGGCTTCAAATTCAGGGCATTGCTCAAATGGCTTGATCTGTGGATTGAGTGTTGGCAAATTGTGGGTCAAATACTCCAACCTTGCTTGTATGTTTTCATCACTCTCCATTCTTTGCACATATCTAATTTCTTCCATGGTGTGATGAGTATTCTTCCATTGATACAGGTTGTGACTATATTCCCCTGCTTTAGCTTGACTAAAATACAGCTTATCATATGATTCTTTGAATTCTTTGTATTGCTCTTTTTGTCCTTCAAGAATCTGTGCTTGAAATTCTTGCTGCTGAGTCATCATTTGTTGTTGCCATCTCTCTTGTTTCTCCTCCATTTGACGCTGCCAAGCTTCTCGTTCCTCTTTGTCCTTCAAATATTGCTCCCTAAACTCTGGATGGGGCTCTATATATTGCTCTTGGCGCCCCTGATTTTGGTCTTGTTGAGCTTGCATGAGTTGCTGAGATAACTCTTCAATTGTTCTTTGTAGCTGGCTCATGTCTATGGCACCATGAGCTTGATTTCGTCCTTCCTCTCTTTGTGATCTTCTTTGTCTGGAAGCTACCACTCCCTCTTGATCATCTTCTTCATTCATTCCTTCCATACTTTTCTTGGTGATTCCTTTCCCCTTTTTCACCTTTTCTGTGTCCTCATCTTCAAAGATCACTCCAGCTTTGTTGCATAGCCTAACAATGGTACTTGGATGTCCAAGACCACTTGATTTACTTGTGTTGTTAGCCATCTCTTGAATACTGTCGGCTATGAGTTGTGCGAGGTTGACTTCACCTCCATGTAGGATGCAGTATGTCAAGAGTGCTCGTTTGATTGTAACCCAAGAGGCGTTTCCAGTAGGGAGAATAGACCTCCTTACTATCTCATACCATCCTTTGGCCACAGGAGTAAGGTTTATTCTCCTCAAGTGGCTTGGAACTCCTTTTGAGTCTCTTTCCCAGTCTGTATTTTCCACACATAGCCCTTGCAAGATCTCATCAGGATTGTTTTCCATCTGCAATATGGTCTCATAGCTAGGCTCTGCATAAGTTATGGTTCTCAACTTTAGAGCCCTAGTGATGGCTGCTGGACCGAAGTTCACTTCAACTCCTCTGACATAACTTGTGTAAGGAGCACTATCTTTGTTTTCCTTTACAGCATTTGCATAGAACTCCCTGATCATGACTGCACTGATGTCAATGAGAGGAGCACATAAGAGTTCCCACCTTCTTTCTTTAGTGATTTGCCTCATGATGGGATATTCTCCTTCCTTCAACTCAAGGCCCTTCTCATAAATAACATTCTTTGTCTTCATGAATCTATGATATCTTCCTTCATAGAACTGGGACCTAAATTTTCTTGTGTCAAATGATGGAGGTTCGGTCACCATTGGTTCCTTTCCTGGCCTTCTTTTTGAACTTGAAGATGCCATTAGATTTGAAGTGAGAAGAAGGGAAAAGTGGGAAGAAGGAAAAAATGTGTTGTGTTTGGGATGATGCTCGGTTTTGTTGTAGTAGAGAAGGGAATTGTTGGCCTTAGTTTTGGGAGTATAAAGGATTATGGTTTACAAGTGAAGGTAGTTTGTATGAATGTGTAAGCCATTTAGTGCTAACGGCTATTGAATGTGTAAGCCATATAGTGCTAACGGCTATTTATAGGCAAATTCTTCAAACTTTCTAACAAAACCATAATGAATAAGGACAGAGTTCATTGGTGCTCATGAAGGGTTGAGATTGAGTTGATCATACAAAAGGTTCATGGATTGAACGGTCTGCATGCCTTGTTGAGACTTTGACGAGGATTCTCTTCTCATTGGTTGCATGCGTTTAGGTGTTCGATGATGCATGCATGCAAATTCTGCTTCCCAAGGAGCGCATTTCTCTAGGCACATGTGACCATTCCTCACTTAGCTTGTCCTAGCCGTGCCCCATCCTTGCATTTGTCACCATCTCTTCCTTCTAAATAAACCAAAACAGCTAGCCTTAGAACATTAATATAGACGTTGGCACGTGATTTACAATAAAGAAGAAGGTTGTTTTGTTTTGTTTATTATTATTTAATTTTTTTAGTGATCAATTGTGTCCCTTAATTAAAGATGCTAAAAGTTGGTGAACACCAAACTTATCTTTTATTGAGGGGATGGCTTAGCAATGCAAACCATTCTTCACAATTGATGTATTTTATATTTTAAAAAAAATGATGCATGATCCCTTTCTGTATGGTTTTGATTCCATGAATAGGAAATGATCTGTTGAACAGTGTTACATATGCAGACACCAAACTTAGTGTTTGGTCATATGTTTCATCAAAATGATTTTTCATATGTTCTAAGAATAGCCCCCTTTCTTTTGAAAAGAAAAAATTGGGTGTGCCTTAAGGTACACCAAACTTAGAAGTCTGACTTATGCTCTAAAACAATGTATGCATTTATCAAATATGAAAATCCTTCAGTTGGGATTTTTTTTTCTTCCACCCTCTGAAAGCCTTCTTCTTATTTTTCTTCTTTTTCTTTCTTGTTGATCTATCTCCTTTGACAGTGACTTGAGTTGTGATACCTTCCTGTTTGTTTATTATCTCGGCTTCTTTTTGAATTTCTTTTCCTTCTTGCACCTGCTCATTTTTCTGTTCTACAGCATTGTTGGTTGCTTGCTTTGAAAGGGAGTCACCACTTGTCTTGCTTGTTTCTTCATTACTCTGTGGTTCTGGAAAGACTTTCAAGGTGATGCTCTCCTTATGCATCCTGAGGGTTAGCTCTCCCTTCTCTATATCTACAATGGCTCTAGCAGTGGCCAAAAATGGTCGACCAAGTATTATGGAGTCATTCTCATTCTCTGCTGAATCTAGGATCACAAAGTCTACTGGAAAGATGAACTTGTCAACCTTAACTAAAAGGTTTTCAATCAACCCTTTAGGATATACCACTGATTGGTCTACCAATTCCAAGGACATCTGTATTGGTTTCACCTCTCCTATGCCAAGCTTTTTCACTAAAGAAGATGGAATTAGATTTATACTTGCTCCTAAGTCACACATCCCCTGGTTGATGAATAGACTTCCAATAGTGCAAGGTAAGAAGAAACCTCCAGGATCTTCAAGCTTGGGAGGAAGTCCTTTTCTGATTAGTGCACTGCATTCTTCACTGAGCATTACAGTCTCCTTCTCATTCCAACTCCTTTTCTTGTTGATGAGCTCCTTTAAGAACTTGGCATACAGAGGCATTTGCTCCAATGCCTCAGCCAAAGGTATGTTGATTTCCAGCTTCTTGAAAGTCTCTAGGAATTTAGAAAAGTGTTTGTCCTTAGTCTCTTTGTGGAATCTTTGGGGATAAGGCAATGGAGACGTCAAGCTTTTCTCCACTAGATGTTGTCTTGGATTTGGTTCTTCCATGATCTGCTTTCCCTTCTTCAGATTTTGTGGTATATCTTCTTTTTCTTGAGGTTGATTTTGAGAGTAATTGCTTGCTGTTGCATCTTCATCATTAGCTGTCTCTTTTTCAACTTGTTTCCTGTCACTTTCCTTGGGTTTCTTAGTGGCTTCTTCATCTTTCAGCAGAATTTTTTCACTCCTCAACTGTATTGCCTTGCATTCCTCTTTTGGATTAGGAATGGTGTCACTTGGTAGTGAGCTTGATGGTTTTTCAACAGAAATTTGCTTGGAGATTTGTCCAATCTGCCTCTCTAGGTTCTTCATGGAAGCTTCTTGGTTCTTTGTTTTCAATTCTTGGTTCTTTATCATCTTTTCCATGAGCATCTCTAGATTAGTGATCCTCTGAGAGTCTTGCGAGATTGGTTGGTTTTGGGGTGTTGATGGATGATGATAGGTGTTTTGGTTAGTTGGGTGGTTATTAGGTGGATAATGGTTAGAGTTGGGATAAGTATTTTGTGGTTTTCTGTATGTGTTTTGGTTAGTGTTTGGCTGGTTGTTGTGGTTTGTATTTTTCCAATTGTTTTCAATTGAGTTCCTTTGCCATGGCTGTTGGTTTTGGTTGTGGTTGTCTCCCCACCTAAGATTTGGATGGTTCTTCCAGGATGGATTGTAGGTGTCACCATACACTTCATTTGTTCCAGGATTTTGGTTGTGCATGTATTGGACTTGCTCTTGCTGTTGCTCCTCTTGAATTTCTTCATTTTGCCCCCAAGTAGTTGCTGGTTGGCTTGTGGCACTCACTGATGCAACTTGCAGGCCATCAATTCTTTTGGCCATTTGCTCAAATTGTTGCTGAATCTGCTGCTGCATCATTTTGTTTTGAGCTAAGATTGAATTCAATCCTTCCAACTCCATTACTCCTCTCCTTTGTGATGGTTGGCGTTGCCTTTGGTGAGCAAAGAAATATTGGTTGTTAGCCACCATATCAATGAGATTTTGAGCTTCCTCTGTAGTTTTCATGAGTTGTAATGAACCTCCGGCTGAATGATCAAGTGCTTCTTGGGCCTTCAGAGTAAGTCCCTCATAGAAGTTCTGCAGCTTATCCCACTCAGTGAACATCTTTGGTGGACATTTCCTCAACAGTGCCTTATATCTTTCCCATGCTTCATATAAATTTTCAGCCTCCATTTGAGTGAATGTCTGCACCTCAGTCTTCAATCTGTTTGCATTGACATTGGGAGGAAGAATGCTACTCCCACAATGCCTAGCATTTGCGAATGTGTATGAAGCCAAGACTCTTCTCTGTTGTTGATTATTGTTGGCTCCTTCTCCTGGTTGATTGGTATCTCCTTCCATCTCTTGGAATTCCTCCTCAGAGTCTTCCTCTCCAACAGTGTTCTTCCCTCTTTCAGCTCTTCTTATTCTTCGAAGAGTTCTTTGGTCAATTTCAGAGAGGATAGGGGAAGATCTTCCTGTACCTGACATACAAACACACAACAATAAACACACAGATCCAGAAAACCAATGAAACTTCAATCTATTGCTAGAATGAAGTTTTAGTTAGTTTAAGCAAAAATTCAAACAGTTAGTGGGTTAATTAAAAAGGAGAGAAACAGAAAAGAAAAAGTGCTTGATCTAGATCTCCACTTCACTTAATCATTGTCAATCTATTTCAATTCCCGGCAACGGCGCCAAAAACTTGATGTGTGGAAAACGATCCAACACAAAACTCACCGGCAAGTGTACCGGGTCGCATCAAGTAATAAAACTCACGGGAGTGAGGTCGATCCCACAGGGATTGAAGGATTGAGCAATTTTAGTTTAGTGGTTGATTTAGTCAAGTGAATCAAGTATTGGTTGAGTGGTTTATCATTAACAGAAAGTAAATTGCTTGGAATGTAAAGGGAAAGGGGAAAATTGCAGAAATTAAAGAGAACTGAAAGTAAAAGATGCTGAATCTTAAAGAACATGAAATTAAATGACTGAAACTTAAAGTGCAAGAAATGTAAATTGCAGTAACTTAAAATGCAAGAAATGTAAATTGCTTGAATGAAAAAGGGGAGTTGAGGATTGGGAATTCAGAATTTCAGCAAGGGAAATTAAATTGCAACAATTAATAAAACAGAAGATGAATTGGAATAAACTAGATCTCAATCAGAAATGGAAATTAACTTGCAGGAGGGGTTCACAGAAGCACCAAAAAAGAAAAATGGGATCTCAGGACTCAAGAGA
Organism: Arachis duranensis; assembly: GCF_000817695.3. NCBI lineage: Eukaryota > Viridiplantae > Streptophyta > Magnoliopsida > Fabales > Fabaceae > Arachis > Arachis duranensis. Next base: position 75,948,884 of record NC_029780.3, on the reverse strand, counting down.
CTAGATAGCAGAGTTTAGATCTCAATTGCCTTCCCAGATCCAAGTTCACAAAGCAATTAACAAGAAATTAAAGAAGAAGCGGTAAAAGAAATTGGATTCAGCTCAATTATGCAGAAGGGAAATTAAAGAGATCTTGAATGGAGATTGAGACAGAAATTCCTCAATTCTTCACACCCAAGACTCAAACAAGAAAAGTAAAAATGCTCAAACAAGAACGAGGAAGAAGAGAGATCAATTCTCCTCCCCAATTCTTCCAAATCTCAGTTCCTAGCTCTCAGTAAAGTCTCCAAGAGAAGGTTCAAAAATCAAAAATAAAAGAAAAGGTTCAAAGCTCAAAAGAAAGGTCAAAGTTCAAAAGTAAAGCAAAAGGTCCTAATTACATCAAACTATCTCCTATTTATACACTTTCTATTCTTGGATTTTGGAATTTGGATGGGCTTTTGAGTTGGTGAAGAAATGAATTAAATTGGATTTTTAAACCAATTTTCAGCCCAAGAACAATTGCTTCCAGGAGGCTGCCCTGCCCTTGTGGAGGGCAGGGCAGGAAATTGTGCGTGCGGCCGTTGGTGCCTTGGTGCGTGCGTGTTGGTGCTGCAGGATGCTGCCCTGCCCTTGTGGAGGGCAGGGCAGAGTTTTTTGGTGCGCCAGATTCTGCTGCTCGTGCGTGCTGATGCTGCCGAGACCCCCTTGGTGCGCCAATCTGGTGCGCTGGCTGTGCACCACAAAATGCTGCCCTGCCCTCGCGGAGGGCAGGGCATTGTTTCCAAAAGTGAAGTTCCAAGTTCGAAACTTGGTGGAGGCGCACGCTGCTTCTTTTCCTTGGTTTTCTTGGCACCAAAGTCACGCCTAGTTCCTTGCTTCCTCATGGTGCCGTGTTCGATCCTTGTGGCAAGCATTGGTGAGCTTTTTCTTTGAATTTATTCCTTTGATGAGCCCGATATTGCTCTTGAGGAGGGCAGGGCAGAATTTTTGCTCTCCTTGATCCATGGCACCAATTTGTGCTCCGCCCTTGTTGTGGGCAGGGCAGTGTTGCTTCCTTATGTTGCCCTCCTTGAGGGCAGTGTGCCCTTGTGGAGGGCAATGCTTGCTTCCTCCTTTTATGNCGCCACACTTCTTCTCTCTTGGGCCACGCTTTCTTAAGCCACGCTTCCTCTTTTCTTCTTTCTTCACCTACAATAAACCAAAACAACCACTCAAAGTATCACTAAATTCACAAGGCTTATAAATCAATTAAAAATCAATTAAATTTAGCTTAAACCTCATGAGTTAGCATCAATTTAATGGTAGTTGCTTGATTTAAAGAAGTTATGCATTTTCATTCCAAATCTCTTACTTAGGATGCAAGAAAGTGCATAAAGACTAATAAAACAAGTGAAATTAGCTTGAAAAATGGGTATATGATGACTTGTCATCAATATGTTTATGTATTTTGTAAAATTCATTGCTCTTTCTTTCCCTGGAAATGGTGCCAATACCATGGTTCACAACTTCGCACATCTAACCAGCAAGTGCACTGGGTCGTCCAAGTAATACCTTACGTGAGTAAGGATCGATCCCACGGAGATTATTGGTATGAAGCAAGCAATGGTCATCTTGTAAATCCCAGTCAGGTAGAGTCAAATGTAATTGGATTAGATATTTAAAGATAAATAAAATAAAGGGATATAAATACTTATGTAAATTAATGGTGGGAATTTCAGATAGGCTTATGGAGATGCTGTGCTCCTCTTGAATCTCTACTTTCTTATTACATTCATCCAATCCTTCTTACTCCTTTCCATGGCAAGCTGTATGTAGGGCATCACCGTTGTCAATGGCTACATCCCATCCTCTCAGTGAAAATGGTCCTATGCTCTGTCACAGCACGGCTAATCATCTGTCAGTTCTCAATCAGGTTGGAATAAAATCCCTTGATTCTTTTGCGTCTGTCACTAACGCCCAGCCTTCAGAAGTTTGAAGCTCGTCACAGTCATTCACTACCAGAATCCTACTCGGAATACCATAGACAAGGTTAGACTTTCCAGTTTCCCGGAATCCTACTCGGAATACCACAGACAAGGTTAGACTTTCCGGATTCCCATGAATGCCGCCATCTATCTAGCTTATACCACGAAGATTCTGTTGGGAAATCTAAGAGATATGCACCCGGCCTAAAGTAAAACGAAAGTGGTTGTCAGTCACACGCATTCATAGGTGAGAATGATGATGAGTCACGGATCATCACATTCATCAAGTTGAAGTGCAACGTATATCTTGGAATAAGAATAAAAGAGAATTGAATAGAAAGTAATAGTAATTGTATTGAAACTTGAGGTACAGTAGAGCTCCACACCCTTAATCTATGGTGTGTAGAAACTCCACCGTTGAAAATACATAAGTAAAAGGTTCAGGCATGGCCGAATGGCCAGCTCGCATGATCTGAGAACTAATCGTCCCAAGATGAAACGTGGTCCCCAAAAAGACTACTAATACACTAGTAAAAAGTCTTATTTATACTAAACTAGCTACTAGGATTTACATGAGTAAGTAATTGATGCATAAATCCACTTTTGGGGCCTACTTGGTGTGTGTTTGGGCTGAGCTTGATCTATCCACGAGCTGAGGCTTTTATTGGAGTTGAACGCCGAGTTATAGCATGTTTCTGGCGTTCAACTCCGGGTTGTGACGTGTTTCTGGCGTTTGACTCCAGACAGCAGCATGTACTTGGCGTTGAGCGCCACTTTACATCGTCAATTCCCGAATAAAGTATGAACTATTATATATTTCTGGAAAGCTCTGGATGTCTATTTTCCAACGCCGTTGAGAGCGCGCCATTTGGAGTTCTGTAGCTCTAGAAAATGTATTTTGAGTGCAAGGAGGTCAGATTCCAACAGCATCAGCAATCCTTTGTCAGCCTCCTTTTCAGAGTTTTGCTCAAGTCCCTCAATTTCAACCAGAAATTACTTGAAATCACAGAAAAACACACAAACTCATAGCAAAGTCCAAAAATGTGAATTTAACATAAAAACTAATGAAAACATCCCTAAAAGTAGCTTGAACTTACTAAAAACTACCTAAAAACAATGCCAAAAAGCGTATAAATTATCCGCTCATCATTCCACTACAAATGTCATGACTGAAAGTACAAGGACGAACCAATGATTTCCATGTCTGCTATCTTTCAAGTGCAAAAAATATATGTTGAGTTCCTTCTCTAGTTGATGTTGTATCCTGTCTAACTGTGCTATCACCTGGTCGTTCTGATGCCACTCAATCATAGTAGAATAGATCAAAGATCTCCCTACCCTTCATAGCCTCAAATGCTCCTCCGAGAGTATGTTTGGGTGAACCACGCCCAGCACTTTTGGTACTGAGTATGACTCCTATACAAACTGGAAACGGAAAACCATTATTAGACGAGATAATAACTATATGAACCATAAATATAACATGTAATAAGATTTAAAATGGGAAACAACTCACATATCAAGGTTGCAATCTCTCCAACACTAGGCTCATTTGAATAGTATAGGCTCTTCATCATTCGAGGTAGATAGATATCTCATGCACCTGTAATTTCATTATTCGTTTCACACTATAATATAGATTCACTAAGACAATTATATAAATATCACCAATATAAAACACCCAATTATACTTGACTGCCAATATACATTAAAATCTATTGAAGCCATATGGCCTCAAAGTAGGGAACTGCCAAAATATCCCTGACTATAATAGGTGCAGTGGCTTATCCATATTAACCATGTTTTTGTCAGCCACTTAATACATGCATCTATACAACCATGAAAAAGCAACCGAACTCCTACTATATTTTTTTAACTTGTCTAACTTGGCCACAAATGACAATTACTGAAGGTGAATCTATGCCCAAGTTTTGTCACCAAATAGCTAAGTGGAATGCAACATCATAAGATAAGTCATTGTGTATCTACAAATTGTCTCTTCATTCGCATTGCATCTACTGGGAGCACTTTGAATGTGTCATCGAATCACATGAAGGTCACTATCATCCGCTTGATATTTTTTACTGGCAAAAACTCATTTAATATCTTCTCGAACCATTTTCATGCTGGCTTTCCATATGGAATGAACGGTGAGAAATCTAATTGATAGACCATGTTCTATAGCATAATGGTACACACTCCGAATAATATATGAAAGGTGTGTGTTTTTGGAAGTTACCTCTAAATAAATACATTAATAAAAGGCTCATCTAACTTAAACCAATAGTTTTTCTGTCTAATAATGTGGTATAAGTCAGTGATAAACCACTATTTTATGGTTTACAATGTATTTAATTGTGTGGTTTTATCATGGTCTTTACCCACTTATTCATATAATTAGCATGCATTTATATTTCCTTCCTAAAATTATTACATGATTGAAAGCTTACTTCCTAGAGACCTTTAATTAGGTATTTTAATTCCCCTTTATTCCATTCGATGTCGTGATCTGTGTGTCAAGTGTTTCAGGCTTTATAGGGCATGAATGAGTGAGAGATTGGGAAGGAAGCTTGCAAAAAATGGAAGGAATACAAATTGAGGAGATGACCAGCGAGAAGTGACGCGTACGCGTCAGCGACGCGACCGCACAGAAGAAAGGAATTCGCAGTGACGCGGCCGCATGAGTGACGGGGACGCACGGATTGGAAAAGCAAAAGCGACGCGGAGGCATGGACGACGCGCCCGCATGGAAAAAAACGCCGAACAACGCGTCCGCGTGAATGACGCGTTCGCGTGACGTGTGTGAACTGTAGAATTTCAAAAGCCGCCAGCAGAGTTTCTAGGCCGGATTTTAACCCAGTTTTCGGCCCGAAATTACAGACTAGAGTCAGGAAACATGCAGAAACGAAAGACAACAATTCATTCTGCACAATTTTTAGTTTTAGATCTGGATTTACTCCTCCCCTAGGTTTTTATCACTTGACATTCATAATTAGCATTGGAAGATTTTGGCTTTAGCTTTTGAGAAGAGTCTACCTCTGGTACTAGTCATCTTATTTTATTATTTACTTTTTATATTTACTCTTCCATATTCTTAATCCCTCTAGAGTTGACTTTGGCTTATTTTTACAAGTTATTAATATAGACTATCAGAAATTATAATTGGGTTTATTGTTGAATCACCCACTAATCATTAACTTTAGTCCTTCCCAAGGGAGAGGATTAGGACTTATGACTAGAAACCATTTCCAACTTGCTTGACTTTCCTTTACCTAGTAAGGGTTAACTAAGCAGAGTAACTTCCAATTATCAATTAATCTTGAGAGTATTTTAACAAGAATAGGGCTTCCAACTAATCTACCCCCAGTCAAGTCTTTTATTTAAAATTAATTAAACTCTCTAATTTAAATTTCTGTTTATCAACTCAACCAATTTTGAAAACACCCGATTGATGAAATAGCACATCTCCTTGCAACTCGTTGGGAGACGACCTGGGATTCATACTCCCAGTATTTTAATTTTCAATATTGTGACAACCCCTTCTTAAATTGATAAGCGGATTTTTGGCTGGCTAAGAACTGTACTTGCAACGTGTCCCTATTAGTGAATTCTTAACTCGCCAATTTCCACCACGTCAATTTTTGGCGCCGTTGCCGGGGACTTGCAACAGTGTGCTAATTTATTGATTGGTATCTATTTTAATTGCAATTTTTCTTTTCATTTTGTCACTATGAGCTGTACGTTTCTTTCGTTAAATGACGCGTTCACTTCCTGATCCAAGCTTGCCAGTATTTGACCCTGAGATTGAAAGAACTCTTTCACGTATAAGGCAAGCTCGGCGTCAGCGACTCCTCTTTGAGGATGAACCTGAACTGTCATCTAAGGAAGAAACAAGCTCCCTCTCTACAGATCCAATTCATTTATGTGCAGGTGACATGGCAGTGCCCAGAATAGTCACAATCCAAGAGGAAGGAGCCCCTGATTTTACGCTCCAACCATTCCAGGCACACCACCCAGCAGTAGCTGTAGATTTTGAAATAAAGTCTTCACTACTCAACTTGATGTCCAAGTTTCATGGCTTACCTGCTCAAGAGCCTATCAAGCATCCTAGGGATTTCCAGACTACTTGTTCTACTGTTAAGCGTAATGGCACTGATGAAATCTCCATTCTGTTAAAAGCCTTACCGTTTTCTCTGGAGGGAAAGGCAAGAGAGTGGTACTACATTCAACCCGGAGCAACTATTTCCAACTGGGATACACTTAGGAGAGAGTTTCGGGATAAATTCTTTCCAGCTGAAGTTGCCGATAAGCTGAGGAAGGACATGTCTATGATCGTTCAGGATGAATCTGAGACCCTCTATGAATACTTAGAACACTTCAATAATCTTTGAGACGCATGCCCCCATCATATGATTGACAAGATAGTGTTGCTCGGCTACTTTACACAGGGTTCGAAATCTGAAGATAGGACCACATTGGAAGGTGCTAGCAATGGTTCTATGAAAAAGTACAAGACTATGGATGAAGCATGGCAATTGATCAGCGACTTAGCTGACTCTACTAGGAATCACAGGCAGAAGCAAAATCGGTCAAGAGCTGTTGCAGAGGTATCCACTAGTAAAGAGACTGCTACTATAGCTCAGAGCTTATGTGAAATGACTAACTTGCTGAAGCAGATGCAACTGAATCAACAACAGCCTCAGCAAGTTCAGCCTTCTCCACCACAGCACAGCCAGCAGTTGGTTCCACAAAGAGTATGCAGAATCTATGCAGATTACAGTCACTATACCGATGAGTGTCCGCAACTCCAACCAAAAGACAACACTGTAGCAGCCACTCATAACTTTCATGACCGCCCCAATCAAGGGTACAATCAAGGTGGCAACTATAACCAATGATGGCAGGATAACTCTAACCAAGGCTGGAGAGACAATTCTAACCAGGGTTGGAGGGACAATTATAACAGAGGAGGCAGAGATAACAATGGAAATCATAGGTGGAATAACAATAACAACTTCAGGCAGCAGAATCAGAATCAGTCATCCTATAGAGCACCTCATTTAAGACAGCCTCAAGCATCTCAGTAGACCTCTCAGATCACTTACCCCTCTTCATCTCCTAATGATGAGTTACTACAATCTATTGATCGGAGACAACAAGCCATGGAAAATAATTTTAATGCAACTCTGAATGGTTTGAATTCTACTTTGCAAGCCCTTGTCTCACAGATTGGATAATTGACCAACTCCAACAACTAGTCCTCAAGCTTTGGTGGACTCCCCTCTCAGCCATTACCCCACCCAAAGGGTGGTATTAATGACATCACCCTAAGGTTCGGAACCACATTGCAAGAGAGGAATCAAGAAGAGCCAAACCCACCTGAACACGCCTCAGCTGAAGAAGAAAAGAGCATGCAAGACCTGTTGAAGAAGAAAAGAGCATGCAAGACATGGCTGAAGAAGAAGACGCCAAATCACAGGAAGAAGCACCAAAGGGCACAGACACTATAGAGGAGACCGTCCCTATTCCATTTCCACAACTTGCAAGGAAGCCCAGGAAGCAGTTGGAACCTGATCCCAAAATGGTAAAAATCTTCAAAAAGGTTGAGGTAATTGTTCCCCTTTTTGATGTCATTCAACAGGTACCTAAATATGCAAAGTTTCTAAAAGATTTGTGCATACATAAAGACAAAATTAATGAATTAGAAACTATTCCTTTAAGAAGTTCTATATCTGCTTTAATGGGAAATATACCTCAAAAATGTAGTGATCCAAGTCCATGCATGGTTAATTGTACCATTGGAGGTGTGATATTTTCTGACTGCATGTGTGATTTAGGAGCATGTGTTAGTATAATGCCTTTATCTGTATATGATGTTTTGAGGCTCCCTCCCTTAAAAAGGTCGACAGCTCGTTTTGTATTAGCAGATAAAAGTATTATTACAGTGGCTAGAGTTGCTAAAGATGTGTGATGCCAGGGCATCTAGGCCAGTTTCGTTGACCTTTTCTTTACTGTTTTAGGGTAGTTTCATGCATTTTCCTAGTGAATAAGGCAAGTTTTTGGTGAAAATACACTTACACCTTCATTTAAGCAACTATTGTGAATTTTGCATGATTTCAGGAGATTTTTGCCAGAATTGCATGAGAATTTGATGATGCATAATCTCATGACTTTAGCTAAAGCTTTGATGCACTTTAATTGCTTGATTTCAGGACAAATGAAGAATGGAAGAACCACGTTAGCATTCACGTTAACTTAGTTAACGTGACTACTAACGTGGGATGGCAAAGAGCTTGCAACGTTAATGAGAAAAGTGATCACCAATAACGCCTGCGAAGCCATTCATAGCTTACGTTAAGAGCCACGTTAACTAAGTTAACGTGGTACTTAACATAGAAGAAAAAGAGGATTCCACGTTAACGATAAACGTGAACTCCAATAACGTTTCTCCTCAACGTTAGTGGTGAAAGTGAACACCACTAACGTTGGAAAACTAGGCAATGCCCCACGTTAAGAGTCACGTTAACTTAGTTAACGTGAACTCTAACGTGGAAGAGGATCAATAATGCCAACGTTAGTGACACTCACTTTTGTCACTAACGTTGGATCATTAGCATTGCCTACATTAACTCTGACGTTAAGATTGTTAACGTGAAAGTTAACGTGGAGTTGAATTCAAAGAACCAACGTTAGTGACACTCACTTTTGTCACTAATGTTGGGAGATGGCTTCATTACTACGTTAAGAGCCACGTTAACTTAGTTAACGTGGATTCTAATGTAGGGACTTAAGGCAATTGGAGCGTTAGTGACAAAGGTGAGTGTCACTAACGCTCTCGAAGGTAATAGAGACCCACGTTAAGAGCTACGTTAGCCAAGCTAACGTGAGATCTAACGTAGGGGCAAGAGGCAAGCAACGTTAATGGGAAAAGTGATTCCCATTAACGTTTGTGAAAAGGGGCACAAGCCAACGTTAATGGGAAAAGTGAGTCCCATTAACGTTGGCCAAGGATTGAGTAAGAAATGTTAGAAGTCACGTTAATATTTCTAACGATGGAATCAACGTGGGTATATAAGGGTGGAACGTTAGTGGAAAAAGTGAATGTCACTAACGTTCTCGCACTCAAAATATTACCCAACGTTAATCTCGCTAAATGCTCAAGCCTAATTCATATTTCTCTGCAAGCTGGGCCCACTAAAGAGGAGAATTACTTCAACTCAAGGTCCAGAGCCCACATCCAAGACTTGAAGAACTCACTAGAAGATCATGAGGAGTCGTATATATAGGGGTTGTTTTGAACTAAAGAGGGAGCTTAGCACTTTTGGGAACTACTCTCTGCATATTTACTTTTCTGTACTTCTAGCATGGATTCTTCTTTTCTACCATTTTTCATTTCTAGAGCTATGAACAACTAAACCCCTTTCATTGGGTTAGGGAGCTCTGTTGTAATTTGATGGATCAATTATAGTTCTCATTCTTCTTCTTCTTTCTTTTCTCTTGATCTTACTAGAAAGCTTTCAATCTTAATTCAATTGGTTAGTTGTCTTGGAAAAGAAACCATCCATAATTGGATCTCCTTTGAGCCTTGGAAAAGGGATGAGGAGATCATGCTAGAAATACTTTCTCATGTTGGACCAAATTGGGGTTTGGATGGATATTGTGACATTTAATCCTCCCAACACTTTGATTTGGAAATACATGTGGTATAATCAGTGACCACACTTTCATCTCTTCCCATGATCAATTAAATCAAGGAATTGGGCAATTGTTCAAGCTTAGAGAGATTGGATTGCCAAGGAATTGGGATCCAATCACTTAAGATTGCCAAGGAGATTAATGAATGCATTGATTGAGGAAGAGATGAGAATGAACTTGATCCGGAGAATGCAACATCTCCTAAACCCAATGATATCCCCATTTCTGATCTTACCCATTCAATTTACTTTCTGCCATTTAATTTCCTGCTCATTACCCCAACTCCCCATTTAAGATTTTGCACTTTAATTTCTGTTATTTACTTTCTAGTCATTTAAATTTCTGTATCATAATCTAAATTCTGTTTAGCTCAACTAGCATACTCTTCTAACTAAAGTTGCTTGACCAATCAATCCTTGTGGGATTCGACCTCACTCTATTGTGAGTTTTACTTGACGACAATTCGGTATACTTGCCGAAGGGAAATTTGTTGAGAGACAAGTTTTCACGCATCAATGTATTATTGGGAATCAAAGGTCTCACTTTCCCCATTGATTTTTACATCCTGGAGATGCCCAAAATGACTCAAAGAAGCCATCATCAATCCTACTCGGAAGACCTTTCTTGAAGATCTCGAAGTTCAAATTAGATGCTTTCGCAGGCACATACTCTTTTGAAATAGACGGCCGAGTAGTAAGCTTCAATCTGAATGGAGTTATGAAACACCCTCCAGAAGATCGTTCTATCTTCTAGTGTGACATCATAGATGAAACCGTAGCTAAGGTTCACCAGGAAGAGTTTGAAGATAAGTACATAGGACAAGGTCCAAGTGTGGGGAATTCCGAGGACAATGCAGGTACTCTACCACTACCACCAATTCCAGATAATCCAGAGCCAGACTATGAACAGAAGTTAGAATTGAAACCCCTCCCTCCACACCTCAAATATGCTTACCTTGAGGACCAGCAGAAGTTTCCAGTTATCATTGCACAGGACTATTTTTAGAGGAAGGAGTAAGACATGTTCGTCAACCCCAAAGAAGATTAAACCCCACTATTTTAGAGGTTGTCAAGAAAGAAGTGACCAGACTATTAGAGGCAGGTATTATCTACCCCATCTCAGACAGTGAATGGGTGAGCCCAGTACAAGTGGTGCCCAAGAAGTCTGGAGTCAGTACAGTGGAGAATGAGCATGGAGAGCTCATAGCAACCAGAGTACAGAACGCCTGGAGGGTCTGCATTGATTACAGGCGTCTCAACCAAGCTACTCGTAAGGATCACTACCCTCTTCCATTCATTGATCAAATGCTGGATCGCTTGTCAGGTAAATCACATTATTGCTTTTTAGATGGTTAGACAGGCTATTTCCAGATTCATATAGCTCTTGAGGATCAGAAAAAGACTACCTTTACCTGTCCCTTTGGGACTTATGCTTACAAGAGAATGCCCTTTGGCTTGTGCAATGCACCAGCTACTTTCCAAAGGTGCATGATGAGTCTTTTCTCTGATCTTATTGAGGACTGTATGAAAGTTTTTATGGATGATTTTAGCATTTATAGTGATTCTTTTAACCTTTGCTTGGATAGTTTATCTAGAGTATTAGATAGATGTGTCAGTACAAACCTTGTATTGAATTTTGAAAAATATCATTTTATGGTTAAACAAGGAATCGTACTGGACATGTTGTATCTAATACTGGCATTTCTGTAGATCCAGCAAAGGTGGATGTTATTTCTAGTTTGCCTTACCCCTCTTCTGTGAGGGAAGTCCGTTCGTTCCTTGGACATGCATGTTTCTACCGAAGATTCATTAAGGACTTTAGTAAGGTAGCACTTCCCCTATCCAGATTACTGCAGAAAGATATTGAGTTCGAGTTCAGTGAGGATTGCAAACAAGCGTTTGACAAGCTGAAAACCGCCCTAACTCAAGCTCCAATTGTGTGAGGACCAGAATGGCTGCAATGCTTCCAACCATGCAGTTGGAGCAGCACTGGCTCATCGTGAAGGAAAGGACCCTTTTGTTATTGCTTATGCGTCTAAAACTTTAGACGCCGCTCAGTCTAACTATACTACTACTGAAAAAGAGCTTCTTGCTATTGTTTTTGCTCTGGATAAATTCCGAGCCTATTTACTTGGTATTAAGGAAGTAGTGTATTCAGACCACGCAGCTTTAAAGTATTTATTAGCTAAAAAGGAATCCAAACCAAGGCTTATACGTTGGATACTGCTACTACAATAATATGATTTAGAAATAAAGGATAGGAGTGGTACTAGAATCTAGTGGCAGACCACTTGAGTTGCCTTAAACACATTAAGGATGACTCCACTCCTATAGCTGATAATTTTCCATTTGATAACCTACAAGCAGTATCTAAGGTAATCCCTTGGTATGCACTTGTAGCTAATTATCTAGTTAGCCGCACTTTTCCTCTACACTTTACTAAGCACCAAAGAGACAAGCTGAAAAACGAGTCTAAATATTATATATGGGATGACCCATATTTGTGGAGATGTGGCGCTGACCAAGTAATTAGAAGGTGTGTGCCTTAATCAGAATTCCAGTCCATTTTAAAGGCATGTCACTCATCTGAGAGTGGAGGACATTTTGGCCCTCAAAGAACAGCTAGAAAAATCTTAGACTGTGGATTCTGGTGGCCCACCATTTTTAAAGACGCTGCTGAATTTTGTAAATCTTGTCCCCCATGCCAGAGGTTTGGTAATATATCCCAGAGGGATGAAATGCCTTAACAAACTATGCTTTTCTGTGAAATTTTTTATGTCTGGGGCATTGACTTCATGGGTCCATTTCCAAATTCTAATGGCCACCTCTATATATTGTTAGCTGTAGACTATGTTTCTAAATGGGTGGAAGCAATTCCTACCCGTACTGATGATGTTAACACTGTTGTTTCCTTTGTTAGAAACCACATTATTTGTCGCTTTAGATCACCACGAGCAATCGTGAGCAATCAAGGCACCCATTTCTGTAACAGGAGACTAACAGGATTACTGAAGAAGCATGGGATAATTCATAAAATAGCAACAGCCTACCATCCTCAGACTAATGGACAAGCCGAGGTGTCTAACAGAGAAATAAAGTGCATCTTACAGAAGATAGTCAAACCTCATAGAAGAGACTGGAGCACCAGACTACAAGATGCACTCTGGGCATACAGAACAGCATACAAGACACCCATTGGGATGAGTCCTTTCCGCTTAGTCTATGGAAAGACTTGTCACCTTCCAGTTGAGGTGGAGCACAAAGCTTTTTGGGCAGTAAAGGAATGCAACATGGGATTTGAGAAAGCCGGAGCTAAAAGGAAGTTGCAACTGCAAGAATTGGAGAGCCTTCGCTAAGAAACTTATGAGAACTCAAGACTGTACAAGGAGAAAATGAAGGCTGTACATGATCAACACATCAAGTGAAAGGAGTTCCAACCTGGGGATTTGGTCCTTCTTTACAACTCTAGATTGAGGCTCATGCCAGGCAAACTGCGATCAAGGTGGGAAGGTCCATATAGAGTCGAGAGAGCCGAACCGTACGGAGTTTTTCATCTAAGTCACCCTTCAAGCTCTGAACTCATCAAGGTTAATGGACATCGTTTGAAGCTCTACCATGGTGAGAAGGCGACGAAAAACAAGGAGTTAGAGATCTTCCTCCTGGAGGATCCACTCGCAACTGAAAACTGAGCTACTGAAGTGTCCAACTTAAGGACGTTAAAGCAAAGTGCTAGGTGGGAGACAACTCACCACGGTATGATCGTTCTTTTTCTTCTCCTTCTCTTCCCTTATCTATAAATCTTCTCCATACTACTGCCTATCTCTTGCACCTCATCTACATCCTGTATTTGCATATAAAAAAAAAATTTTACGCACGCGACGCGTACGCCTCGCTGACGCGTCCGCGTCACTAGTGCGTTTTGAAGAAAGGGGAATTGAATAGAGAGTCACGCGAGAGCATGGCTGGAGGTGTGCCTTTGGCACAAATCATCCCACACGACCACGTCGTTGACGCGTCCGCGTCAAGTGCGAAAACTGGCCTCCCACGCGTCCGCGTCACTCACGCGGCCGCGTGCCCTGAAATTCGACGTAACATGAGTGCACGACCAAAAGTTGTGCTAGAGTGGTGCTGGATCGGTGCTGAACACACAAATCCTTTCCACGCGGACGCATGGCTTGCGCGTCTGTGTCATATCCCTCTACTGACCATTCACGCGAGCACATGACCCACGCGTTCGTGTCACCCAACATTTGGCAAAAATAAAAATTCGAATAGAGAGTTGTGCGAGCGCGAGGCTGCCCTCACGCCAGTAGCATAACCTGAGTCACGCGTCCGCGTGACCGACGCTTCCGTGTCGATTAACTTAACGTGCCTTCGCGCGAACGTGTCACCCACGCGTCCGTGTCGCTTGCGCTGCACAGCTTATCCTAATTTGCCAAATATCTTATCTTTCTCTTCCCCCAATCCTACTTTTTTTTCCCTCCTTATTTCTTTCTTCCCCCTTCTTCCTTCTTCCCTCCTTCTCACTTTCTACTTTCTCTCTCTCTTCCCACCATTATCAAGGTTTTTTTTCTCTTCTTCCCTCCTTACTTTTCTATTCTTCTTCTTTATTTATGTTTTCTTCTCCCTTCGTCTTTCTTTTTACTTTCTTTGCATATGTTTTCTTTTTCTTTCTTTTTCCTTTTTATTGGTGTTGGAAACTTATTTGTTCATTGTGGATTGTTTCATAATTGTTTGGCAATTATATTTTTTAAAGGGGTTGCTTGCATGTTCAATTTATTATTTTCATTGGATTATTTACCATGCATGCTATGTGTTTGTGAAAAAGCCCATGTGGCATTATGCACTTTTCTACATTATCCTATTCTACTATTCATTGCATGCTTTTCACAAATTCCCTTTACTATTTTATTAATTGAAGTCAATTGCCAATACAAACGTGATAGTTTGTTACGAAGTAATGCTTAATCTATGCTACTCATACCCTTGCTGGCGTGCCAATAATCATCTTGTATCTACTTCCCTATCGTGCACTTATTCTATTCTCTTTCTTGATCTTTTCACATGTTGTCATGACCATGTGTTTATTTCATTCATCTTTACCGTGTACTGATTATCACTCACTCAATCCCCTTCCTTGCTTTATCTCTTTGGATTTAACTTACTTTCTCTTTCCTTTTTCAGAATGGCCACTAAGAAAGGCAAAGAGAAAGCTACCCTTAAACCCACCGCAAGGAAAGGAACGAAGAGATCATTAGTGGCAGAGCCTTCTTCAACTGCAGTCAAGCCCTCAACAAAAAGAATTAAAAAGATTATCAAGGTTGATGAAAAGAAAAGAGTCTTCCCAGCAAAGGACACTGCACGATTCCCAAATCGTTACTGTGAGCAGATGTTTCCTATTCTGGCAGCTCGAAATTACAACAATGAACACCTTCTTATCCTTCCACCTCGTATTGCTGAATTTGTTGAGCCACAAATTGCACAAAGACATTGGAGATTCTTACAGAGACAACCACGACAAGTTAATCTTTCTTGGGTTGTTGAGTTCTACTCCAACTTCCACCTGCCGACTCTGCAGTCCATTTATTTACGCCAAAAGCAAGTCCCCATTACAGAAGAGGCCATACAGCAAACCTTAGATCTCCCCCCTGCTCCAGAAGGATTGGACGCCTTTCAGAAAGCCGCAATCAAGCGCCAGACATACACCTTTAACTGGGACACCGTTCTCAGAGTTATCGCTCGACCTAGCAGCAAATGGATTTTCGGATACCATCGTTCCCGTCCTAAGGGAATCTCGGCTTCCGCACTCACCTTAGAGGCTCACGTATGGGCACAAATTATGTCCCATTACGTCTTCCCGAGTACTCATGAGTCCTCCTTCACAGCAAACATGGCCGTTCTACTATGGTGCATCCTCACAGACCAGCCTCTTAATTTACCAAGACATATCCGAAATGCTATGGAACATGTGCAGATCGCAGGCAACCTACCTTTCCCCGCATTGGTCTCTGATCTTATCTCAGCAGCCGGAGCCCCCTACAGAGCTGGAAACACCAAAGCCATACTTCCACGGGATGATCAGTACGTCCCTAACGGGAGATATCTCAGGCCACAACTTGTCACTACCAGCTAGTCCACAAAGGATGTTGCAGCTCCTCCACCATCTACTAGTCAGCTGCTGCACCAAATACTGAAGCGATTGGACCAACAAGAAAAGAAAGCAAAGCTCCGAGAGCACTGCAACCACCGCCGTTTCAAACACCTCAAGGAGCTACTTACAGACAATCACTGACCCGATGACGATCCAGGCACTCCGAACTCCACTTCTTTCACCAGCACAGGGAGCCACGACGGTCCCGACTGTGGAGACACTGCCACTAGCCCCCCACTGTTCCTGACAGATGGTATCGAGGACGGTGCAAATCCTTAAGTGTGGAGAGGTCGGTCAGTACCTGACTCCTGGAGGTAATTTTTCTTCCCTAAACACCAATAAATTAGGATATTTAGTTAGTTTTTCTTTCTTTTAGAATAGGATAAATTACATAGTAATAGATTAGTTGCATGCATGTTCTACTTGATTAAAAGACAATAAGTTTCTTCTAAAACTCTATCTTTGGAACAAAATTTCACTAATTTTAATTAAAACTCTTATGTTAAAATTGCCTGAAGTTGTATTTGAAACATGATTTTTAAAGCTAAAGAACACACAACTTGTGAGAATTGAGCCTTTATGCATGGTTACATTATTTAACCATATTTGTTTTATTCTTGTGTGTTTACTTCTCTATGATTGTAACCTATATTTTGTTCCATCTTATATGTCTAATGTTTAATATATTTATATGCTGCATATGATTGAGGCCATTAATTGTTTAGCTCACTTATCCAAATTAAACCTACCCTTTCAATTACCTTTATTAGCCATTTTGAGCCTTTAAATCCCATTTGTTCTATAATTTACCACATTACTAGTCTTAAGCAGAAAAATAATTATATACCCCAATTTGAATCTTTGGTTAGCTTAAGATAGAATTGTGTGTGCTAATTAAGTATGGGAAATTGTGGGAACAAAAGATAATAAGGGGATATGTCATGATAATATAATAGGAATTTGAACACCTACTCATGTGAAACTATGAAAATCGAAAATCTATGTGCATTGATAAGCTATGTTTTAAAAATAATAATAATAATAATAATAAGGGGACACAATTTGCCCCAATGTTGAGTTAAGAATTCAAAGGTCAATGCATGTAGGATAAAATTAAAATAAACAGTTGATACATGAGTATGGAATGTGAAAGAGGATTCTGGGTAGCTAGGTACGAACTCCATAGTTATATAAAATACATAGGTTATGTTAGAGTTTGAGTTAATTAAAGATTCAATTTATAAGCTCACTTAACCATATATGTATCCTTACCCTTACCTTCCCCCATTACAACCCTGAAAAGACCTCATGATGTTGCATTGGTATATTAAATGTTGTTGATTGGTTAGGAGAAGAACAAAATTTAGGGAGCATGATTAGAGAAGGATAGAGTGATTACTGACGTTAGGATTTTTGAAGGATAGAGTGATTACCCTATACACTAGAGAGATTAGAGTGATATACATTACCAGTGAGGGTTTAGTGCTAAATTTTATGTTCC
Organism: Arachis duranensis; assembly: GCF_000817695.3. NCBI lineage: Eukaryota > Viridiplantae > Streptophyta > Magnoliopsida > Fabales > Fabaceae > Arachis > Arachis duranensis. The sequence goes on along the minus strand of NC_029780.3, from coordinate 75,931,592 downwards.
CCGTTTTCATGAGCTAACTTCTTGCATTTTTATCTGTTCTTACTAAATGAGAATTGAAGTAGTGAAACTTGGTTTGTCATTGTTTGAAGAGCTTATTTATTCTTGATCAAGTGGACAAGAATCATATAGTTGCATTCACATGTATAGGTTGCATTGCATTGCATGAGTTTTACATGTTCCTACTCATTTATTCTATCTCCTTCAACTAAGCATGAGGACATGCTAATGTTTAAGTGTGGGGAGGTTGATAAACCACTATTTTATGGTTTACAATGTGTTTAATTGTGTGGTTTTATCATGGTCTTTACCCACTTATTCATATAATTAGCATGCATTTATATTTCCTTCCTAAAAGTATTACATGATTGAAAGCTTACTTCCTGGAGACCTTTAATTAGGTATTTTAATTCCCCTTTATTCCATTCGATGCCGTGATCTATGTTAAGTGTTTTAGGCTTTATAGGGCATGAATGAGTGAGAGATTAGGAAGGAAGCTTGCAAAAGATGGAAGGAATACAAATTAAGGAGATGACCAGCGAGAAGTGACACGTACGCATCAGCGACGCGACCGCGTGGAAGAAAGGAATTCGCAGTGACGCGGCCGCATGAGTGACGGGGACGCGCGGATTGGAAAAGCAAAAGCGACGCGGAGGCATGGATGACGTGTCCGCATGGAAAAGAAAAACGCCGAACGACGCGTTCGCGTGACGTGCGCGATCTTCAGAATTTTAAAAGTCGCTGACAGAGTTTCTGGGCCAGATTTCAACCCAGTTTTTGGCCCGAAATTACAGACTAGAGTCAGGAAACATGCAGAAACGAAAGACAACAATTCATTCTGCACAATTTTTAGTTTTAGATCTGGATTTACTCCTCCCCTAGGTTTTTATCACTTGACATTCATAATTAGCATTGGAAGATTTTGGCTTTAACTTTTGAGAAGAGTCTACCTCCGATACTAGTCATCTTATTTTATTATTTACTTTTTATATTTACTCTTCCATATTCTTAATCCCTCTAGAGTTGACTTTGGCTTATTTTTACAAGTTATTAATATAGACTATTTTTATTTTCAATTAATCCTTTTATTATTATTTATCATGTCTTCTTTTATTTTCACCATTAATTCTGTGAATTTTATAATTATGATGAGTGAGTAGTTCCATGACTTGATTGGGGGATGATTGAAAGGAAGCCTTGAGTTGAATTACTCAAGAGAGAAATTATAATTGGGTTTATCGTTGAATCAACCTTTAATCATTAACTCTAGTCCTTCCTAAGGAAGAGGATTAGGACTTATGACTAAAAACAGATTTCCAACTTGCTTGACTTTCTAATAGGGCTTCCAACTAATCTACCCCCAGTCAAGGCTTTTATTTAAAATTAATTAAACTCTCTAATTTAAATTTCTGTTTATCAATTCAACCAATTTTGAAAACACCCGATTGATGAAATAGCATATCTCCTTGCAACTCGTTGGGAGACGACTTGAGATTCATACTCCCAGTATTTTAATTTTCAATATTGTGGCAATCCCTTTTTAAATTGATAAGCGGATTTTCGGCTGGTTAAGGACTGTACTTGCAACGTGTCCCTATTAGTGAATTCTTAACTCGCCAATTTCCGCCATGTCAGTCAGCGATCTCCAAATATGAAATTATCTAATTATGTAGAGACATATTCTATTATCTCCTGAAGTTGATAATACAACAAGTCGACTGCATCACAAAAAAATTACTATTTTAAATAATATTCAATAAACATTTAATGAAAATTCTATGAATAACAATTAACTAATAAATTTCAATTTCTATAAATTAAAATAGGTTAATGCCATTTAAATCTCATCCTTTATATCCAAACAACTTATCAAAATTAAACTTCACTATCCTAAACCTTATCCTAATCCAATGTCCCCAACATATCCTCATTTATTCTTATGTAACTCTAATCACCATTATTACAACTATTCTACTTTAAATTGTATTTACCAATACTAATAAACAATAACACTAGCATTTTGTCAATTACTATCATTTCTATTCTAACATCTCTATGATCGATAATATCAGTACCATTCTAAATTCATTTCTAATTTAACAAGAAAGCTCCTAAATCAAGTGGAAATGACTATACTAACCTTGTCATTGCAACATCGTCTAGTTGATATTAAAATATAAGTTTTTTAAAAAATTATAAACGGATAATATTAAAAAGTATTTATTTTATTTCAGTAATTTATCCTAAATTTAATATGTAAAAATACATATAAAAATTATCACTACATATTTCCTATTCTTATTTCGAATTCTTAATTAGACATAAATAAATTATAAAATTATCTTTTCAGAAACAGAGATCCAAAGTATAATTAAATAAAATTTTATTCTGAAATTTTTTAAGTTAGGGGACACTACTACCTTCTTTTACTAGCATGGAGCTCTGTCCTTGATTATTGGTAGTATAAGATTTTGTATTTTAATTTAATTATTTATAAAATATTTATATACTAAAATTAGTCATTAATATAAATACTCCTCACTTTTATGATTAACTTCAACCTTTTCTTGATTACTCTCGATGCAGGTAAACACATCATCATTCCATTACTAAGATAAAATCTCTCTTTTGAGCACTTTACTTAATTCTTAAGAACATACCCACCAAAAAGTCAAAACCGAATAATATTAATCCGGCGGTGCAGGCGAAAAACACCAAAATAGAAATTAAAGAAAAAGAAATTACTCGGAGAATGCATGGAGCAATAATTATCTGCACCGTTGATGGGATCATACATTGATCACGCACATCCAACTTTAATTTTAAACATTTAACGAGTTAATGGAAGTCTTTTGTAGCTTAGCGAATCAGTTAGATTTGCATTTTGAGACATATATTCCCGCTTCTTGGAATAAAATATTCTCATCACATTCGCCAACATACAATACTCCCATATTTTATACAAGTTGTATTACAAGTATGTATTGATTTATATTTTTATAATATTATACATTCAATAAATATTATTATTTTTAAGAGAAATATTATTTGTATATTAAAATTAGTTATTAAAATCAGTCACTAATATATTTGTGTATAAATATATGTGTTTTAATTTATTTTTAATGTATATTTATATTTTAGCATGTATTTTATACTAGTGACTGATTTTAGTGACTAATTTTAATATACACGTAACATAATCCTATTTTTAATTAATGCTTGATTAATAATAATTTATCTTTATATTTATAGATATTTTTTATATAAAAAATATATAATTTATATTTATATTTATTAATACATATTAATTAATATAATTTGTGTTTGTATTTATATTTTTTTATAATTTATACACATAAATTAATAAAATTTATTTATTAAAAATAATTTAATATTTATATTAATTAAATAATAATAAAAATTATTAAAAATTATTAGTCTCTAATTTTTTTATATTTTAATTAGTTATCAAATTCAAAAGTAATCATATCTCATTTAAAACAAATTATTTAGCATCTATTGTTAGACAAAATATAGAATTTAAAACGAATAGATATGGATGGATTTTTTAGGTGATTAATAGTTTTGTTTTTTAAATCAATATATAGTTAATACTAATAAATATGGTGCAAAATAGAATGATTTATGTATGCATACTTGTTTTTTCTTTTTTTTTTGGTTTATTTTTTTCTTTCTCTTTTTCTTTCTTATCATTATCGTCATCATCTTTTTTTCTTTTTTTATATATGTTCAGCAAAACTACTAAATACATAAATTTTAGTGTATAATATAAAAAATTTTATACACAACACAATTTTTTTAAAAGATTAAGAATCTAGAATAATATTGTCTTATCTAACAAATAAATTATATTTAAAATATCAAATATCATCAAAATTCAACAGAAATTTATTATATCAAAAACAAAAAATTAGTATAGAAAAAAAAACAACAATAAAAATATTTTTTTAACTATGCAACAAAACTATTGAATACAAAAAAATTTTAATATACAGTACAAAAATTTTGTAGTGACTATTGTAAAAAATTTTGAATGATTATATTTTAAAATATTGATTCACCTAACTAATAAAATATATTTAAGGTATTAAATATCATCAGAATTTAACACAAAATTATTAGATAAAAAATAAAAATTAATATAGAAATTAAAAGGACAAAAAAAAAACAGCAATAGTTTGAGCTGTGCAACAATAATTTATATATTATGTACAAAATTACCGTATTATGTCAATAAGAAAAAATGTGAAAAAGAATAAAAAGTATGTGCACATATTACGTGAGTAGTTTTTCTTAAGTTTAAATCAACTTGATTATATTTAGTTAAAGAAATGTTTATACATATAACATCATTGTTTTTGTTGATATTAAAAGGTTATTATTTTCAATTAATAATTAATTATTAATATTTAAAAATATAAAATAAAAATATGTTATTAAATTATTAGACTAAAATAATTAACTGTTAGCATTCTAAAATTTTTACATCTGCTGCATTGGTCCTTACTGAATTGTTTTATGTTGTTTATATTTTATTATGAGTAAGACACAAGTATTAAATTATAGAGTCAATTGTACGTATCATTTTTTTAAATTTTATATAGTATATGCGGTGTGACATGATGAAGAATTAAAATAAGTTAAATAATAGAACCCGCCCCATATTGTTGCTCTTCCATTGAATCATGATAATGAAAGTATACGCACTATTAAATCGATAAAGTTGTCAAAGGTGATCCATTCGTTCATTCATTCACAGGCTATTAGCTCAACACACCGACCCACCAAAAAACATTCCCCCTTTTCGTTTTTCTGCAACGCCTTTCGAGAAAAAAAACAAAAGCCATACCAACACTACCATCATTTCTCTCTCTTTCTCTTTCTCTTTCTCTTTCTCAGAGAGAGTGTACTCTCCTTTTTTCTTTGAATCCCTCATATCGATCTCTTCATCTATCCATGGACACAGCTCAGTGGCCACAGGTAATTAAATTAATTATCATCAGTAGTAGCTAATCAACTTGCTTGCTTAATCATAATTCTTCTCTTTTAATTTCTTGATTATATTTCTCCATGATATTATTTTGATGATGATTCCTTAAAATTATTAAAGTTATATACATATATTAGTAGTGCGTGGTACTATACTCTGGCCTCCCTGGTGCAACTACTGCGATTTATTCATATCCATCACTTGTCTTTAACACATGTTACTTTCACTTTTTTCTCGCTTTTTCTTTTTCTGATCTCCTTTTTCCATAAAGAAGATAAATTCATCAAGAAGTTTCTCATCTTTTTTCTCCACTCTAAACATAGTTATGCTCAATGGAAAAGTCTCAGGGAATTATACTACTGTTGTTCTCGTTGATCTCAAGTATATATAAATGTTAGGATTAAGATTAACGGTTAAAATTAGTGGAATATGAGTATTCATAACTGAAAGTCTCAATTATTATCTATGCATGAAACAATTGAAGTAACAAATTAGTGTTTTTGTGAACTAGGAGATTGTGGTGAAGCCAATAGAAGAGATAGTTGTGGGAACAAACACATCATCATGTCATCAATCAAAACCACCATCTTCTAATAATCTTGCATCAGAGAATAATAACAACAACAATACCATCAAGAAACCAAGGCCACAGAAAGAGCAAGCCCTAAACTGTCCAAGGTGCCATTCAACAAACACAAAGTTCTGTTACTACAACAACTACAGCCTTACACAACCAAGGTACTTCTGCAAGACTTGTAGAAGGTACTGGACTGAAGGTGGGTCCCTTAGGAACATCCCTGTTGGTGGTGGATCCAGAAAGAACAAGAGATCTTCTACTTCAATATCATCATCACCGTCACCGCCTTCACCCAACAAGAACATTAAGCTTATTGGTAAGGTAGTCCATCAAGGCCAAGATCTGAACTTGGCTTTTCCGTCTGATTTGGTTGTTCATCAACAAAACAATAACAACAACAATAATACTCTTTCTTCTTCTTCTTCTTCTTCAACTATTACTAGTACTGTTACTACTACTACTACTACTACACCACCCTCTTCTACTACTCAATTCTCAGCAATGGAGCTTCTTACTGGGATCACTTCAGCAAATTCAAGAGGGGGTTTGGGTTTGAACTCTTTCTTGCCTCATCATCCACCTGATCCAAACACAGTGCTGTACAATAATAGTACTTTTGCTCTTCAGGATTTCAATAAGACAGCAGGATTGAATTTCTCTTTGGATGGGATTGGGATTGGGATTGTAGGGAGTGGATTTGCAGGCCTTCATCATCATCAACAAGATCAGACAAGTGGTGGTGGGAATAATAATGGGAGACTTTTGTTTCCATTTGAGGATTTGAATCAGGTTTCTAACGCCGACGCAATTGATCATCAGAGTAATAGCAAGGTCCATCAACAAGGGGATTCAAGTGGATATTGGAGTGGGATGTTAGGTGGAGGATCATGGTAATATTGATTATTCAACTAGGTTTCTGATCTGGTTGAACATCACAGATATTCTCCAACTATAGGTAATTCTGCTCCAGATAGTTGAAGCAGAATAATTATTTATTAATATTTTTTTACCCGTTTGAAGTCTTTTTCTTGTGTTTTTTATTTTTTTTCCATCACCTTGGGTTTCTTCATAACTGGCTAACAGCTGATAGGATCCATATCTCTCTCTCATGTTAATTTCTTATATATGTATGTAGCTCCTCTTAGTTCTCTTCATCTATCGTGAACAAGGTGGGATAGATCTCCAAAGATGAAGCTTATTTTAGGAAGGCTTCAAGTGCTATGAAAAAAACAAGGTTATATTATTATTATCACACTTGATAATGTGTAAT
>NC_029780.3:75923295-75923736 GCF_000817695.3 Arachis duranensis | reverse complement strand
ATATAATTAAAAATATTTGTATAATTATTATTTTTAATATTATTTTATATTTTAATATATATTTTATATGAATAATTGATTTAATAATCAAATTTTTTTTTTAGATTTTAGCAATTAGCATGAATGATATTAGTAATACATCGTCATTAAATTCTTAAAACTTTGTGTACATTGTTGTTTATTGGTTCCAATAATACTCCTAATAAAGCAAAACATTTTATTGGATGGGAAGGTTTCACTCATTCGGCCATTTTGATTATCTTGTCCCTGCCAAACATTGGCAAAATTAACGCGAGTCATGATCATTGCTTCCGTCCCATCTTTTCTGTTAAACAGACAAATAATATTTATATTATATATATTACTTTTTTTTTTACATTTTTATATATTTTTTATGATATAAAGAATTTATGTTTACTTTTTGTTAATTATATTCAATAT
>NC_029780.3:75900569-75923174 GCF_000817695.3 Arachis duranensis | reverse complement strand
TTTTTAAGTAAAAATTAAAATTTTTAATTTTTTTAATAATTTTTAAAATAAATAAATATATTTTAATTTTTACTCAATTAAATATTGAAAAATTAAATAATTGAACAAATAAATTGAAACTCTCAATAATTACTCGTTATATATATGCTAAAATGAGTCCCCACCAGCTAGCTATAATAAGTAGCTATAGTTTGATCCATCCATCTAGATTCCAAAATAAACTCCCGCAATTCCCTTATCTTGTTACGACTTTGATTTGTTTTTTCCTTCACGTTATTCTGCGCTGTAAGCCACTACTTCTCCCTTCCTAGAATGATTGTCATGAAATATTCTCGCATAGAATTTTCTGATCTTTTGTCTTTGATGTAACAATTTAACATTTTCCTTTTTTTTTTTTTGGTTGCCTCGATGAATATTGGTCAACAATGAGCGGTTTACAAATTATATTATTTGGGATTTACTATCTAATTCAACTCCTAAATATACCAACAAAGGTTAATTCTTTTTCATAGTGAAAATTTTAACAAATAAAGGCATAGAAAGTCAATTTTCATAGTCAAACTTAAGTTAGTCTAGTAATTATTAGTTCACCAATTTAATTATTTGTCGAAAATTCAAATCATACTTTATATATATATATAGGAATATAATAGTTAATAGCAAATTCTTAAACGGAGTTTCGACACATAACAAATTAATTTTTGAATAATTGCTGTCTCTCATCAATGTGTTTATTATCTCTTCTTTCCCTCTTAATCACTTCATCATCAGCTCTTTTTTGATTTGTTTGTCCAGGAGTCACCGATCCAACTTATCACTACTACCTCCTCCCCTTCTTCTGAATTGTATGTTACCGTTTTCTTATTTTTGGATATATTCATTATTTATTATTGTCTCCTTCTCTTTTGATCTGTTCATTCTTGGATTGCTCGCTCTTGTCATCGTCTACACAACTCTTGCTTTGTTTGCTTTTATTGCCAATCTCACTTTAACCTCTTCATCGCATTGTCGCTCACCATTGCGTTCGTTCTCATTCTATTAGAAGTTTGTAGTGATTTCATTATTGTTACTACTACAAAACAAGGATTAGTTGTGAAACTTTAACGACAAATACTAAATCGTGGTAAAACTAAATGAGTGTGTTTAATATTTGTTACGAAAATGATCACCATGGCTAAAATTTAACTATTTTCCACGAACAACACTTATCGTTGTGGCATGATCTTTGAATCAGCATAAAGAATGACTATTTACTAAAAAAAATCAAACCTTAACACGGCCAAAACTCAAAACCAGAACCCCTTAGCTTCTCCTCTTCTTCCCTTGTCTCTCTTTCTCTCTCTGTAAAATCTGAGAAATTAGTAAATAATTAGCGAATAAACTAATTATTAATCTAAGAAATTAGGAAATGAAATTTTATAGTTTAGTGGGGTAGACCTAATTAAAATAAAAATTTTGACACTAATTTTAAAGAATTTAGCCCAAAATTGGGCTGAATAGACCGAACCAGTCGAATCAGGTCCAAAATGGGCTCAAGTCCCAACCCAAGCCCACAATTAATAAAAGCTTCAGCTCTTCTACCTTGTTTCATAATGAAACATGCTAGGAAATAGATGAAGGGGAGCAAGGGGTATGTAAAATTCTTGGCTAGATTTCAATCTCACATAACTTTTGATTTGGAGTTCCGATTGACGAGCCGTCATCGGCCACGCATTCGTCTCGGAATCCTCTTCAAAAATTGAGTTTTCTCACCTAAATCTTCTCATCTTAGTTTCAAAAATTGTTGAACTTTGGTGTTGAGAATTTGTTGAAATTTGGTATTTAATTAGGAGTAAATTAGCTTTGTGGATTTGCTGGATTTTGTCCCAAACTTCCGTCGGTAAGATGAGAAATGTTTAATCTTTTTCAAGTTATCTAATTAGTGAATCCCATGATAATTTTAGTGTTATTTTGTGAAATTAGATTGGATTGTGTACTTTGGAAACAAATTGGTGGTGTTGGAGACTTGGTATTGGACTCTTTTGGTGAGACTTTGGAAACTTGGGTGTCGTGAAACGGTGACAAATTGTGATGTTCCAGGTTTTACGGGAAATCGACTAAGGTATGGTTTTGATTTCTTGTATTTAATATATAATGTCTTGTGAAAACTTAGGTTAGATGACCTTAGGATAGGAGTGAATGCATGAGAAAGTTGATTGCTTAGTACTGGTGCGGGATTTATAACCCACAATCTAACTGGCAAGTGCACCGGGTCGTACCAAGTAGTACCTTAAGTGAATGAGGGTCGATCCCACGAGGATTGATGGATCAAGTAATAATGATTGAGTGATTGGCTTAGTTAGACAAACAGAAAATGGTGTTTTAATAGTTCAATTGCATCAAACAGTAAATTCAGAAATTTAGAAAGTAAGCAGTAAATTGATGTGAAGAATATATGAGTAAAACAGTTAAGGTTTCAGAGATATTTATTTTTCGGATTAACTTTTCTTACCAACTATTTTAATCATGTAAGGTTCAATTCATGGCAAACTATATGGACTAAACCCTAATTTCTTAAAGCTTTTTAGTCTCCTCTAACCTTCATCAACCACCAATTCCTTTATCACTTGAGTCCAATTAGAGGGTTAAGTTCAATTCTAGTTTATATGCCATAGAAATCCTAATTACCTAAATATAAGAGGATTATATGTCACGTATCCCATTAAGTCCAGATAATTAATGATTTAGGAGAATATGTTTTCAAGTTGTTGTTCAGGTAAAGAGCTTTTTCAAGTTTTACAAGAACTCAAATAGAATAAAGGTCATACTTCTGTTCCACCCAGATTCATAAGATAAAGAACAAAAATAATTTTTGAAATTGAAATCAATACATGAATTAAAATAGAACAGTAATAGTATTAATCCTTAAAATAAACCACTAAAAGAAATTACTAGAATAGCGATCGATTTAGCAACCGATTTTGGTAGTCGTTAAACCCTTGGTCGCTAAATTCAGAATAGCGACCGATGTTGGTCGCTAATATTTAGCGACCGATTTTCAACCAAGGCCATCTAACCCATGCGAAATAATTTTGGTCGCTAAATCGGTCGCTAACAAGATCGGTCACTAAATAGCGACCAATATTTCGATCGCTAAATTAGTCGCTAAGGTTTTCGGTCACTAAATGGTGATCAATATTTCAGTTGTTAAATCAGTCGCTAATATTTCGGTCGCTAAATTAGTCTCTAATAACTAACTTCAAAATTTCAAAATCGGTCGCTAAAACAGTCGCTATTGCTGTTTCCTATTTATAAATTTTAACTAAATTTCGCATATATCACTATTAAAATTTAATTTTCAAATATAATTCTAATTAAAAAAAATATATAAATAATAAAAAATAGATAATTATTTAATAGGATCGAATGTCAACAATTATTGAAAATCAAAATGAAAGCAAAATAGAAATCCTATAAACATAAAATGGAAAATGGATTCTAAATATAAATAAATTTATATTTATGTATATTATATATATGTATTAAAAAAAATAAAGGTAGAAACAAATCCACATAAATACAACAAATTTATATTTATGTATATTACATATATGTGATGTTGCCTTCTTTGATCATAATGACTTCTTCAACTTCCTCCTCCTATCTTTTTCTTTCTCATCATACAAGGTAACAATTTTAATATCAGGTCTATTTTGTTGGTGCACTTCATCTGTTCTTCACCATAAATTCTCTAAAATAATAAAAAATTTAAAGTTATCTTAATTAATTTTGTTCTATTTTTTAATTTTAAATTAAGAAGAGATATTTAATAAAAGATAAATATACATCATCTTAATTTTTTTTACAAAAAGATAAGCATTAACATAGACAAATACTTTGAGAAAACAAAAAAAGGAGAAATAAACATAGTTACTGAAAAAATAAAATAGTATTAAGAGTTCACACTATAAAGTAAGTTTATAAATTTATAACCTTAATAAAAAAATTAAGAAATAAATATATTAAGGACTTGAGGCACACTCTTGTGTCTTGAATTGGCTATGTCCTTAAGGATTGGATTGTCCATAACGGAATTTATACCATAGAATTCTCTGTAAGCTCCTAATGGTGACCATGCACTCACATGGATTCCTTTCTGCTTGCAAAATTCTCTAAGCTTCCCCTGCTGCCATCTTGGGCTCATTTCCACCTAAAACCATTTGGAAGAAAGAATCACTAAATATATGTACAATGTATATTTCAAAAATATGTACAATCCAATCGTTTTCATTAATAATATTAAAAAATTATATAAAAAGTTAAAAATACGTGATGATAAATATTTTACCGTCTACCTAAATCAATTGTGTTTAGTCATAAAAAAAGATATCAATTCATTGTGTTGTGTTTCAGGTTTAATATGTATTAATAATATTATTAGAAGAAAATTTGTAGTTCAATATAAAGACATAATTATCAAGTAAAAAATAAATAAATAAATAAAATAATCTCAATAAAATTTTCATTACTGATTTGCTTGCAAACTTCAACCCTCTCCCCAACTTCAGATGGGTGCCTCTCCTTCAGTTGGCCAACCTTTGGGTGTAAATCTTCAATGTCTGGTTCCACTTGACAAATGGCATTTGTAAAAGTGTCCTCTGATATCTTTGCTACTTTTCAATGTGAAAAATGCTGATAGTTTTGGTTGGTTACTAGCAACCTACTCAAGTTGATAAGGCACCCCTAGAAAAGCAAAATGAAGGTTTAGTCACTCTCAGTTTATTTTCTCTCCCGAAAAAATATATGGCAGGATTTATTTGCTGATGAAAATGAAACCAATATAGGTGCATGAAAAATGCAAGAACATACAACTTAAGAGTCTGTTAGTAGCAATTGAATCTAAAATCCAAGTGGGTTTTACTACTGGCAGTCCTGCACTGAAGGATCTCCATTGGACTAGCCAATAATTAAAATCATGGATAAGAAAGAACAGGATTAAACCTCAAAATTGAAATGACTTGATCAAATCTGATGTTCTTAACTTTACTGTCAGGAAGATTACTGCAGATGATATGTGTGACACAATGTCTTGAGAAATAATTCTCGAACCTTCCACCATACTTTAACATGCAGCTGATAAACTCCAATTTTGTGGTTTATTTTGTGTTTAATTTGGGGGATTTTTGTCAATATTTCTCGCACTTATTCACAAGAAATACATGCTTTTGTGTTCACTTCCTAATATTGCTCCATAATAGAAAACATGCTTATTTTGCCTTAGAATTGCTATATTTTGATCCTCTTTATCGCCATTCGATGCCGTGACGTATTTGTTGAGTGATTTCAGAATTAATAGGGTAAGAATGACCTAGAAGAGAGAAGAAAATCATGCATAAGAGGAAGGAACATGAAGATTTGGATTTTAGGAACTGCAGCATCGACGCACATGCGCACATCACGCGCACGCGTGGATGAGGATAGCTGGAAGAGGCGCGCAAGGATGGACGCATCCGCGCAGGCCAGAGAATTCCAACCGACGCGCACGCGCACTTGGCGCACACACGTGGATCACAAAAGCAATCGGCGCGCATGCACGCATGGCGCGCACGCGCGGGAAGCTGCATGTGATCTCATTAAAGGAAATCGTGTCTGGCAATTTCTGAGGCTCATTAGGCCCAATTTTAAGCTGTTTCTGCATGGAAAAAGACCCAAGAATGCTAGGGAGAAGGGGATTAATCATTTTTACACTAAGACACATTTTTCTAGGTTTTTGGGTTCTTTGTTCTTCTAGAAAGAGAAATCCTTGTTCTTCTCTAGATCTAGCTTTAATTTGATCTTTCCTTGTTGAATCTGAATTGGAGTTTGTTAATTACTAGTTTTGATTGTTTAATTTGAATTCCTTAGTATACTTTTGCTTAGATCTTGTGTTAGTTTATGGATTCTTGTCAATTGTCATTTTATACCCATTTCATGAATGTTGTGAATCTTGACTTGTTGATGTTACATTGATGATTTCTATGCTTAATTGTGTTGTTTGAGTGATTGTAAGTTGATATTTGTTAGTGGATATTTGTTAATTTCAATCCATTTACAATTTGAACATGTCTCTTGTTAATGCTTACCAAGTGTTTGATGAATTATTTGCCTTGATTATGGAGTAGTTCTTTTTACTCTTGGCCTAGGTCAAGGGAATTGGATAAACTTGAGTCATTGGGTCTAGTGGATTTGTGATTTGGGAACCCTTAGCCATTGATACTAGCCTACTACTAGGTTAGTTAGTAGTGAGGTTAAGCCTTATGGGTAGATGTTGACCAAACCATTTAACTTACTTCAAGTATAGAAGTAGACATAATGAGTTTGGTTCCTCATAATTGTCAAGATATGGTTATTAGACAAGGATAGTGACCCCAATTCCCATGCCTAGTCAAGAGTTGCTTTTATCATTCATATTTGAAAACCCAAATTCTTAATTGTCTTGCTTTAGTTGTAGCTATTGTCTAGTTGAGAGTAGAATTAAATTGAATGTTATCTTTTTAGTTTGAAATTGCTCACATCTTGCTTGGTTATTTGAATTAGTTCCTTTCACTTTAGATTACTTGTTTGCTAAGATGTCTAGTTTATGTTCTCGCTCATGACTTACAACCCCGGATTTCTAACCAATGTTGAAGCACATGTTTGCCCATTCCTTGTGAGACGACCCGAGGTTTGAATACTTCGGTTATTTTATTTGGGTTGAACTTGTGACAACCAATTCTTTTCTAAATTTGATCGTCAATGATTGTTGTTGGTAGAGCTATACTTGCAATGCAACTTCATTTAGAAACTCTCTTCTGACAATCCCCTTGTGTGTATTAAATTTTTGGCGCCGTTGCCGGGGAATGGTTGCAACATATGCCTTGATATTGGTTATGTGAATATGTGAATATTGTAGATAGTTTGTTTGCTTTCAATACTTAGCTATAGTTTAACTTCTTTTATTTTGGTGCTATGACTCTCAAGTTTGATGACTCGGTCTCAACCGAATTCTAGCTTAGCCGATTTTGATCCCGAGATTGAAAGAACTTTGTTACACACTCGGCAAGCTAGACGGCGGTTGGACTATATGGCTAGTACTTTGGCCTCTCTTTAGGAACATACCAAATCACTAGACGGTACCGAGAGTGACTTGGATTCTGCTACTTCCTACTCTTCTGTTGGCACTACTAATACATCTTTACATCCTACAGGTGAACCATACATGGCGGAGCCACGCCAGATCACTTTAAATTGATATTGTGCTTCAACCATTGCAAGCAAGGTATCCTAACCTTGATCCAAACTTTGAATTGAAGAGTAGCTTGATAAATCTACTGCCTAAGTATCATGGGTTGCCGGGTCAAGATCCCATCCGACATCTAAAGGATTTTCAAGTTGCTTGTTCTACGGCTCGAAGGCATAGAGCCGATGAGGTGGCTATCATGGTTTTTGCCTTCCCTTTCTCTCTTGAGGCGCAAGTAAAGACATGGTTTTATTCGCTACTAGATGAGATTGCTACCAATTGGGATTTCTTGAGAAGAGAGTTTCTAGATAAATTCTTCCCACCGGAGAAGACCGACTACATCCGAAAGGAGATTTTGGGTATAATGCAAAGAGACCAAGAGAGTTTGTACGAGTATTGGTCTTGGTTCAAGAGGCTATTGGAATCTTGTCCACACCATGGAATGAACACTCACTTGCTCATTAGCTACTTCACCGGAGGTCTTTCTGTAGAAGATAGAAGATTGCTCACCGCTTCTAGTGGTGGTTTCCTTTCGAAAAACAAGACGGAGGGAGAAGCTTGGAGTTTGATAAAGGATGTTGCCGAAGCTACACAACATACAAGGATGAGAAGTAATCCTCTCAAGGGTGTGGTAGAACCGTCTCCTTCCGAATCAAACCTAACCAAAGCACTTGGGGACATGACCACCATCCTCACGCAAATGTAAAAGGATCAAAAGGAATTCTACTCCATCCAAGCCATCCAAGCCCCACCTCCTGTTGCTCAACTTGAAGGCCCTCCTAGGATTTGTGGTTTGTGCTCTAGCACTATACATTACACCGATCAATGCCATCAAATTCAAGAGGAACATACCCTTGTAGTGGCCAATGTGAATTACAACAATCGTTCACCCTATCCTTCTCAAGGTCAAAACCATTACCCTCATGGTGATAATCAACATCAAGGGTGGAGGGATAATGCACAAGGGAGCAATCAAATCCAAAGATGGAATAACTCTTCTTCTTATCACAACAACAACCAATCTTCATCTCAATACAACCATAACAACAATAACTACCAAGTGACGATTGGATTTTTGACGGTTTAGAATTTCACAAATGGAATCTCGTTGAAGTATAGTCTCTAAACCAACAATAATCCTCTCATACAAAAATTTGTTTGTCACAAGTACAAACCCCTAAAATCTATAAACCGAAGTATTTAAACCTCGGGTCGTTCTCATTAGGATTTACAATAAAGTGTCTTGTTATTGGTTGTGAGTGATATTTGGGGTTTTTAAGATTTTAGACAAGAAATATAAATGGCAAAGAAAATAAACTAACAACTAGCAAAGCTCTTGGCAAGATATGAGAACTAGAAGTCCTATCCTAGTTATCCTCCTCAATTGTGATGACAAATTGTCCATTGCTCCCACTTAGTCAACCTCTAACCATGAAGATTAGATAACTCAAGAGTCACTAATTACTCAACCAAAGCCAAGAGGAACAAAAGCTACACTAAATTCCTACCAAGCATTTCATCAAACACTTGGGAGGCATGAAAGAAAAGCATAGTAAATTGATAACAAGAATGAAATCTAACAACAATTATTGCAAAGAATTAACAACAACAAGCAAGGAAATCACAACTATCATGAATTACCTCAAATTGCATTATTGGAAGAAAACTAAGGAACAACAATTTATCCAAAATAAAATGAAGAATTACAATTATGAAAGCACATAATTAGAAAGAGAGAGATGAGAAGATTAAGAATTGATAAAGGAAAATTGAATCAAAGCATGAATTAAATCTAGATCTAAGAAAAGAGATTAACCTAAACCTAATCCTAATTCTAGAGAGAAGTGAGAGCTTCTCTCTCTAGAAACTACTTCTAAAACTAACTATCTATCTAATCTTTTTCTAATTAGTCTATGGGTGTGAATGTGTAAAAAAAATGAATGTGCATCCCCTTCAATCCTTGGCTCTTATATGCATTTTGGCGCCAAAGTTGGTTGCTGAAACCTTCCAAAATCGCCAGGCACGTGTTGCTTTAGTGAGGTCATGTGCCATCATCGGCGCGTGCGCGCATGGTACGCGTGCGCGTCCTTGGCCCGTTCCGCAATGTGCGCGCGAGCGCCTTGTGCGCGTGCGCATGCTTGGCCGAGATCAACTCTTTGGCTTTTTGTGCTTCTCTCCACTTGCATGCTTCCTTCCTTGCTTCCTTTGATCCATGCCTAGCCTATTTCAATCCTGTAATTACTAGCAAACACATCAAGGCATCTCATGGAACCAAAGAGAAATTAGAATTCATCAAAATAAGGATTGAAAAGCATGTTTTTACACTTAAGCACGAATATGGAAGAGATGACAAAACCATGCTAATTCATAGGCTAAATGTGACAAAAGGTTATCAGAAATACTCTAAATTCAATACAAAACAAACCGTCAAATTGGGGTTTGTCATATAGTAGTATGAATGATTGATTATAACTAGGAGCCTTTGTAAAAAAAAGGGTAAACAAAAATCGCAACTCAAAAGCGCAACACTCCGATCGATAACGTAACCCCCACACTTAAACCTTAGCATGTCCTCATGCTAAAATAAGAAGGAACTAAGGGTTATGACATTTATTAAATGCAACTAAACTATATGAGTCCTATCTAAATGCAACTACCTAAAGTAAATGCAAATGCTTAATTCAAACATATCAAATTGCCAAGAGAGCATGTGTAAGCACAAGGGCTAGGTAATAGGAATTAGTTCCAAACTACAATTGTATTGAATTATCAAAAAGAATTTGAACTTGCAAGAATATAGATAATATGGGTGAACACATGTAGTTGAACTTTTGAACCCTCACCGGATGTGTATCCGCTCTATTCACTCAAGTGTTTAAGGGTCAATTCACTCAATTCTCTTCTAATCAAGCTTTCCAAAATTTGATTTTCTTCTAACAATCAACATTTACCCAATGAATGCATACATTCATCATGAGGTCTTTCATTTAGGTTGTAATGGGGTTAGGGTCAAGGTAGGATCATTTATGGTTAAGTGGACTAGGATTTGAATCTTTGATTAGCATAGACTTCCCCACCTAACTATGTAATGACCTATACAAGTTCAAACTATTCTAACTACCCATTCTTCACTTTTTCCACATATTCATGCATCCTTATTTGATTCATAACACTTATGCATTGATTCTCTTTTATTGAACTCACTTTGGGGCATTTTGTCCCCTCTTTATTATTTTTTTTCTTCTTTTTCCATATACAATTGTTTTCTTTTCTTTTCTTTTGTTTTTCTCATTTTCACTTTTATTTCTCTTTTTTTTTCTTTTCGTTTCTTTTTCTTTTGTCAAACTATATGCAAGAACATCAATGCATAAGGTCTATTCATTTAATCAATATATGAGTATGTACCCAATTCCTAAACATGAAAGTGTACTACCCCTTTTATCCCATCCAATGTTCCCAAGCCTCACCAACTTTGAATGATAAACACTCTCACTAGCCTAGGCTAATCAAAGATCCAAACAAGGACTTTTATTGGTTTTCCGCCTTGGGCTTGTAATGTGCTAAAATAAGAACAAGTTGGTTAAGCATAGGCTCAAAATTGGCTAACAATGGAGAATAAAAGGTTGGCTATTTGGGTAAGTGAGCTAATGAAGTAATGGCCTCAATCATATAAATGCATAAATACAAGAAATAAATGGACATATAGAATCAAGCAAATCAAGGATTACAATCATAGAAAGAGAACAATTTCACACAAGAATGGAAAATAAGTGGTTATAAAATGTAACCACATCAATAGGCTCAAGTCTCACAAGCTTGTGTTCTCAATTCAATACATGCTTCACAAAGTATGTAATTCAAGCAAGTTTCACCAACAATTTTCTTTCAATCAATTGGGTCAATGCCCTATATTTAAACTCCTTGGAAAATTTCAATGTTTGACTAAGCATTGTTGTGATTGAAAAATTCAAAAATTTTTTTAGTTCACCCCTTTCTTTTACTTAAACTCAATTTCTTATGCAAAAGAAAAGGGTAACTAAATATTTGCAATTCAAGTATGATTTCCACTCACAACCACAACTAAAAGTAAAGATAAACAAAAATGCATAAAGAAAAATCCAACTAAAAGTACGGAATCTATCATCCAAAATATCTGAAAATACCCAAAAGCATCAAAATATCTAAAATCCAAAATAAGCAATAAAAGTGCCTAAAGCAAACTAGAAACGCATCAAAATATATACAAAAATGTGCAAGATAAGATAACTAGGCCGAAAAATTCATCGGTTCCCAAATAATGCTACCGGTGCCCTCCCCACACTTAAAACCAAGCATCGTCCTCGATGCTAAACCGGAGGATCAGTGGGAGGTACAACGATAGGCTCTGGCTCGGGCTGTGGGACCGGCTCCTCATGAGTCTGTGGTGGCTTTGTAGTGTCAGGGGCATCCTACTGAACTGGTGCCTCCGCCTCCTCCTCCTGATGATCCTGCTCATCGGAGGCTAGAGAATCGGGAAGCGGAGGTAGCTCAGCACCCAAAGAAATCAGGGCCTGGTCCATCCGATCTAAACGGCGTCTGACATGGCGTCGCTCGCGCTCTAAGAATCGGAAAAGACGCTGGACCAGTAGATAAGTAGGCTCAGGGGCTGCTGGTGGATCTGTAGATGATGAAGGAGCTGCAGCGGTAGAGGATGATGGGGCAGCTGTAGGGGCTGATGGTGAAGGTGTCCCCACGACAGCTCTGGCCCGAGAACGGCGTCTAGCAAGTGGTCTCTCATGCACCCACCCACCCCAGGGAATAGTAACCTCCCTGTCATCAGCATCAAGGGGCGGTGGTCGCACATCATCATCCAGCCATGGGACCTCAGCTAGGGCCGCCATACTCGTGACCAATGTAGGAAATGGAAGTAGGCCACGAATATTCGCCCGCCACATACACTGTCGGATAAGTCTAGGGAAGGAGACCTCCTTCCCCTCCATAACACACCCAATCAGCAGAAGCATCTCCATAGGAATCTCAGAGAAGTGGGTGGTGGGAAGGACATAGCAAGCAAATATCATCTGTCAAGTCTTGGCCTCCCTAATCAGATGAGTAAACAACATCCCTTTCGGCTTGGTATTGTTGGCATCCATAACCCAAGTGGCCTCTGGTAACCCAATAACAGTCCTGAGTGCCTCATAATCGAAGGTCATGCTATGTATGGCTAACTCAGCCTGCTGGTGGGCACACAGCTCATCAGGGACATGCCGACACTGTAATGCCTCCTCAATAGCAGTCTCAGTAATCATAATCTCTCTACCCCTCACCTGAACCGAATCCAATGTCGGACGGAAGAAGTTGCAGTAAAATTCCTTTACCCAGGATACATTGATATCCCCCAAATCCCGGTCAACAAAATGAATACCCAACTCAAGGATCTGACCGGTAATAGACCGTCTCACATCAGTCGGGAGGAGCAACTTTTTCTCAACGTTCAGCTTTGTAGTTCGATATTTAGAAAACCGGAGCTCACAGTAGAGATTAGGGAATTTGTCTGGATTGGTAGAAGGTAACTGCTGATTTTCCTTGTCCACATCATTCAATGGATTCTTGGCATAATTCTTATAGATGGAAGGAATAGAGGGGGTAGAGTGTTTTCTCTTCTTGGAGGTAGTGGCTATGGCTTTGCCTTTATCCGACATCCTGAAAAAAATGATAGAATGTATAGAGCATTTAGCATGGAACAGAGGAGGCATGTTCAGGATATGATTGACAAAAACAATCATGATGTTGCAAAGAATAAGCAAAAGTGAACCAATAAACTAAGAAAGCAAGTTTCATTAAAATCAAAGAATATCATCATAATTTGAAAGAATTGTTAAAGGAGGTTAAAGGTAAGCGGAAGTTAGATGGTGAAAGAAATTAGGATGTTAGAAAAGTGGATTAGTGATATGATGATATTTATGCGCAATGAAAGGAAAAGATATGGTTCATGTTCACAATGATTGTGCAAATCCGGGAAGTCAAAAAGGAAAACGGGAGTTTGCCCAAAATTAAAATGAAGACCAAAATGAAATTAATTTCTTTGAAAATCGGGCAGCATTCCGGCTTAAAATTGGACGTTCCCGGATAGCAAATTATCACAATTAGCATAGAAAACAACATCAAGTAAGTACAGCAACAATGGTATAGTATTCAGGCACATGAAATGCACAAAATCATTCCAAAAATCAGCATACAACATCCAACTAGCAGACAGCAAATTAAGCACAAAAGGAGCACTTATCAAGCCTAGAATCCTCTATCCAGCCCTAGCTACCTAACCGCAAATATCGCTATCTAACCTAGCATACAACATTGAATACAAACTAACTAACATGCAATTACAGTAACTAGCATACATGAACAATAAAAAGGAAAAACAGAAAAAATACAGAAATGGAGCAGGAACCTGGGAGCAGAGAGGAACTGAGAATGGCAAGGAAACTGGAAAGTGGGGCAGTGGAGGCAGCAGTTGCGCCGCCGTGGACGGTGGTGGGGAAGACTGCCGGCGCGGTGGTTCGGCTAGAAAATGAGAACTCGAGGGGAGGCGGAGAACGAGAGAGGAGTGAGCGGGGAAGGAAAAGAGGGGAGGAGCCGACGGTGATGGATGGTGGTTGGTGTTCGGGCGGGGGTGGGTAGAGAGAGAGAGAGAGAATGTGGGCGATTGGGGTGATGGCAAGGGAAGGGGTTAGCCGTGCGGTGGCCGGTGCTGCTGCTGCGATGGCGGTTGGGGAAGAGAGGAGGAAGAAGAAGATGGACGTTGGGGAGGGAGCGCGACTGCGCAGTGTGCTGCGCGTGCTAGGGTTATCACGATTTTTGAATTGGCGCGCGCGCGCCATCTGCGTGTCCGCGTCCCTTGATGAAACTTGGGACCTACGCGTGCGCGTACAACGCGCCTGAGCGTGGATGAGCAAAGTAGGAAGGGACGCGTGCGCGTACAGTGCGCGCACGCGTGCAAGGAGTTGGGCTGGGGGCTTAGAGTTGGCTCAACTCAGGCCTAACTCTCTGGAGAATGGCCTGGAAGTCGCGCAATCAGATCGGCGCGCACGCGGCAGGTACGCGTCCGCGTCGAGTGAGAGAAATTGGAGGTCCACGCGTGAGCGTGCAGTGCGCTCTAGCGTGGGTGGCAGAATAGGTATGGGCGCGCGCGCGTATAGTGCGCGCACGCGTACATTAGATTGGGCCTGAGGCTTAGAAGGGGCTTGAGGCACGCCCAACTCTCGGGTCCGTGGCCTAGAGTGGTGGCAACACGCAAGGACGCGCGCGCGCAACGTGCGCGTCCGCGTACATTGTCGAGTGGTGAAGTGGCGCGTTAGCGTGATGTGTGCGCTCGCGCAGGTTGAGTTGAGCCTGGGGCTTAAGGCTATCCCAGAAATGGCCCAACTCTCTGGGGTTTGGCCCTATCAATTGCAGCAGCAAATCGGCGCGGACGCGGCATGTGCGCGTCCGCGTGAACGTCCACGTTCTTAAAAACGGCGCGCACGCACGTTATGCGCGTCTGCGTGGGTCGTATTGGGCTCAAGGCATAATGTTTGCCTAGGGGAGGCCCAACTCTCGGGAGTGTGGCTCGTGGTGCATCCACACAGGGACGCATGCGCGTACATGGTGCGCGCGCGTCCACCCCTTTTTTTTTTTTCAGAAAACAAATTGCTGGGTGCTCCCCTTTTGTGTTCACAGCTCTTATTCACTCAACTATCATACAATTCACAAAAATGCAATTTTGATATTATTCATCTACTACTAAACACAACATGTATGTGACTAAGCTACAATTAAGTTGTACAAACAATTACGTATGAAACATCTACCTACAATGGTAACTCAAATCACTTATTAAGTAAATGTAAAAGATTGGAAAGAGTTTACCATGGTGGGGTGTCTCCCACCTAGCACTTTTAGTTTAAGTCCTTAAGTTGGACATTTGAGATGCTTGTTGTCATGGTGGCTTATGTTTGTATTCATCCTTGAATCTCCAAGGATCCATGCTCCCTGGTGCACGAAATTGCAATCACACTTTTGCAATCCCGCACAACTAACCAGCAAGTGCACTGGGTCGTCCAAGTAATACCTTGCGTGAGCAAGGGTCGATCCCACGGAGATTGTCGGCTTGAAGCAAGCTATGGTTATCTTGTAAATCTTAGTCAGGATATCAGAAATTATTAGGATTGTTTGTGAAAAGCAAAAGAACATGAAATGATTACTTGTTTTGCAGTAATGGAAAATAGGTTGAGGTTTGGAGATGCTCCATCTTCTGAATCTCTGCCTTCCTACTGTCTTCTTCTTCAAACACGCAAGTCTCCTTCCATGGCAAGCTGTATGTAGGGTTTCACCGTTGTCAATGGCTACCTCCCATCCTCTCAGTGAAAGCGATTGCATATGCTCTGTCACAGCATAGCGGAATTCATCTGTCGGTTCTCAATCAGGCCGGAATAGAATCCAGTGATTCTTTTGCGTCTGTCACTAACGCCCCGCTTTCAGGAGTTTGAAGCTCGTCACAGTCATTCAATCATTGGATCCTACTCAGAATACCACAGACAAGGTTTAGACCTTCCGGATTCTCTTGAATGCCGCCATCAGTCTAGCTTATACCACGAAGATTCCGGTTAAAGAACCCAAGAGATAACTACTTAATCTAAGGTAGAACGGAGGTGGTTGTCAGGCACACGTTCATAGTTGAGAATGATGATGATTGTCACGGATCATCACATTCATCCGGGTTAAGAACAAGTATTATCTTAGAATGGAAGCAAGCATGATTGAATGAGAAACAGTAGTAATTGCATTAATCCATCAAGACACAGCAGAGCTCCTCAGCCCCAACCATGGGGTTTAGAGACTCATGCTATGGAAGAAAACGTGTAAAATGTCATAAGATCCTCAAAAGGTTGCATCGGGTTACTGATACAATGTCAAAAGATCCTATAAATAGTAAACTAGTGTCCTAAGGTTTACAGAAATGAGTAAATGACAGAAAAATCCACTTCAGGGTCCACTTGGTGTGTGCTTGGGCTGAGCAATGAAGCATTTTCGTGTAGAGACCTTTTCTGGAGTTAAACGCTAGCTTTTATGCCAGTTCCGGCGTTTAACGCTGGAATTTCTGAGGCTGATTTGCCACGCCGGTTTGGGCCATCAAATCTTGGGCAACGTATGGACTATCATATATTGCTGGAAAGCCCAGGATGTCTACTTTCCAATGCCGTTGAGAGCGCGCCAATTGGGCTTCTGTAGCTCCAGAAAATCCACCTCGAGTGCAGGGAGGTCAGAATCCAACAGCATCTGCAGTCCTTTTTGGTCTCGGAATCAGATTTTTGCTCAGGACCCTCAATTTCAGCCAGAAAATACCTGAAATCACAGAAAAACACACAAACTCATAGTAAAGTCCAGAAAAGTGAATTTTAGCTAAAAACTAATAAAAATATACTAAAAACTAACTAGATTATACTAAAAACATACTGAAAATAATGCCAAAAAGCATACAAATTATCCGCTCATCACTCCCCAATTGGTTGACAGAATTTCCAACCATTTTTACTAAGCTTGGGCAGAGTTCTACCCAAAATATAAGTTCCCATATTTGGTCTTCACATAGCGAACCGGGATCCCATATCTTATTTTCGCATCCATCCGTTAGTTGAGTTCCATGATTTTGTCGGATGGTTGGTTGACATAAATGTGGTGGATGCACAGAATTCTCTTTACTCCACCAATGCTTCCTTCTAGATCCATACAAGGTGATCTTTGTCCCAACATCATCCCTATACCTTGAGGCCTTGACCTTAATGAGCTTAACACCTACTTTCCAACCACTACACAACTCATCTCCACTTTTAATTCCACAAAGAGTTCTAAGTTGACCATCACTTTCAATCAAACCATATTCAAGTGAGAATTTAAAGCTTAGGGATAAGAGTTTTACCCACTTGAATGTTGTGTTGGATGGTGACTTGGGAAGGAAGCCTTCCCCACACTTAGACAATGCAAGATCTACCTCCTTGTGCTTCTCTTTGGTTGTTTCCACCTCTTCACAAGCTTCTTCAATTTCAACCTTTCCCCTTTTGTTACATGGCTTGGTGTTGACATTTTGTTTAATGGGAGGTGATTCAACTTTGGATAGGAATTCATCGATGAATGAATTCATCTCTTGATCAACCTCTTCGTATTCTTCAATTTCAATATACACCATGCCATTTTCGTTTTCCTTGGGAGGTTGTACACATTCTTCTATAACTTCAACTTCATGTCCAATGGGAGAGGATTCGATTGTAGAGAGGAATTCATCCATGATTGAATCCATCTCTTGATAAGCTTCTTCCAAGTCTTCAACGATGATATGCTTTGGAGGTTGCGCACCCTCCTCAACATCAATATCAAGCTTCTTAGGAAAGTGCTCCATGATGCTACATTCCCATGGACTTTCAACATCCCCTAGATCTTCAACCACTTCTTCCCTTTCTTCAATGATCATAGGCTCCTCCAATTGTTCCAACACAAAATTTGACTCCTCCTTTTCCACCGGATTTTCCAATTTCTCCTTCATACTTTGCTCTTCTTTTGACTTTTCACATGGAATCATGGAAGTACCTTGAGCATTCAAACATTGGTAGGCTAAGGTGGACACTACCTTGGTCAAGTTGGTCACGAACTCAAGTGTATCCCGTTTCATGGCTTCTTGTCCTTGAAGTAACAAAGTGAGAGGATCGTCTATTGGGGCTTGTGGTGGGTAGGAAGGTTCATTATTTTGGAGAGAGGGTTCATAGCAGGAGGGTGATTCTTCTTGGTAAGGGTATGGAGATGGTGAGTATTGAGGTGGTTCATGGTAGTAATCATGATAGGGTTGTGGTGGTTCTATAGGTTCTTGCTCATAAAGGTCATAAGAATATGGTATGGGTGATTGGTCAAATGATGGATATGGATTATGGGAAGGTGCTTGGTATGGAGGGGCTTGTGAGTATGGTTGAGGTTCATGTTGCGGATGAGATTCATAGGCATATGGTGGTGGTTCTTGAAAGTCACAAGGCGATTCACCATAGCCATTGGGTTGATATGCATCATAGGATGGCTCTTCTTCATAGTACATTAGTGGAGGTTGTTGCCATGAAGATTGATCATATGCATATGGCTCCTCCCACCTTTGATTGTTCCATCCTCGATACACATCCTCATTGGAGCTCCCAATACCTACAACATAATTTGCCAAAGTGAGAATTCATGGTGGAAAGAGAAAATAAAATTCTACACTAGCAAATGAAGCAAAAAGCAAGATATTTACACTATTCACATATGTACAATAACCAATAACATAACACCATTGCAAATCCCCGGCAACGGCGCCATTTTGACGATTGGATTTTTGACGGTTTAGAATTTCACAAATGGAATCTCGTTGAAGTATAGTCTCTAAACCAACAATATCTCATACAAAAATTTGTTTGTCACAAGTACAAACCCCTAAAATCTATAAACCGAAGTATTTAAACCTCGGGTCGTTCTCCCTAGGATTTACAATAAAGTGTCTTGTTATTGGTTGTGAGTGATATTTGGGGTTTTTAAGATTTTAGACAAGAAATATAAATGGCAAAGAAAATAAACTAACAACTAGCAAAGCTCTTGGCAAGATATGAGAACTAAAAGTCCTATCCTAGTTATCCTCCTCAATTGTGATGACAAATTGTCCATTGCTCCCACTTAGTCAACCTCTAACCATGAAGGAAAGTCAAGTGGATGAATCAATTTGATTCCTCAAGTCCTAATCAACTTCTAAAGGAAAGACTAGCTTTAGAGGTATTCAAATCAATTAGCAACTTCTAATTATCAATCAACAAAGAGATTAGATAACTCAAGAGTCACTAATTACTCAACCAAAGCCAAGAGGAACAAAAGCTACACTAAATTCCTACCAAGCATTTCATCAAACACTTGGGAGGCATGAAAGAAAAGCATAGTAAATTGATAACAAGAATGAAATCTAACAGCAATTATTGCAAAGAATTAACAACAACAAGCAAGGAAATCACAACTATCATGAATTACCTCAAATTACATTATTGGAAGAAAACTAAAGAACAACAATTTATCCAAAATAAAATGAAGAATTACAATTATGAAAGCACATAACTAGAAAGAGAGAGATGAGAAGATTAAGAATTGATAAATCACAAACACTAATGAGATTAGAGAAGAGGATCTACAACATGAACAAAGTAAATTGAGTGTTGTAATAGATCTCACCAAGGAATGGTTGAGAATTGAGAAAATGAAGATGGATCCTAGAGAGAAGTTGGAGTTTCTCTCTCTACAAAATGTAACTAACTAAGAATATCTACCTAATGATCTAAAATTAGTCTATGGATGTGAATGTGTGAATGAATGTCAATCCCCTTCAATCCTTGGCTCTTATATGCATTTTGGCGCCAAAGTTGGTTGCTGAAACCTTCCAAAATCGCCAGGCACGTGTTGCTTTAGTGAGGTTATGTGCCATCATCGGCGCGTACGCGCATGGTACGCGTGCGCGTCCTTGGCCCGTTCCGCAATGTGCGCGCGAGCGCCTTGTGCGCGTGCGCATGCTTGGCCGAGATCAACTCTTTGGCTTTTTGTGCTTCTCTCCACTTGCATGCTTCCTTCCTTGCTTCCTTTGATCCATGCCTAGCCTATTTCAATCCTGTAATTACTAGCAAACACATCAAGGCATCTCATGGAACCAAAGAGAAATTAGAATTCATCAAAATAAGGATTGAAAAGCATGTTTTTACACTTAAGCACGAATATGGAAGAGATGACAAAACCATGCTAATTCATAGGCTAAATGTGACAAAAGGTTATCAAAAATACTCTAAATTCAATACAAAACAAACCGTCAAATTGGGGTTTGTCACCAAGCCAACCAAAATCACCACAACCCAAACCAAAATAACTACACCAAGTACCAAGCACCATACCATAGACAACAATGTAACCAAACCTCTCCACCTCCCACCAATCAAGTTGACGAGCTTAGAGCCACTATGGATAAACGGGATGAGGGCTATAAGGCTCAATTCGAGGCCATGAGTGCTCAATTGGCCAATCTTGCCGACATGATTTCGAAGATGTCCATGTCCTCCTCCAGCAATACCAACCAACCCTCAAGTTCTTCTAACCTTCCATCCCAACCCCAACCAAACCCAAAGGGCGGTCTCAACGCCATCACTCTACGGTCGGGAACTACATTGGAAGAGATACCTCCAAGGGTCTTGGAGGACATTCATGAGGAAGAAGTGAATGTTGAAGCTCCACATGAAAAGGGGGTAGACAAGAGGCATGAGGAGGAAGGAGTAAACCTCAAGGAACCCAAGAGGAAAGCTCTAGTGGATGAGTCCATCCCTATTCCATTCCATTCCATGGTGAAGAAAGGAAAGAAGACACCGGAATTTGATTTGAAGAAGCTTCAAGTGTTCAAGAAGGTTGAGGTAACCATACCACTTCTTGATGCTATTAAACAAATTCCAAAGTATGCAAAATTCTTGAAAGACTTATGCACACACAAAGATAGGATAGGAGAATTGGAGACATTGTCCTTGGGTAGTTCAATTTCTTCCTTGATTGAACCTATTCCAAAGAAATGTGGTGACCCTGGGCCTTGTTTGGTGTCTTGTTGTATTGGTTGACACATTTTTCATGATTGTATGTGTGATCTTGGAGCTTGTGTAAGCATCATGCCGCTTTCTACCTTTGTGCGGTTGAATTTAGCTCCATTAAAGAAGTCGGCGGCGAGGTTTGCCTTAGCCGATAAAAGTGTGATCGCGGTAACAGGAATAACTGAAGATGTACTTGTGGCTATCAAGGATTTGATCTTTTCGGTTGACTTTTACATCCTTGAAATACCTCCAACAGAAAATAGAAGCTCATTCTCCGTTCTACTTGGTAGACCCTTCCTTAAGACCTCTAAATTCAAGTTAGATGCCTTCACCGGTACATATTCCTTTGAGGTTGGAGACAAGACTATCAAGTTCAATTTGGAAGAAGCCAAAAAGCATCCTCCTAAAGAGCATTCCGTTCTCCGATGTGATGTAATTGATGAAGTGGTAGCAGAAGTGCAAGAAGAAGAACATAACAAGTTGTGCTACCACATTGTTGAAGAGACGGATGACTAAGAGGGTGAACAACAGAAAGTTGTTGAGAGTGAACTGATGAGCGGATATTTTATACGCTTTTTGGGGGTAATTTCATGTAGATTTTAGCATGTTTTAATTAGTTTTTAGTAGAATATTATTAGTTTTTAGGCAAAAATCATATTTCTGGACTTTACTATGAGCTTGTGTGTTTTTCTGTGATTTCAGGTATTTTCTGGCTGAAATTGAAGGAGCTGAGCAAAAATCTGAGTTAGGCTGAAAAAGGACTGCTGATGCTGTTGGATCCTGACCTCCCTGCACTCGAAATGGATTTTCTGGAGCTACAGGAGTCCAATTGGCGCGCTCTCAACGGCCTTGGAAAGTAGACATCCAGGACTTTCCAGCAATATATAATAGTCCATACTTTGCACGAAGATAGACGACGTAACTTGGCGTTGAACGCCAAGTACATGCTGCTGTCTGGAGTTAAACGCCAGAAAAACGTCATTAACGCCAATTCCATGTTGCATTCTCTCGTTAAACGCCAGAAACAGGTTACAAATTGGAGTTAAACACCCAAAACAGGTTACAACCTGGCGTTTAACTCCAGAAACAGCCCAGGCACATGAAAAGCTCAAGTCTCATCTCTAGCACACACTAAGTGGGCCCCAGAAGTGGATTTCTGCACCAATTATCTTAGTTTACTCATATTCTGTAAACCTAGGTTACTAGTTTACTATTTAAACAACTCTTATAGACTTATCTTGTACCTCATGACATTTTTAGATCTGAATTACATACTTTTTGACGGCATGAGTCTCTAAACTCCATTGTTGGGGGTGAGGAGCTCTGCAGCGTCTCGATGAATTAATACAATTCCCTTGTTTTCCATTCAAACACGCTTGTTCTTATCTAAGATGTTTATTCGCGCTTAATTGTGGAGAAGGTGATGATCCGTGACACTCATCACCTTCCTCAACCCATGAACATGTGCCTGACAACCACCTCCGTTCTACATCAGATTGAATGAACATCTCTTAGATTCCTTAATAGAGCATAGGAACGTTTTCACTGAGAGGATGGGAAGTAGCCATTGACAACGGTGACACCCTACATAGAGCTTACCATGGAAGGAACCTTGCGTGTGGAAAAGGATTTCAAGGAAGAGTTGAAGTTCAAAAGACAAAGCATCTCCAAAACTCCAACATATTTCTCATTACTGCACAACAAGTAACGATTTGATTCTCTTTTATTTTTCTA
>NC_029780.3:75896721-75897257 GCF_000817695.3 Arachis duranensis | reverse complement strand
CGGCTAAATCCAGCCATGAAGGAGGTGGTGCAGAAGGAGGTCACTAAATTACTAGAGGCTGGGATTATTTATCCTATTTCTGACAGCCCCTGGGTGAGCCCTGTCCATGTTGTCCCTAAGAAGGGTGGCATGACAGTGATTCATAATGAAAAAAATGAACTGGTTCCTACAAGAACAGTTACAGGGTGGCGCATGTGTATTGATTATAGAAGGCTCAATACAGCCACCAGAAAGGATCATTTTCCTTTACCATTCATAAACCAAATGCTAGAAAGACTAGCAGGTCATGAATACTACTGCTTCCTTGATGGATATTCAGGTTATAATCAAATTGCAGTAGATCCCCAGGATCAAGAGAAAATGGCATTCACATGTCCATCTGGAGTATTTGCATACAGAAGAATGCCATTTGGCTTATGCAATGCACCTGCAACCTTTCAGAGGTGCATGCTCTCAATTTTCTCTGATATGGTGGAAAAATTCCTGGAAGTCTTCATGGATGACTTTTCAGTATTTGGAGACTCATTCAACTCCTG
>NC_029780.3:75895837-75896383 GCF_000817695.3 Arachis duranensis | reverse complement strand
CAACCTGCTAGCTGCTGACACGCCATTTATCTTTGATAAAGAGTGTCTGCAGGCTTTTGAAACTCTGAAAGCTAAATTGGTCACAGCACCAATCATCTCTGCACCAGACTGGACATTACCATTTGAATTGATGTTTGATGCCAGTGACCATGCCATTGGTGCAGTGTTGGGACAAAGGCATGACAAGCTCCTGCACGTCATTTACTATGCCAGCCGTGTTTTAAATGACGCACAGAAGAATTACACAACCACAGAAAAAGAGCTACTTGCAGTGGTTTACGCCATTGACAAATTCAGATCCTATTTAGTAGGATCGAAAGTGATTGTGTACACTGATCATGCTGCTCTTAAATATCTACTCACAAAGCAGGATTCAAAACCCAGACTCATTAGATGGGTGTTGCTTCTGCAAGAGTTTGATATAGAAATAAGAGACAAAAAAGGGACAGAGAATCAAGTAGCAGATCACCTGTCCCGAATAGAACCAGTGGAAGGGGCATCCCTCCCTCTCACTGAGATCTCTGAAACCTTTCCGGATGAGCAACT
>NC_029780.3:75892921-75894691 GCF_000817695.3 Arachis duranensis | reverse complement strand
GGAGGCAACCCAGCCATTTACAAAGTTTATTTACTAATTAAATAAATTTTCCTTTTTTACAGGTATGAGTCAAAGTATCTTCAAAGGTGAAATAGCAATTGGTGGAAGTCACAGAGTTACAGGGAAATTTGGAAGCTCACTGGCGTGAGAAAGCCAGTAAGAAACACTTTGGGCATTGAACGCCAAAAAGAAGCACCCACTGGGCGTTTAACGCCAGTAAGGGTAGCCATCTGGGCGTTAAACGCCAGAAAGGAGCATCTTCTGGGCGTTAAACGCCAGAAAGAAGCACCTTCTGGGCGTTTAACGCCAGTCTGATAGCATCCTGGGCGTTCAGAAAAACGCCCAGTGACAAAGGACTTCCTGGCGTTCAACGCCAGAAAGAAGCATCAGCTGGGCGTTGAACGCCCAGGAGAAGCAACAATTGGGCGTTAAACGCCCAAAACATGCATCATTTGGGCGTTTAACTCCAGGATGGTGGGAGGAGGTGAAAAATTCGTTTTTAATCCTAATTTTTCAAAATTTTTATGTTTCAATTCATGATTTCTTGCATCAACATGTTCCAAATTGTCATCCATCATATCAAGTTAGGTTTCTAAAAACCCTGATTTCTAAAAATCCATGTTTCAAAAATTTTAAATATATCTTAACCCAAAAAAACAAATGGCTTTCCAATCCAATCCAACTCTTTTAAGTTGTTTTCAAAACTCAATTATATTTTTAAAATCTTTTTCAAAATTAAAAATTCAGATCTATCTTTTAATTTTTAGTTAATTTTTTTAAAAAACTATATCTTTTTCTTATGATATCTATCTTTTACAAATCATATCTTATATCTTATCTTTTCCTATCTTCGAAAATTACCCACCCCCACCCTATATTTTGAGTTCGGCGCCCCCCCTCCTCACCACCTTCAACCACTAGCTCTCCTCCTATCCCTCTTCTTTCTTCTCTTTTGCTTGAGGACAAGCAAAGCTCTAAGTTTGGTGTGTTTTATCCGTGATCACAAAAACAAACAGACAGGCAAAGAATAATTGGAGCTGCTCTCTTTGACCATCGGACCTTAGTCAGAGGAAAGATCATTCATACTAATTCTGACAAGATCAGGGAGATATTTAAGCTTCCCCAACTGAAAGATGACCCAGACTCCTTTAATAGGAGAATGATGAGGGTCAATAAAGGCCTGGACAAGGTTCTGGAGGACATATGCATCCCTGGAGCCAAGTGGACCACCAGCACGACTGGCATCCCAGTTCAACTCAAAAGGGAAGATCTAAAACCAGTAGCCAGAGGTTGGCTAGATTTCATAGGGCGGCCAGAGGTTGGCTGGATTTCGTAGGGCGTTCCATACTGCCCACCAGCAACCGTTCTGAGGTTACTATTAAAAGAGCAGTAATGATTCACTGCATCATGTTGGGAAAAGAAGTAGAAGTCCATCAGCTGATCTCATGTGAGCTATACAAAATAGCAAACAGGAATTCTAAGGACGCCAGATTGGCTTATCCAAGCCTAATTTCCATGCTCTGGAAAGATGCTGGAGTAAAGATGGGAATAACAGAATATATCCTAATTGAAAAGCCCATTACTGGAATATCAATGGTCAGACAACAGCAACAAGATGATCCAACCAAGAAGAGAGCACAAGAAGCCCTCCCAGAACTGCCCCAATTCGAATATTAGGAACATCTTGAGGCTTCTATTTCCAAATTACAAGAAGCTATGGACCAAATAAAGGAAGAACAGAATAATCAAAGTAGCATGCTTTGCAAACTG
>NC_029780.3:75892313-75892670 GCF_000817695.3 Arachis duranensis | reverse complement strand
TAATTAAGCTATAATTTATTTTTCTCATCATCATCAGGCATAAATAAAGTAGTAGATTTTCTTTTAGAATAAAGAAGTAATCTATATTTTTCGAGTTCTCAATAAAAATTATAATTAATTATATGTGGTGGCAATACTTTTTGTTCTCTGAATGAATGCTTGAACAGTGCATAATTTGTACTTTGAATCTGATGAATATTGGCTCCTGAATGAATGAGGAACACGAAAAATATTATTGATGATATGAAAAATCATGAAATTGATTCTTGAAGCAAGAAAAAGCAGTCAAAAAAAAAAAGCCATGAGCCCTAGGCAAGGGTAAAAAGGATCCAAGGCTTTGAGCATCAATGGATAGGA
>NC_029780.3:75889461-75891640 GCF_000817695.3 Arachis duranensis | reverse complement strand
CATGCTGCTGTCTGGAGTTAAACGCCAGAAAAACGTCATGATCCGGAGTTGAACGCCCAAAACACGTCATAACTTGGAGTTTAACTCCAAGAAAGGCCTCTACTCGTGGATAGCTTTAGTCTCAGCTCCAGCACACACTAAGTGGGCCCCAGAAGTGGATTTCTGCACCAATTATCTTAGTTTACTCATATTCTGTAAACCTAGGTTACTAGTTTACTATTTAAACAACTCTTATAGACTTATCTTGTACCTCATGACATTTTTAGATCTGAATTACATAATTTTTGATGGCATGAGTCTCTAAACTCCATTGTTGGGGGTGAGGAGCTCTGCAGCGTCTCGATGAATTAATACAATTCCCTTGTTTTCCATTCAAACACGCTTGTTCTTATCTAAGATGTTCATTCGCGCTTAATTATGGAGAAGGTGATGATCCATGACAATCATCACCTTCCTCAATCCATGAACGTGTGCCTGACAACCACCTCCGTTCTACATCAGATTGAATGAGTATCTCTTAGATTCATTACTCAGAATCTTCATGGTATAAGCCGGATTGATGGCGGCATTCATGAGAATCCAGAAAGTCTAAACCTTGTCTGTGGTATTCCGAGTAGGATTCTAAGATTGAATGACTGTGACGAGCTTCAAACTCCTGAAGGCTGGGCGTTAGTGACAGACGCAAAAGAATCAATGGATTCTATTTTGGCATGCAGGTCCAAGTTACAAACTTGAGACTGAGTGGTTAAAGTCGTGATCCAAGGCTAACAGAGTGTGCTTAAGAGCTCTGGATACCTCTGACTAGGGACTTCAGCAAAGCTAAGTCACAATCTGAAAAGGTTCACCTAGTCATGTGTCTGTGGCATGTATGTATCTGGTGGTAATACTGGAAAACAAAGTGCTTAGGGCCACGGCCAAGACTCATAAAATAACTGTGTTCAAGAATCAACATACTACACTAAGAGAGTCAATAATACTATCTGAATTCTGAATTCCTAAGGATGCCAATCATTCTGAAATTCAAAAGATACAGGAAGATGCCAAAACTGTTTAGAAACAAAAAGCTACAAGCCCCGCCCATCTAATAAGAATCTGAGCTTCATTTAAAACTCTAAAATATTATTACTTCTTAATTTCTGTTAGAACCTATTTTATTTATCTAGTTGCTTGAGGACAAGCAACAGTTTAAGTTTGGTGTTGTGATGAGTGGATATTTTATACGCTTTTTGGGGGTAATTTCATGTAGATTTTAGCATGTTTTAATTGGTTTTTAGTAGAATATTATTAGTTTTTAGGAAAAAATCATATTTCTGGACTTTACTATGGCTTGTGTGTTTTTCTGTGATTTCAGGTATTTTCTGGCTGAAATTGAAGGAGCTGAGCAAAAATCTGAGTTAGGCTGAAAATGTCAAAACAAATAGCGGAAGAATGCCAAGCAGTCCAATTAAGAAGTGGGAAAACATTAAATACCTCACTTCAAAGCAGCAGTAAGCCAAGAAATGAACAGATGTCTACTCAAAATCCCTCTGAGGACAATCAGAGCCCAGAGAGGAAGGATGCTGGCGCTGAACGCCCAGACCATGCTCATTCCTGGCGTTCAACGCCAGAAACAAGCATGAATCCGGCGTTGAACGCCCAAAGGGAACATGGTTCTGGCGTTCAAACGCCAGTAACAAATAAGGAAGTGGCGTCTAACGCCACTCCAGCTTCCACCCCTGGCATTCAAATGCCAGTGAGTGATCAGTCACATACAAGTGCTGTTAACAACCCTTCTAAAAAGGCTTCCCAACCCACTTATGTAGGTAATAAACCTGCAGCAACTAAGGTTGAGGAATACAAAGCCAAAATGCCTTATCCTCAAAAACTCCGCCAAGCGGAACAGGATAAGCAATTTGCCCGCTTTGCAGACTATCTCAGGACTCGTAAAATAAGGATTCCGTTTGCAGAAGCACTTGAGCAAATACCCTCTTATGCTAAGTTCATGAAAGAGATCTTAAGTCATAAGAAGGATTGGAGGGAAACTGAAAAAGTTTACCTCACTGAAGAATGCAGTGCAGTCATTCTGAAAAGCTTACCTGAGAAGCTTAAGGATCCTGGGAGCTTTATGATACCATGCACATTAGAGGGTACTTATGCCAAGCAAGCCTTATGTGATCTTGGGGCAAGTATCAACCTAATA
>NC_029780.3:75871264-75882188 GCF_000817695.3 Arachis duranensis | reverse complement strand
TCATCACCTTCCTCAATCCATGAACGTGTGCCTGATAACCACCTCCGTTCTACATCAGACTGAATGAGCTTCTCTTAGATTCCTTAATCAGAATCATCGTGGTATAAGCTAGAATTGATGGCGGCCACTTTTGAGAATCCGGAAAGTCTAAACTTTGTCTGTGGTATTCCGAGTAGGATTCCGGGATTGAATGACTGTGACGTGCTTCAAACTTTAACTGGCTGGGCGTTAGTGACAGACGCAAAAGAATCAATGGATTCTATTCCAACCTGATTGAGAACCGACAGATGATTAGCCGTGCTGTGACAGAGCATAGGAACGTTTTCACTGAGAGGATGGGAAGTAGCCATTGACAACGGTGACACCCTACATAGAGCTTACCATGGAAGGAACCTTGCGTGTGGAAAAGGATTTCAAGGAAGAGTTGAAGTTCAGAAGACAAAGCATCTCCAAAACTCCAACATATTTCTCATTACTGCACAACAAGTAACGATTTGATTCTCTTTTATTTTTCTAGTAATTTTAAATACTTTGACTTCTTACAATTAAATCCAAATAACCTTATTGACCTCCTAACTAAGATTAATAAAATAAATATTGATTGCTTCAAACCAATAATCTCCGTGGGATCGACCCTTACTCACGTAAGGTATTACTTGGACGACCCAGTGCACTTGCTGGTTAGTTGTGCGAATCACAAATTCGTGCACCATGAACACTGTGAGCTTGACGAAAAGGAACCTCAGCTTGAGGCAAAGAGTGAATTGAAGCCTCTTCCATCTCATTTGAAGTATGCTTTCTTAGAGGACAACAAAAAATTTCCAATCATTATTGCTAGTGAGCTTTCTAGTGAAGAAGAAGAAAAGCTCATAGATGTTCTCAGAAAGTACAAGAAGGCAATTGGTTGGAGCCTAGCCGATATTGTGGGGATTGACCCTCGCAAGTGCATGCATCAAATATTTCTCCAAGATGGAGCTAGGCCAGTTAGGCAACCGCAAAGGAGGCTCAATCCAACCAACTTTGATGTGGTAAAGAAAGAGGTCACTAGGCTACTTGATGCTGGTATCATATACCTGATTTCTGATAGTGAGTGGGTGAGCCCGATCCAGGTTGTTCCCAAGAAATCAGGCATCACTGCAGTTACAAAGGATGATGGTGAAGTGGTCACCAAGAGAGTACAAAATGCATGGCGAGTGTGCATCCACTATAGAAGGTTGAATGCCGCTACAAGGAAGGACCACTACCTTTTGCCCTTTATCGACCAGATGTTGGACCGTTTACCGGGTAAATCCCATTACTGTTTTCTTGATGGATTCACTGGTTACTTTCAGATTCACATTGCTCCTGAAGATAAGGAAAAAATCACATTCACTTGCCCTTTTGGCACCTTTGCCTATAAAAGGATGCCATTTGGACTATGTAATGCACCCGCTACTTTTCAGCGGTGCATGACCAGTGTCTTTTTTGATCTAATGGAGAATTATCTAGAAGTCTTTATGGATGACTTCAGTGTTTATGGAACTTCATTTGATTGTTGCTTAGAGAACTTGACTAAGGTCTTAGCTAGATGTGTTGACACCAACCTTGTCTTAAATTTTGAAAAATATAATATTATGGTAAGACAAGGTATAGTGTTAGGACATGTAGTATCTCATGAAGGAATTTCTGTAGACCCACCCAAGGTCGATGTTATCACCACTTTATCTCACCCCTCATCTGTGAGGGAGGTCTGCTCGTTTTTAGGACATGCAGGATTCTATAGGCGCTTTATCAAAGATTTCAGCAAGATTGCTTTACCATTGTCGCACCTACTCCAAAAGGATGTGGACTTTGAGTTTGATAGTGAATGTGTGAAAGCTTTTGAAGAGCTAAGGAAAGCTCTTACCACGGCACTGATTGTGCGAGGCCCCAACTGGACGTTGCCATTTGAGATAATGTGCGATGCGTCAAACCAAGCTATAGGTGTCGCGCTTGCATAGCGCGATGGTAAACTCCCTTATGTCATTAAATACTCTTCTAAAACACTTGATGCAGCACAATCCAACTATACCACTACTGAAAAGGAACTCTTAGCTATTTTTCATGCTTTAGATAAATTCAGATCTTATTTGCTAGGATCAAAACCTAGACTCATATGTTGGATCTTGCTTTTGCAAGAATTCGACATTGAGATTAGGGACCGGAGTGGATCTTAAAACTTGGTTGCGGATCATTTAAGCCACCTTGAGAATTTAAAATTGGATCCATTTCCGATCAATGACTCATTCTCATTAAATAGCTTGCATGTTGTGTCGGATAGCTTTCCTTGGTTTACCCCAATGGCGAACTACTTGGTTGCGAAACTCTTCCCTCCCAACTTTTCTAAACACCAAAGGGATAAGTTGATGAGTGATTCCAAATATTACATTTGGGATGACCCTCACTTGTGGAAGAGGGGAGTAGACCAAGTAATTCGAAAATGTGTCTGGAGTTCGAAATCCAACCCATTCTTGAAGCTTGCCATTCGTCCGAATGTGGTGGCCACTTTGGCCCACAAAGGACCGCAAAAAAAGTGTTGGATTGTGGATTCTGGTGGCCAACCTTATTCAAGGACGCTAACCGGTTATGTGTGTCTTGCCATCAGTGTCAGAAGTTGGGAAACACATCCCAAAGGGATGAAATGCCTCAACAAGCTATGTTACTCTGTGAGATATTTGATGTATGGGGCATTGACTTTATGGGACCATTTCCCAACTCAAGTGGGTACCTATATATTTTGTTAGCAGTAGACTACGTGTCAAAGTGGGTAGAAGCAATACCTACCCGCCTTGACGACGCCAATACCGTCATTTATTTTATTAGGAATAACATTGTGTGCCGTTATAGGTCGCCACAAGCAATCGTGAGCGACCAAGGATCCCACTTTTGTAATAGGAAAGTAGAGGCACTGCTTAAGTGCTTTGGGGTAGTGCATAATGTTGCCACTGCTTATCATCCGCAAACCAATGGACAAGCGGAAGTTTCCAACTGGGAGATTAAGAGAATCTTGGAGAAAGTAGTTAATCCGCAAAGGAAGGATTGGAGCATCCAGTTAGGAGATGCATTATGGGTGTATAGAACGGCCTACAAGACTCCGTTAGGGATGAGTCCATTCCGAATCATCTATGGTAAGGCATGCCACCTTCCGGTGGAAATTGAGCACAGAGCCTATTGGGCAGTAAAGCGGTGCAACATGGATTTGACCCAAGCCGGAGTAGCCAGAAAATTACAGCTAGAGGAGCTCGAGTGTTTGAGGAACGAAGCGTATGAGAATGCTCGGATTTACAAAGAAAAGACTAAAGCATTCCATGACCATCACATCCAGAAAAAAGACTTTCAAGAAGGTGATGAGGTTCTCCTCTACAATTCGAGGCTTCATTTCATGCCTAGCAAGCTCCGCTCTAGATGGGAAGGACCTTTCAAGGTGAAGGAGATAAAGCCCTATGGAGTAGTAGAGTTGTTTGATCCTAAAAGTGAAGCAACTTTCAAGGTGAATGGACATAGAGTGAAGAAGTACCATGGCTACAGGCTCCCAAAAGAGCTAGAGGTGTTCCTATTGGAGAATGTACCTAGAGAAGGAGAAACTTGAGCGACTGACCGTCCAACTTAAGGACGTTAAAGAAAAGTGCTTGGTGGGAGGCACCCCACCGTGGTAAGATCTTCCTTGTGTATACCATGTTGCTTTTAGTTTAGATTCTTGTGAATTTTGTGATTTCTTGATGTTGTTGATTGCTTAGGTATTCTAGTTGTTGATCTTGTTAGGTAACTAGGATGTTTAGATAGATTTCATTATTTTGGTATGGAGGAATTGTTGAAGTGGAGAGAATGCTATGTTTTGAATGGTGCATGAATTTGTGAAGTGTTCTCTTGCCCACTAGCTTGAACACCGGCCAAAATGTGTTAGAATAGCTTCTTCTATGTGCTTAAAAAAAAACAAGGAAAAAAGGGGCATCCGCGCGCGAGCGCACTGTGCGTGCGCGCGTCGGTAGTGCATTCTTACTCCTGGGCCAAAAATCCGAGAGTTATGCCCACTTTATGTCCGCTTCATGCCTGCCCCCACGGGCCAGTGTACATGCCGCCAGCGTGCCCCACTTCCTACTTGGACATCGACGCGCAAGCGCACTGTGCGCGCGCGCGCCGATGGTGCCTTGTGCACTTCCCAGTACAAAAAAACCGAGAGTTGTGCCATGCTTGTGCTAATTTTGTGCCTAACTTGCGTTCGTACCGACGTGTCTGCGCACTGTGCGCGTCTGCGCCGGTAGCCAACCCCATCAAGCACGCGTCAGCATAATGTGCGCGTCCGCGCGCCTGTGCTGCATGCCAACTCTGGTATAAGAAACCTAGACTTATGCCAACTTTGTGCCAGTTCTGTGCCAAGGACACAGCTATACTCGCGTAGGCACGCCAATGACGCACTCACGTCCCTTACTCAACCCTTGCCGATGCGCCAGCGCACTGTGCGCGCGCGTCGGTCGTGCTAGCCAGCTTTAAAGCTGCGCGCCCTGCTCCTCTCACCCTCTTTCTTATTTCTTTCTTCTTCCTCTTCTATCCCTTCTCTTCTCTTCTCACCTCTTCTATTCCATACTCCACCACCATTGTCTCCGGTTACTCACCGGTGACCACCACCTCCTCTGATGGCACTACATCTCTTCCCTTTCTCTCTCATCTTAAAAAAAATCACCTTGTTCTTTTACACTCCTCAAGGTTCTACTTCCTCCACATCTCATCTATTACTTTCTTTGTGTCACTTATTTTTCTAGTTAGATTTTTCTTGTTGATTTACTCATTTTCTCTTCTAGTTACTTGATTATACCACTTGCTTTTTGCTTATTTACTTTTTCTTCTTTTTGTTTTCCCATGGATGTTGAACTTGAACTTTGATTACTTTGATGGATTTTCTTGATTGTTCTTCACTATTTTTGTGAGTGGATGATGTTGTGTGATGATTGATACTTCATTTTGGGCTTCTAATTGGTTGAGTATCTCATAATTGCTCATTGCTTGTTAAATGCACACCAAGTGTTTGAGGAAATTGGTGCCCGGAATTGTGATAATCAACAATGGCTCCATTAGTTTGGTAGCTCTCACACGTGAATTACACTTAGTCACAACTCCGCACAACTAACCAGCAAATGCACTGGGTTGTCCAAGTAATACCTTATGTGAGTAAGGGTCGATCCCACAGAGATTGTTGGTATGAAGCAATCTATGGTCATCTTGTAGATCTCAGTCAGGCTGATTCAAATGTGATTGGATTAGATAATTAAAAGATAAATAAAATAGGATAGAAATACTTATGTAAATTAATGGTGGGAATTTCGGATATGCGTATGGAGATGCTTGTCCCTGTTGAATCTCTGCTTTCCTACTGCTTTCATCCAATCCTTCTTACTCCTTTCTATGGCAAGCTGTATGTAGGGCATCACCGTTGCCAATGGCTACATCGCATCCTCTCAGTGAAAATAGTCCAAATGCTCTGTCACAGCACGGCTAATCATCTGTTGGTTCTCAATCAGGTTGGAATAGAATCTCATGATTCTTTTGCGTCTGTCACTAACGCCCAGCCTTCAGGAGTTTAAAGCTCGTCGCAGTCATTCAATCCTGGAATCCTACTCGGAATACCACAGACAAGGTTAGACTTTCCGGATTCCCATGAATGCTGCCATCAATTCTAGCTTATACCACGAAGATTCTGATCAACGAATCCAAGAGATATGCGCCCGGTCTAAGGTAGAACGGAAGTGGTTGTCAGTCACGCGCGTTCATAGGTGAGAATGATGATGAGTGTCACGGATCATCACATTCATCAAGTTGAAGTGCAACGAATATCTTAGAATAGGAATAAATCGAATTGGATGGAAAATAGTAGTAATTGCATTAAAACTTGAGGTACATCAGAGCTCCACACCCTTAATCTATGGTGTGTAGAAACTCCACCGTTGAAAATACATAAGTGATAGGTCCAGGCATGGCCGAATGGCCAGCCCCCAAATGTGGTCACAAGACCGAATGATCAAAAGACAAATATGGAACCCAGCTCTCTAATAGACTAGTAAAATGTTTTATTTATGCTAAACTAGCTACTAGGGTTTACAGAGGTAAGTGATTGATGCATAAATCCACTTCCGGGGTCCACTTGGTGTGTGCTTGGGCTGAGCATGATCTATCCACGAGCTGAGGCCTCTCTTGGAGTTGAATGATGGTGTTTTTGCGGAAAACGAATTTTCCAACACACAAATCCAACCGACAAGTATACCGGGTCGCATCAAGTAGTAATAACTCACTTAGAGTGAGGTCGATCCCACAGGGATTGATGTATCAAGCAACTTTAGTGGGTGATTAGTTTAGTCAAGCTAACATTGAGTGAATTGTGTGAAGTGTAGCCAACAGAAAGTAAATGGCAGAAATCTTAAAGATGGAGAAAGTAAATTGGCAAGTAACTTAAAGAGCAAGAAATGTAAATTGCAAGAATCTTAAATGACAAGAAATGTAAATTGCATTAAATGTAAAGGGGAGTGGGTGTTGTGAATTAAAACTTCAACAAGAAAATGTAAAGTGCAATCAAGCAAAGAAGTAAAAGATGAAGTAAGTGCAGCAGATTCAAACAGAAATGAAAAATTGCTTGAAGAACAAGACAGGAAGAAACTTAGCTCAATTGTAAAATCTAAAAGAGAATTTGAGGATCCAAGAAGAGCAATGAACTCAGGAAGCAAATCTGGATCTCAATTCTCCTTTGCTCAGTCAGAAAATATATTGCAGAAGAAACTGAGGTTTAAAAATAGCAGAGAAGATTAAAACCCAATCCTTAGATCAATTGAGAGAAAGAGTGGAAGATGATTCTCAGAATTTGAATCAATGGAGCTCTTCAACCTCAATTCAAGATCCAAAACAGAAAAGCTAGAGTTGCAGAAGAAGAAGATTTAAAACAGCAAATGAAATTTGAATTTTGCAGAAAGATTAACAAGAGATCTCAAGGTGGAATTGAAACAGAAGTTCTTCAATTCTCCACCCAAGATCCAAAACAAAAATGAAAAATAAGAGAGCTTTCTAATGGAGCTAGCCTTTTTCTAATGGAGCTCCCCTCTCTTGAAATGAGAGTGATGCCTTTATATAGGCTTTTTACAAAATGAAAATAAAATGAAATTGAAATTAAAAACAAATTCACAAAATGAAATTCCTAATCTAGCTTCTCTGTGTGCCTTTGAGTCATGTTGAGTGGGCTTTGCTTGCTTTGGATTTGAGGGAAATGGGTCTTGGATGGCCTTGGTTCAATTGGTGAAGATTTGAGTTCAAAGCGAATTTTACTTGAATTTTGGCCCATGGGTGTTCCCAGGAGGCTGCCCTGCCCTTGTGGAGGGCAGAGCAGGGAAATTGTGCGTGCGGCTCATTGCGCGCGAGCTTGGTGTGTGTGAGGATGCTGCCCTGCCCTTGTGGAGGGCAGGGCAATGTTGCCTTGGTGTGTCTTGTGCGCGCACCACGTTCCTTGACCGTGCCATGATGCGCTTGTGTGCACCAAGCCTAAGCCTTTACTTCCTTGAAGGTCTTGTGTTCGAAACTTGGTGAAAGCACTTGAGGAGCAATTTTTCTTTGATTTTCCATGAAGAGCACGACATTGCCCTGCTCTCCAAGAGGGCAGGGCAGAAAATTGAGCGCCTCTTTGTTTTGGGGTGAGGCTCCAGCTTCGAGCCTTGGTGGAAGCATTTTGGTTTATTTTCGCTTGTTTTTGGCCCTTAAAGATGCCTTTCACTCATGCCTCAATTGTACGCCAAATATGGATTGCTATATATCGTTGGAAAGCTCTGAATGTCAGCTTTCCAACGCAACTAAAAGCACATCAATTGGACGTCTGTAGCTCAAGTTATAGCCCTTTGAAGGAGGCATGGTCATGCTGTGAGCGCCCAGATTTTACCTTAGCGAAATTCTTGCTTCCAACCTCAAGCCCCTTACGGATGATGCTTACCAATCGAGCTGGCAAACTTTCACTAGAATCAGGATGAGTCTTTCTAAAAATTCTCAAGGGCAGGGCAGTGTGCGTGTTGGTTGTTTTCCTCTTTAATTTGGTCATGGGCCACGCTTTTAAAAGCGTGGCCTAAGCCTCCAAAGTGTGCTCCAACTTCAAAGTGTGCTCCAAAGCTCTTTTTTTCTCCTTTTTTTGTGCTTCTTTGCTTCTTTTTCTTCTTATTTTCTACAAGATTTATAAAATTAAAATATCAAGAAAATATATCATTTAAGTACAAAAGCATTCAATATTTAAGCACAAATCATCAATTTCTTGTATGAAAAAGCATAGAAAAATAGGTATATGATGACTTGTCATCATTGAACGCCAAGTTGTAACGTGTTTTGGGCGTTCAACTCTGGTTCGTGATGTGTTTCTGGCGTTTGACTCCATAATGTAGCATGGAACTCGCGTTGAGCGCCAGTGTACGTCGTCAAATTTCGAATAAAGTATGGACTATTATATATTACTGGAAAGTTCTGGATGTCTACTTTCTAACGCCATTGAGAGCATGCCATTTGGAGTTCGGTAGCTCTAGAAATTTCATTTTGAGTGCAGGGAGGTCAGATTCCAACAGCATCAGCAGTCCTTTGTCAGCCT
Source organism: Arachis duranensis (assembly GCF_000817695.3). Taxonomy (NCBI): domain Eukaryota; kingdom Viridiplantae; phylum Streptophyta; class Magnoliopsida; order Fabales; family Fabaceae; genus Arachis; species Arachis duranensis. The sequence goes on along the minus strand of NC_029780.3, from coordinate 75,873,571 downwards.
CTTATCAGAGTTTTGCTCAGGTCCCTCAATTTCAGCCAGAAAATACCTGAAATCACAGAAAAATACACAAACTCATAGTAAAGTCCAGAAATGTGAATTTAGCATAAAGACTAATGAAAATATCCCTAAAAGTAACTAGATCATGGTAAAAACTACCTAAAGACAATGCTAAAAAGCGTTTAAATTATCCGCTCATCACAACACCAAACTTAAATTGTTGCTTGTCCCCAAGCAACTGAAAATCAATTAGGATAAAAAGAAGAGAATATACTATAAATCTCAAAATATCAATGAATATAAATTTTAATTAGATGAGCAGGACTTGTAGCTTTTTGCTTCTGAACAGTTTTGGCATCTCACTTTTTCCTTTGAAGTCTAGAATGATTGGCTTCTATAGGAACTTAGAATTTCAGATAGTGTTATTGATTCTCCTAGTTAAGTTTTGTTGATTCTTGAACACAGCTACTTTTATGAGTCTTGGCCGTGGCCCTAAGCATTTTCTTTTCCAGTATTACCACCGGATACATAAATGCCACTGACACATGACTGGGTGAACCTTTTCAGATTGTGACTCAGCTTTGCTAGAGTCCCAGTTAGAGGTTTCTAGAGCTCTTAAGCACACTCTTTTTGCTTTGGATCACAACTTTAACCACTCAGTCTCAAGTTTTTCACTTGGACCTGCATGCCACAAGCACATGGTTAGGGACAACTTGAATTAGCCGCTTAGGCCTGGATTTTATTTTCTTGGGCCCTCCTATCCATTGATGCTCAAAGCCTTGGATCCTTTTTACCCTTGCCTTTTGGTTTTAAGGGCTATTGGCTTTTTCTGCTTGCTTTTTCTTTTTCTTTCTAATTGTTTTTCGTCATTTTTTTTCGCAAGCTTTTGCTTTTTCACTGCTTTTTCTTGCTTCAAGAATCAATTTTCATGATTTTTCAGATTGTCAATAACATTTATCTTTGTTCATCATTCCTTCAAGAGCCAACAATTTTAACATTCATAAACAACAAGATCAAAAAATATGCATTGTTCAAGCATTCATTCAGAAAACAAAAAGTATTGTCACCACATCAATATAATTAAACTAAATTCAAGGATAATTTCGAAATTCATGTACTTCTTGTTCTTTTGTATTAAAAACATGTTTTATTTAAGAAAGGTGAAGGATTTATGGAATTTATTCATAGCTTTAAGACATAGTTACTACATACTAATGATCATGAAGTAGAGACACAAAACATAGATGAACATATAACATAAAAACCAAACAACAGAAAATAAGAGCAAGGTATGAGTCCACCTTAGTGGCGTCTTCTTCTTGAAGGACCAATGATGTCCTTAAGCTCTTCTATGTCCCTTCCTTGCCTTTGTTGCTCCTCCCTCATTGCTCTTTGATCTTCTCTTATTTCATGGAGAATGATGGAGTGCTCATGATGTTCCACCCTTAATTGTTCCACATTGTAACTCAAATCTTCTAAGGAAGTGTTGAGTTGTTCCCAATGGTTGTTGGGAGGAAAGTGCATTCCTTGAGGCATCTCCGGGATTTCTTGGTGATGAGCTTCCTCATGCGTCCCTTGGGCTCCATGAGTGGGCTCTCTTGTTTGCTCCATCCTTTTCTTAGTGATGGGCTTGTCCTCCTCAATGAGGATGTCTCCTTCTATGATAACTCCAGCTGAGTAACATAGATGGCAAATAAGATGAAGAAAAGCTAGCCTTGCCAAAGTAGAGGATTTATCGGCTATTTTGTAGAATTCATGGGAGATGACTTCATGAACTTCTACTTCCTCTCCAATCATGATGTTATGAATCATGATGGCCCAATCCACAGTAACTTCAGATCGGTTGCTAGTGGGGTTGATGGAGCGTTGAATGAACTCCAACCATCCTCTAGCTACAGGCTTGAGTTCCAGTCTTCTCAGTTGAACCGGCTTGCCTTTGGAGTCTCTTTTCCATTGAGCTCCTTCCACACATATGTCCATAAGGACTTGGTCCAACCTTTGATTAAAGTTGACCCTTCTAGTGTAGGGGCGTGCATCTCCTTGCATCATGGGTAAGTTGAATGCCAGCCTCACATTTTCCGGACTAAAATCTAAGTATTTCCCCCGAACCATTGTAAGATAATTCTTTGGATTCGGGTTCACACTTTGATCACAGTTCCTAGTGATCCATGCATTGGCATAGAACTCTTGAACCATTAAGATTCTGACTTGTTGAATGGGGTTGGTTAGAACTTCCCAACCTCTTCTTTGGATCTCATGTCGGATCTCCGGATACTCATTTTTCTTGAGCTTGAAAGGGACCTCAGGGAT